>NW_027363646.1:0-569869 GCF_046119375.1 Phyllobates terribilis
CTTGCTCCATCTCATCGTGCTCCGCCTGCAATGCATTCTCTTTCATTGTGAGCAGAGAGCGTTTCAGAAGACAGAGAAGCGGGATGTTGATGCTAAATATGGCGTCATCACCGCTCACCATCTTGGTGGAGTCCTCAAAGTTTTGGAGGATGATACATATGTTTGACATCCATGTCCACTCCTGAGGTCTTATGTGTGGAGTCTGAACTGAATACCGACGGCCTTGTTGATGCTGGTAGTCAAAAAATGCCCTCTTCTGCTCACAAATCCTTCCCAACATCTGCAGTGTAGAGTTCCAACGTGTGGGGACATCACACACCAGTCTGTGAGCCGGAAGCTGCAAACGCTGCTGAAACACGGCGGAAGCTGTAGCTAACTTTCTAAAATGGGCACACAGGCGGCGCACTTTAACAAGCAGATCTGGCAGCTCCGGGTAGGATTTGAGAAACCACTGAACCATGAGGTTAAGCACATGGGCCAGGCATGGTACGTGTGTGAGCTCGCCTCGCCTTAGAGCCACCACCAGGTTCCGGCCATTATCACACACGACCATGCCTGGCTGTAAGTTCAGCAGTGTGAGCCACAGATAGGCCTGCTCTTTCAGAGCTGTCCACAACTCTTCAGCATTGTGCGGTTTGTCACTTAAGCATATTAGCTTCAGCACAGCCTGTTGCCGTTTGGCCGAGGCAGTGCTGCAGTACTTCCAGCTTCTGACTGATGTGGTCGTTTCGGAGATGGAGGCTGAAGAGGAGGAGGAGGCTGAGGAGGCTGAGGTGCAGGAGCTGTAGACCGTGGGGGCAACCCTGATTGACCTACTGCCCGCAATCCTTGGCATCGGGAAGACGTGTTCCATCCCAAGGTCAGACTGGGTCCCGGCTTCCACTATGTTAACCCAGTGTGTTGTCAGCAAGATGTACTGTCCCTGCCCACAAGCACTTGTCCACGTGTCCGTGGTTAGGTGGACTTTCCCGGTAACTGAGTTGTTGAGGGCACAGCTAATGTTTTGGGAGACGTGCTTGTGTAATGCGGGGACGGCACACCAGGAGAAATAGTGGCGGCTGGGGACCAAGTACCGAGGGACGGCCGGCGCCATCAGGTTGCGGAATGCTTCCGTCTCCACGAGCCTAAAAGGCAACATTTCGAGCGCAAGCAGTAGTGAAATGTGAGAATTTAGTAGTGTGGCCTATGGGGGGTTGGCTGCATATTTGCGCTTGCGTTCCAAGGACTGGGGCATGGACAATTGAATGCTGCGCTGTGACAAGGACATGGATGTGCTTCCTGATGCTGCTACTTGAGAGTGCGCAACGACAGGTTCAGGGCAGGAGGCATCTTCGCATGCACCATGGACAGGGGATTGGCTTGCATGCACAACAGCGGAAGAAACAATGGTGCCACCTGTAGTTACTGTTCCTGGTCGTTTTGCCCCCCCCTGCTGATGCCAGCCTGGCAGGTGGTGCAAATGGCCTTTTTGGGGTTATCGGCAGAGTCTTTAAAAAACAACCAGACTCGGGAAGATGTAACAGTTGTACTGGCAACTTCCTTCATGCTGGTGTTACGGGGAACGATTGCCTGCCTTCTGTCTGCGGCCACAACACTGCTTCTTCCCGCCTGTTGGGGTGCTCTGCCTCCCTCCCCCTGTGTGCTGCTCTCCTCGCTCTGCGTGTCCTCCTGCCAGGTTGGGTCAGTTACTATATCATCCACCACCTCGTCTTCCACTTCCACACCCTGGTCCTCCTCCTGACTTTCTGGCAATTGTGTCTCATCATCGTCAACCTCTTGTGACACTATTCCACCGTTGCCTTCGTGTGACCGTGGCTGCTCAAGTATTTGGGCATTACTACACGTGATCTCCTCTTGCCCCGCTTCAAGTGGACCTGAATCAATAAATGGAAAAGTGAACAGCTCTTCAGAGTGTCCAAGTGTGGGATCAGTTGTCTCAGTGCACTCGGCATGGTGGGAGGAAGGAGGATCAGGGTGAGGAATATGCGGTCCAGACTCACGGCTACTGAGACTTGACCATGTGGAAGACAGGGTGGTGGTGGTGGCTAAGTGACTGGAAGCATTATCCGCTATCCAAGCAACAACCTTTTGACACTGCTCTGGGTTCAATAGTGGTGTGCTGTGGTCCCCTAGGAATTGAGACAGGAAGGTCAGGCGAGAAGATGTGGGTGTTTGTTGTGGCACAATTTCAGCTTGCCCACGGCCTTGTCCTCGGCCTCTGCATGAACCATCACCATCACATCCAGTTCCCCATCCCTTGCCACTTGCCTTGCCCATTTTAAATGGAGGACAGTATCTTCCACGCTCACTACAAATGACTGAGTTTGGAGCGAACTTATATGTAGTGTTGAGCGAGCATGCTCATCACTGCTCGGTACTCGCCCGAGCATCACGCTACTTGGGATGTTCGGCGAGCACCGAGCATTTCCAGGTTAATCGGGCGGGAGCTCGGGTCTCCGCCCTGCATATTTGGCGGTCTTTACAGAGCCAATGAACATGCAGCGATTGCCAGCCAGTCACTGTAATGCCGCAGCCATGTTGTTTGTGGGCATTACAGTGATTGGCTGGCCGCACAGCGTCACTTCGAGTATTTAAAACCGGGCGCCGCCATTTTGGACACAGTCACTCCGGATCAGACAGTGTAGGGACAGCGCTGCTGATTTAGGGAGAGATATATCCTGCGAAATAGTTAGTGTAGGGTCTGTGAAGGCTGCCAGATCAAACAAACAGTCCTTCTCAGGACTAATGTCCATCCCAGATATCAGGCAGGCAGGCTGTATAGGAGACGCAGTGGTTATACCAGCAAACGCTGCATTACAGTCCTGTGTGCTCCTGTTGCTGAAATTGCTGGACTTAGCTCCAGGTCTCGGGGGCCAGGAAAAATCCTTTTTTTTTCATCTAAATCCTCTTTTTTTTTTCCTCCTCCACACTGTACAAATACCCGTCTTATTAACCTTTTGGTGTCCCTTCCCCCCACCCCAAAAAAAAAGTGTGTCTCTGATTTTTCAGACACAAATATATCTGTTGAAAATAGTCGGGTGTAGGCCAGAGAAATAGAAGTGTGGTTTTGCAGTTCCATGGGCCATTTGTATCTAAAAAAAACAGTTTGAGTGTGTCGCTCACTGTTCAGCCGCAAATATATATAATTAGAAAAGTCTGGTATACACCAGTAAATTAAAACTGTGGTTTTGCTGTTCCACGGTAAAAAATCTCTATTATCCTGTTTTTGGCATTTTTTGCCGTAAAAAAAAATAATAGTGTCTCCCGGATTTTTCAGACACAAATATATCTGTTGAAAGTAGTCTGGTGTAGGCCAGACAGACAGAGGTGTGCTTTTGCTGTTCTACGGTAAAAAAATCTCTATTATCCTGCTCTTGGCATTTTTTGCCAAAAAAAAAAAATTATAGTGTCTCCCTGATTGTTCAGACACAAATATATCTGTTGAAAATAGTCTGGTGTAGGCCAGAGAAATAGAAGTGTGGTTTTGCAGTTTCATGGGCCATTTGTATCTAAAAAAAACCAGTTTGAGTGTGTCGCTCACTGTTCAGCCGCAAATATATTTATTTAAAATAGTCTGGTATACACCAGTAAATTATAACTGTGGTTTTGCTGTTCCACTGTAAAAAATCTCTATTATCCTGTTTTTGGCATTTTTTGCCGTAAAAAAAATAATAGTGTCTCCCTGATTTTTCAGACACAAATATATCTGTTGAAAATAGTCTGGTGTAGGCCAGAGACACAAAAGTGTTATTTTGCTGTTCCACGGTAAAAAATCTCTATTATCCTGCTCTTGGCATTTTTTGACGTAAAAAAATAAATAATAGTGTCTCCCTGATTTTTCAGACACAAATATATCTGTTGAAAATAGTCTGGTGTAGACCCGAGAAATACAAGTGTGGTTTTGCAGTTCCACGGGTCAAATCTCTGTATATTCTTGTTTTTTTGCATTTTTTGCCGTAAAGAAAAGCAGTAGTGTCTCCTGATTGTTCAGACACAAATAAATCTGTTGAAAATAGTCTGGTGTAGGCCCGAGAAATACAAGTGTGGTTTTGCAGTTCCACGGTTCAAACCTCTGTATTATCCACTTTTGGGCCATTTGTATCTAAAAAAAACAGTTTGAGTGTGTCGCTCACTGTTCAGTCGCAAATATATATATATATTTAAAAAAGTCTGGTATACACCAGTAAATTATAACTATGGTTTTGCTGTTCCACGGTAAAAAATCTCTATTATCCTGCTTTTGGCATTTTTGCCGTAAAAAATAAATAGTGTCTCCTGATTGTTCAGACACAAATATATCTGTTGAAAATAATCTGGTGTAGGCCAGAGAAATACAAGTGTGGTTTTGCAGTTCCATGGGTCAAATCTCTGTATTATTCTGCTTTTCGCAATTTTTGGTCGTAAAAAATAAATAATAGTGTCTCCTGATTGTTCAGACACAAATATATCTGTTGAAAATAGTCTGGTGTAGGCCCGAGAAATACAAGTGTGGTTTTGCAGTTCCACAGTTCAAACCTCTGTATTATCCACTTTTGGGCCATTTGTATCTAAAAAAAAACAGTTTGAGTGTGTCGCTCACTGTTCAGCTGCAAATATGTATTTTGTATGCATACACCAGTAAATTATAACTGTGGTTTTGCTGTTCCACGGAGAGAAATCTCTATTATTCAGCTTTTGGTATTTTTTCCGTAAAGAAAAACAGTAATATTTTCTCCCTGATTGTTCAGATTGTTTAAAAGAGTCGGGTGTAGGCCAGAGAAATAGAACTGTGGTTTTCCTCTTCCACGATTCTAATCTACTTTCTATTACCCTTTTTCCATTGATAGTGCGAGTGTAAGCTATTTAACTTACTTTACAATGGGCAAGGCGCGTGGCAAGGGACGTGGAAGTGGACGTTCTGGTGATGGTGCGTGCAGAGGACGGGGCCATGGCCAAGGTGAAAATGTGCCACAACCAACAGCCACATCTTCTCGCTCCCACTTCTTGACCGAATTACTAGGGAAGCACAGAACAACACCAGTATTGCGAACTGATCAGTGTGAACAAGTTATTAATTGGATAGCAGATAATACTTCCAGTTACCTGGGCACCACCACCTCCGGCCTGTCTTCCACACGGTCGACTCTTAGTAGCCGTGAGTCTCGACCGCATACTCCTCCTCACCCTGATGCTCCTTCCTCCCACCATGCCGAGTGTCGTCAGACAGCAACTGATCCCACACTTGGACACTCTGAAGAGCTGTTCACTGGTCCAATTCCAGATTTGTGCCCCTCGCCTGCTCCGCTTGAAGTGGTGGAAGAGGAGATCCCATGTAGCGATGCCCAAATATTTGAACAGCCACGGCCACAGGAAGTCGACGCTGGCAATTTGTCACAAGAGGTGGACGATGACGAGACATAATAGCCAGGAAGTGAGGAGGAGGATCGTGGTGCGCAAGTGGAAGAGGAGGAGGTGGTGGATGATCTAGTAACTGACCCAACGTGGCAGGAGGACATGCAGAGTGAGGCCAGCAGCACACAGGGGGAGGGAGGCAGAGTACCCCAACAGGCAGGAAGAAGCAGTGTGGTGGCCGCAGACAGAAGGCTTTCCCCGTAACACCAACACGAGGGACGTTGGCAGTACAACCGGTAGGTCTTCCAGAGTCTGGAATTTTTTTAAAGGCTCTGCTGATAACCCCAAAAAGGACATTTGTACCACCTGCCATGCCAGCATCAGCAGGGGTGACAAAACTACCAGCCTGACCACCACCAGCATGATCAGGCACATGGCAGCAAAGCACCCGACTTTGTAGGCCGAAACCCAGGGTCCACGACCAGTGTCAGCGGGTGTCACCACTGCTTCTTCCACTGCTGTGCATGCAATAGAACCCCCTGTTGTGTGTGCAAGGAAATCCCCTGTCCATACTGCATTCAAAGATGCCCCCTCCTCTCAGCCTTCACTTGCTATGGCATTTTCTCAAGAAACAGCATCAACGTCCACATCCCACCGCAGCGTTCAATTGTCCATATCCCAGACCTTTGAATGAAAGCGGAAATTCGCAGCTAACGCCCCACAGGCCACAGTCCTAAATTCACACATTTCACGACTGCTTGCGTTGGAAATGCTGCCTTTTAGGCTGGTGGAGACGGAATCCTTCCGCAACCTTATGGCAATGGCCGTCCCTCGGTACTCGGTCCCCAGCCGACACTATTTTGCCCGGTGTGCCATCCCCGCACTACACAAGCACGTGTCCCAAAACATCTGCCGTGCCCTCAACAACGCAGTTACTGGGAGAGTCCACCTGACAACGGACACGTGGACAAGTGCTTGTAGCCAGGGACGGTACATCTCCCTAACGGCACACTGGGTAAACATAGTGGAAGCCAGGACCCAGTCGGACCTTGGGACGGAACACATCCTCCCCACACCGAGGATTGCGGGCCCTATGTCAGTCAGAGTTTCCCCCACAGTGTACAGCTCCTGCGCATCATCCTCCTCCTCCTCCTCATGTTCAGCCTCCATCTCAGATATCACCACATCAGTTATAAGCTGGAAGCACTGCAGTACTGCCTCCGCCAAGCGGCAACAGGCTGTGCTGAAACTCCTAAGCTTAGGTGAGAAACCTCACACTGCTTGTGAGTTGTGGACAGCTGTGAAAGAGCAGGCAGATCTGTGGCTGAGACCGCTGAACCTACATCCAGGCATGGTGGTGTGTGACAATGGCCGTAACCTGGTGGCGGCTCTGAGGCGAGGCGAGATCACACACGTACCATGCCTGCCTCATGTGCTTAACCTCGTGGTTCAGTGGTTTCTTAAATCGTACTCCAAGTTGCCAGATCTGCTCATCAAAGTACGCCGCCTGTCAGCTCATTTTCGCAAGTCGGCTACAGCTTCCGCCGCCCTTGCTGTGTTGCAGCAGCGTTTGCAGCTTCCGTCACACCGACTGGTGACTCGCCCCCTGGGCCGCGTGGGGCACCCGGAACCGGGCCTCTTGTGGAATGCTGGGGGTTGTAGTCTCCGTGGCGGCGACCCGGTTCGTGGCTCAGGGTGGTCAAACCAGTGGCAGTCTTAGTGTAATAACAAATGTCCGACTACACCACCCGTGGATTGCGGTCAGTGGGGACCGCTGCTGCGTGCAGACCGCTGAGGCTGATGTTGTATGCGCAGCCAAGAATGGGATAACTCCCCACGGGAGAAGTATTGCCTCAGGGCAGCTAGTGTGGATGATGGGAGTGATGGTGTGAGCGTCCCAGTACTAATGGTGCTGGTGCGGCGATGAAACACAGAGACGTGTGGTTGCAGTTTCCAATGCTTAACTCACAGTTGTTTACTGGTCCTAGTCACCTCGGTACCGGCGGTGTCTGCCCAAGCCGTGCTGCGTCCACCAGGCAAGGGACTCGACCAACTCCCAGGCAATTCCAGAGTGTGGCACAGGGCTCCCTTCTCTTCCCTTCTCTGGCCGTCCCCACCAGTGACCCACCTTTGTCCAGCTTCCTCGGGCCTTCTCTTGGCGAAACCTATCTCTGGTTTCCCTGACCCTATGTGGTATGCTTTCCTGGTGGATGTAGTGAGGGGTCGCACCAAGATGTGGTCACAACCTCCAGTCTTTGGCTGAGGAATTTGTTGCCTCCACCAATTTGGGTTCCGGTACCCTGCTCTGCCAACCCGTCACCCGCAATCTCCTGGGCCTACGGGGTTCCTTTTTCTCTCGTGTCTCTGGGCCTCTCTTAATGTGCTGTTCCTTGTTTCCTTTCTGTTCCAGTTCCTTGCTGTTTCTGTTCCTCTCCTCTGGCTCTGGCCTCCTCTCCAGGCCTGCCTCGTGGAGCTGGGCCCAGACTGAGCCACAACTCCCTGTAAACCCTCTCTGGCTGAACTCCTTCTCTCAACTCACTCCCCGGACTGAAATGAACACTGTTCTAAGATGGTGCCCACCTTATATACCTCCCTCTATGTGTGAGCCCAGGTGACTAGCAACCAATGGGCTCCTACCTATGCCCAGAGACCCATCCCTATCTGCTCCTACACCACTGGGTTTTCCTCCCCCTCCCCACTCCAGCCAGGGACAGATGCTGTCGTGCCTGCACTTCTGTGGGAGCACCGTTAAGCTGTCCCTTGGAAATGGGGTGTGTGTGGTGCATGCAGATAAACGAGCCCTAGTCCACACTCCATCCTTACCCGGAAGTGGAATATCACACCTCTGGTTTGAGGTGCAGTACCCCTGTAGCAGCCGATCCCTCGGGTTGCTACACTGGTGTGTGATGTCCCCACACGTTAGAACTCTACCCTCCACATGTTGCAAAGGATTTGTGAGCAGAAGAGAGCAGTTGTGGAGTACCAGCTGCAACAAAGCCGTCAATATTCAGGTCAGACTCCACACATAAGACCTCAGGAGTGGACCTGGATGTCTGACATCTGTACCATCTTGACAAACTTTGAGGAGTCCACCCAGATGGTGAATGGTGATGACGCCATCATTAGTGTCAGCATTCCACTTATCTGTCTTTTGCAACGCTCTCTGCAGAGAATTAAAGAGGAGGCATTGCAGCCAGAGTATGATGAGATGGATCAAGAAGCCGTAGCGGTCGATTACACACAGCCCAGCCTCATCTCATCCCAACGTGCATTGGGGGACAATGAGGGAGAGGAGGAGGAGGAGGAGGAAGAACAGGAGCTTGTATCATGCGCTGTAAACGGTAGTACCTGTACAACTGTCATACCGTCGGTTCAGCGTGGGTGGCCTGAGGACAGGGGGGAGGAGGAGGAGAGCATGGTCAGTCGTCATTAGTGTTGAGCCACCCCCGTAGTGTTCGAGTTCGGTTCAGTTCGTCGAACACCCGTGTGTTCGCCGAACTGTTCGTCGAACTGTTCGTCGAACACCTTCGAACACCGTTAAAACCAATGGCAGGCAAACAAAAACACATAGAAACACATAGAAAACACCTTCAAAGGTGTCCAAAAGCTGACAAACTGCTCAGAAGACACAACTAACACATGGAAAAGTGACAAGTACATATAGTCATGCGAAAAGAAAAGAGGTGGAGGAGTAAAAGGAGGGGGAGACACAGATATAGGCATGTCATGCCCTTCTAAAATCCAAAAAGTGAGAAGCCGACACGTTCAGTCCGCTCCTGCCCGTGCCACCTCCACGTCGCCGGGTTTGTGCCAGAGCCGCGGTGAACCCTGACGGCCAGCCCCCCTCTCCCAATACTGGTGCCTGTCCGCTGGTGGGTCGAGCGAGCCCCCCCTGTGGTGGAGGCAGCTCTAAGCTTTTTAATTTAAATTGTCTCTCTAATTTGAATGAATACACTTTAAATCCATTTACAAGGATCTATTGGAGGGCAAGTCTCATGCCAGCAGCCGCGTAATTCCAGCTCCAGTAGCGTCCACTAAAGCTGCTGCAGTTAAAAAGCTTTTATAAGGATCGAGCTCGGCTGTCCACCGCAAGGCATCCTAGTGCCAGTCCCAGCCCCTATGCCTTGGGGTGCCTCCTGATGCTCTTCACTAAGTATCCCGTGGTCCCGAAGCATTTCCTTTGAAAAAATTAAGTGTCCAAACTACAGGTGGTGTAGCTTGCTTAACAGCCGGGATAATCCGCTGACTAGCAGACACTGCTACTAGGCACAAAGTATTTCCTGGGCTAGATGCAGTTAAAAATTTGTAATTAGATACTCTCGTTGGATGCTGAGAAAGCATTCCATAGATTCTCCTGGCATGCCATATATGATTCTCTTAAAAAGCTTGGGGTAGGGGTCTAGGGGACCCTTTTATAGCCAAAATCACGGCCCTGTATCGCAATACGTCACCTAGGCTGAAGATAAATGGAACTGTAGCACCCTGAGGGCTCGGTTGCTACAGAGGTATTGCACCTCACCCAGAGGTGTGATATCTCACTCTCAGGTAAGGATGTAGTGTGGATCAGGACCCGACACCTGCATGCATTACACCACATTGCCGTGGGGCAGGGCAACCAATATGCCCCTGAGATGGGCACGACAGTCCCTGTCCCTGGCTGGAGTGGGGGGAGGGAACACTGAGGAAGGGGAACCCTGTAGTGCAGGAGCAGGGAGGAAGCAGTTCCTGGGTGCATTGAGAAGGGAGTATAAAAGGTGGGCACCATCTTAGTTCAGTGCAGAGAAGTCTGAGCAGAAGTGGCAGGGAGCAGGGGCTCTGCATGAGCTCTGCTCCGGAGGCGGGCCTAGTAACAGAGGCCCAGGCCTGGAAGAGGGAGAAGGAAGGAAGAGGTGCGGAGAAGGCTCCAGGAACGAGGAACAAAGGGATCCCAGGGGTGCGGACGGGCGAGTCGCCACCGCACGCCCGAATCCACCTGCGTGGAGGGGTCAGGCCAAAGGGGGAGACCGGTCCCCGAAACTAGTGGAGGCAGGAAACGACCCTCAGCTAGAAACAGGAGGCTGTGACATTTTATGTGGCGCAGCCCCTCGCTACACCCGCTAGGAAGGCACCACATAGGGTCAGGGAACCTGGCGCCAAGTTTACCAAGAGGAGGCCCGAGGCAGCCGGACAGAAGGGTTGGTAAGAAAGGCCAGACAAAGGACACACAAAGGGGGTCCTGTGAAGCGCTCCAAAGTTATCTGGGAGTTGTCTGAGCCCCTCACCTGGTGAGCACAGTACGACGTGGGCAGCCGTTACCTGCAGACGTGGTCTGGATAATAAGAACTGTGAGTAAAGGCCCTGGACTGCATCACTGACTCCGTGTCGTTACTGCTGCTGCCCTGCACCATCACCCCCATCCTCCGCATACACTGCCCTGAGGCTATACTCCTCCCGTGGGGAGTTATGCTACGCTCTGCTGCACCCACAACACCAGCCTCAGCGGTCTGCCCTGGAGCGGCGGTTCACTCTGACCGCAATCCACGGGTGGCGTAGTCGGACATTTAAACATCAAAACCACATAAATAGTTCCGCCACTGGTTTGACCGCCCTGAGCCACGGAACCGGGTCGCCGCCACGGAGACTACAACCACCAGCATCCACCAAAAAGGGTCCGGCTCCGGGTGTCCCAAGGCCCAGGGGGCGCATCAGAACATTTTCATCACCTTTCACAATCACCAATGGGACAAGGCAGGGATGTTCTCTGTCCCCTCTCTTATACATCCTAGTGACGGAGCACCTGCTCTCATCAATTCGCCATAACCCCAATATTAGGTGGATTGAGGTGGGAGGCACCGAGTACAAGTGCTCTCTATTTGCTGATGATGTCCTAGTATATATCACTCAATCACATATATCCATCCATGCTGTTATGGCTGAAATAGATCACTTTGTTTGGTCAAATTTTAAAATCAATGCAGCGAAGTCTGAGGCCCTCAATGTCTCCCTCCCCAAATCCATATAGGATTCCATCCAGTCCAACTTTCACTTTGCCTGGCCCTCACAGGGTATCAAATACTTAGGAATTCCTATTCATAGAGACCTCTCCCATCTATGTTATCTTAATTTTGGGCCCTTTATTGAACAACTCCATACAGACCACGGTTGGCAAGTTAGAACTGTAAGATTCACTACGTGAACCACTGGTGTTTTGTGGAAAAGCACATGTACACTGTGTTCCAAATTGTAGCGCCGGCGTCCCTGCCCTCTGCCAGGCAGGGACGCTGTTCCCCTCACCTCCCTGCTCCGTGCCCGGCGTCCTCCTCCCGCTCTGCTGGCAGCGCGCGCTCCTTCCCGGCCACTGTGCTTAGGGCGCGCGCGCTCTCCCTCCCTCTTAAAGGGGCCGCGCGCGCCGTCCTAAGGAGTCCCCGGCCAATGGCCGGAGGACTTCACCATATATAAGGCACCTCCTCCAAAATGGAGGTGCCCGAGCAATGTTGTTGCACTGTTCTACTCTGCTTCAGCCCTCAGGTCCCGTTGCCAGTTACCTGCCAGTTACCTGCCAGATTCCTGCCTGATTATCTGCTACCTGCCTGCTAGTCTGAGGTCCGACGGTCTGCCTTACTACTCCTGTCAGTCTGTCTAAGGACCAGCCCGCCCGCTCACCTGGGAGCGCACATCAGCCACCTGCCTGCTTGCCTGAGGTCCGACGGTCTGCCTTCCAACTCCTGTCAGTCTGTCTATGGACCAGCTTGCCCGCTCACCTGGGAGCACACACCAGCTACCTGCCTGCTAGTCTACCTGGAGGCTCCGCCGTCACGTGCTGTGACTACCTGCCTGTCCAGTGACTCTTGCTCGCTCACCTGGGAGCGCTCATCTGCTGCCTGTCTGCTAGCCTACCTGGAGGCTCTGCCGTCACGTGCTGTGACCACCCGCCTGTCCAGAGACTTCTGCCCGCTCACCTGGGAGCGCTCATCTGCCGCCTGTCTGTTGGTCTTCCTGGAGGCTCCGCCGTCACATGCTGTGACCAACCGTTCATCCAGAGACTCTCGCCTGCTCACCTGGGAGCTCACGTCTATCATCAGCCGCCACAGGTCGTACCAACCCTTTACCTAGAGACTGCCCCGGTCACTTGCCGTGACCATCTGCCCGTTCATCCAGAGACTGCCCCGGTCACTTGCCGTGACCATCTGCCCGCTCATCCAGAGACTGCCCCGGTCACTTGCCGTGACCATCTGCCCGTTTATCCAGAGACTGCCCCGGTCACTTGCCGTGACCATCTGCCCGTTCATTCAGAGACTGCCCCGGTCACTTGCCGTGACCATCAGCCCGTTCATCCAGAGACTGCCCCGGTCACTTGCCTTGACCTCCAGCCCGTTCACTCAGAGACTGTCCCGGTCACCTGCTGTGACCTCCTGCCCGTCTTCCCTGGTCGCCACCCGCTCCCTTACAAGGACTGCCCCCTTGTATAGTAGCTCAGAGGTTCCACCTCCCAGACCCGTTACACAAATTATTATGCAAAAAGTGTTTAGGAGTGATAAGGGAAGAATTTGTTTGTTTGTCAGTTAAACTCATTGATGGTGATGTGTGTCAGGGCTCTTTATATCACTGTAAGCAATTGCAGACACCTGTGCTAATTAGTTTGGCAGGTGTGTCCAATGAAAGGCAAGACTACTTAAGAAGGCTGTCTCACATTATTAAGCAGCCTACATTTTCTGCCAAAATGGGAAAGAAAAAGGATGTGTCGGCTGCTGAGAAGCAACAAATTGTGGAGTGTTTAGGTCAAGGCATGACTACAATCAACATTGTGCGATGATCAGGATGAAGTGTCTTGGCAATCAAGAAGTATGTAGCTGATTCACAGTACACACGTGTGCGTGCTGATAAGGGCAAATTGAGGACTCTTTCCTACAGGCAATTACGTCAGGTTGAAAGAGCAGCGGCAAAAAAGCCTTGTCATAGCAGCAGACAAGTTTTTGAAGCTGCTGGTGCCTCCAACGTCCCCCGAACAACAAGATGCAGGGTCCTTCAGAGGTTTGCAGCTGTGCATACGCCATCCTGTCGACCTCCTCTATCCACTTCACACAAGCAGAAACGGCTCCAGTGGGCCAAACATTACATGAAGACTGATTTCAAAACTGTTTTGTTCACGGATGAGTGCCGTGCAGCGCTCGATGGTCCAGATGGATGGAGTGGAGGATGGCTGGTTGATGGACACCCCACGCAAACACGGCTACAGCGCCAACAAGGAGGAGGTGGAGTAATGTTTTGGGCTGGAATCATGGGGAGAGAGATTGTCGGCCCCTTTATTATCCCTGAAGGCGCTAAAGATGAACTCCATAATGTATGTGGATTTTCTCAAACAGCACTTCCTGCCATGGTTCAAGAAGAAGAACCGTGTATTTCACAGCAAGATCATTTTTCTGCATGATAATGCACCATCTCATGCTGCACATAAAACATCTGCATCTCTGGCTGATATGGGCATAAAAGGGAACAAACTTATGGTGTGACCCCCATGCTCCCCTGACCTCTACCCCATTCAGAACCTTTGGAGCATCATTAAAAGGAGTGTCTATGATGGCGGGAGGCAGTTCACATCTAAGCAACAGCTCTGGGAGGGTATTCTGTCCTCATGCAAAACAATTGAAGCAGAAACCATCCAAAATCTGACAAATTCAATGGACGAGAGAGTTCAGAAGCTCCTTTCGAACAAGGGGTCCTATGTGAAAATGTAACATCACCTAGAATAAAGTTTTGAGTTGAAAACTGTTTGATTTCAGTTTCTAATAACCTGCTAATGCTTATAATTTCAAAAATGACCATTTTTTTGGTCTTTATTAAAATGAAAAGGTTGATCGAAAAGTTTGGGGGATCTAAGAGTGTGGCAACCCAGTAGTCATGATTACTTCGAATTCTGACAATATGAGGATCATGCTGCAGGTAGTGCAGCAAGAAGGCACTTATGTGTCTTGCGCATCTCGGAGCCCCAAAATTATTTTCCGAGCTAGATGCAGCTAAAAAATATTATTAATTTTAAATCTGGTTAAGCTTTAGTATAGATGGCCTAATAGGATCAGTGCTGCACATTGCTACAAAGCCCAAATTATTTTCCAGTCAAGATACAGATAAACATGATTAGTAATTTTAAATCTGGTGGAGCTTATTATAGATGGCCTAATAGAATCAGTGCTGCACACTGCTACAAAGCCCAAATTATTTTCCAGCCAAGATACAGATAAACATGATTAGTAATTTGAAAGCTTAAAACGGTTGGTAGGGTGATTTTAACCAATCATCAACTTTTACTCTCCCCAGGATGACACAGGGGTAGAAAAGTCGTTTCGGATCCATGATTTGTTCATCTTTATGAACGTGAGTCTGTCTACATTATCAGTGGAGAGCCGCGTGCGCATATCTGTCAGCACACCACCAGCAGCGCTGAACACACGTTCAGACAGAACGCTGGCTGCCGGGCATGACAAGATCTCCAAGGCGTAAGTGGCTAGCTCCGGCCATTTATCCAGATTGGAAGCCCAAAAAGAGCAAGGGTCCAGTGACACAGTCATGGCTTCAATGTTTACTTGGAGATACTCCTGTACCATCGTCTCTAGGCGTTGACTATGTGTCAGACTTCTTGTCTCCTGTGGCCTTGCAAAGGATGGGCTAAAAAAGTGGTGAAATGATTCCGCAAAATTGATGTTACCAGCAGATACTGTGGTTCTGTTACGGTTTGAGTGCTGAACACTTGACGGTCCCACGGTTGGCAAGTTGGAACTGTGAGATTCACTACGTGCACCACTGGTATTTTGTGGAAAAGCACATGTAAGATTCTGCAACAGTCTCTGCTGATACTCCTGCATGCGTGCATCCCTTTCTATGGCAGGAATAATTTCTGCAAATTTACTTTTGTACCGGGGATCTAACAGTGTGGCAACCCAGTAGTCAGGATTATTTCTAATTCTCACAATTCGAGGGTCATGTTGCAGGTAGTGCAGCAAGAAGGCACTCATGTGTGTTGCGCATCCAGGAGCACCAAGTCCCTGTTGTGTTGGTGGCGAGGTAACAATCATGCTTCCTTCCTCTGTCCTCTCCCCCCAACCTCGCACAACAGAAATGTGATCAAGGTCTCCCTCATCTGATGAGTCTTCCATCAGTTCGTCCTCCACTTCTTCCTGGGCTCCTGCACCTTCCTCACTAGTTTGGCTGCTACCATGCGCCCTGGTAAAACCATCTCCCCCACCCTCACATGCCTGCCGCCTTGGTGCTGCCGACCGTCTGGACCTTGCAGATGTTAGGCCTTCCGCATACAACTCCTCCTCCTCTACTTCCTCCACCTCCTCTTGTGCCACCACCTGACTCCGAATTCTGTTTAACATGTGCTCCAGCATGTAAATCACCGGAATAGTCATGCTGATAATGGCATCGTCAGCACTAAACATCTTCGTCGCCATTTCAAAACTGTGCAGAAGGGTGCATAGGTCCCTGATCTGAGACCACTCCTCCAGCGTGATTTGCCCCACCTCTGGATCTCGTTGGCCCAGGCTATACGTCAGAACGTATTGCACCAGGGCTTGTCGGTGCTGCCACAGTCGCTGCAACATGTGCAGAGTTGAATTCCACCGGGTAGGCACATCGCATTTTAGCCGGTGAAGTGGCAGGCCCCACGACTTCTGCAGAGATGTAAGTCGCTGCGCTGCAGGATGCGAACGGCGGAAGTGAGCACACAGCGACCGTGCCCTCTGCAGAAGGCCATCTAGTCTGGGATAGTGGGCTAAAAATTGCTGGACAACCAGGTTCAACACGTGAGCCATACAAGGCACGTGTGTGACATTGCCCCGGCGAAGGGCCGCACCCAGGTTTGCAGCATTGTCGCACACGGCCTTCCCTGGTTTCAGGTCCAGTGGAGACAACCATTCATGAAATTGGTTCTCCAGAGCTGACCACAACTCCTCAGCTGTGTGACTCACATTTCCCAGACATTTCAATGTAAAAACCGCCTGATGACATTGAGCCCTACTGCCAGCATAGTAAGGAGGTGTGCAGGATCCCTTCTGCACAGTTAGAAAGCTTGTGGCATGACCAGACAGGCTTTGAGTGCAGGTGGAAGACCGAGAGGAGGTTGAGGAGGCAGAAGCAGTGGAGGAACTTTGACATAAAGAGGATTGACGCACAACTCGTGGGGACGGCAAGACTTGGACAGCAGCCCCTTGTCCTGCTGTCACCATAGTTACCCAGTGCCCAGTCAGCGACATGTAACGCCCCTGTCCATGCCTACTCGTCCAAGTGTCTGTGGTGAAATGCACCCTGTCACACACAGAGTTTCTCAAAGAAGCGGTGATGTTGTGTGCGACATGCTGGTGGAGCGCAGGCACACCTTTCTTTGAGAAGTAGTGCCGACTGGGCATCTGGTACTGGGGCACTGCGACGGACATAAGGTCTCGAAAATCCTCTGTGTCCACCAGGCGGAAAGGCAGCATTTCTGTAGCCAAGAGCTTGCAGATGGTGAAATTCAACCTCTTAGCTTTCTCATGGCTAGGAGGAAATGGTCTTTTACTTGTCCACATCTGAGGGACCGAGGGCTGGCTATTGTGCTTAGACGGGGTTGATAAGGGTGTCCCCGGCAAACTGCCGGTCTGTGAGGAAGATGCAGGCGGACATGTTAGGTTGCCTTGATCCAAAGGTGGTGCTATCGATGTCGGACAGCGCTCAACACCAGCTGGTGTTACCACCTCCAAAGAAAATGATGACCTGCCAATCACGCTGGCTGTTGCGGGTAAAGAGGTGGCAGGTCTGCGCCCCAAAACAGGTGTGACTGCTGTCCCCCCAGTCACAGAGGATGAAGAGGCCGCGGATGCACAAGATATGGCAGACGGTGGTTGGCCGGGCCGGCTAGGCCGCATTGTAGCACACTGAGCTTCCCACTGCAACTTATGCTTCATATCCATGTGCTGGTTCATGCATGAAGTACTCAAACTATGTATTTTTTGGCCTCTACTTAGCTTTTGCTGACAAATGTTACAGATAACACGAGTTGGGTCATCTTTATCGATCTGAAAAATGCCCAGGCTATGCAAGGCTTAGCACCCATGCGACCTGAAGAGCCACCACGACTTGTGGTGAGAGGCAGAGTTGTGTTTGAGGATGCAGTTGTTGACGTGCTTCCAGTACTACGTCTCTGTCCAGGAAGGCGCAACCTGACCTCGTCGTCACTAGCATCTTCCTCCACCTCCTCTGCTGACCTCATCTCTTGGCTGACTGTGGGTTGACAGTAAGTGGGATCTCCAACCTCATCATCATCAACCTGTGCGTTATCACACCCGTCGTCCTCAGAGCCAACCTGTTCCTGCCCTGACAAAAAACTAAAGTTGTCGCTCCAATCAGGTATTTGAGTCTTATCATCGTCTTCCTCATTGTCTCCACCAACAGGAGTTACAGTTTGGGAATGAGGGTCTACATTATGGTCAGAACCTTCTGCGTCTGGTCCTGGATCCGACTCATAAAGATTCTGGGCATCAGTGCAGATCATTTCCTCGTCTGGATTCACAGAAGCGCTGGAGTCGACCTCTGATTCCCAGGCTATAGTATGAGTAAACAGCTCTGCAGACTCAACCATCTGTTCTACCTCATACTCAGACGGGCAGCTGGAGATTTGGGAGCTGTGAGGAAGCAAGTGCGATTGGGGTGACACCTTTGAGGACTGGAGTATTTGTGATGTTGAAGTTGATGTGGAGGAGAGCCCACTTAAAGGAGCACTTGATATCCGTTGAAGCACCTGCTGTTTTTGTGCCTCATCTGGAATTTGTAGCGATTGGCGTGGCCGTAAGAAAGGGATCTTATCACATTGTCCGCTAAAAGAAGTAGACATTTTAGTTTGGCTGGAGGATGGTCTTTCTTCTGCAGATGTTACTGTTGCTTTAACACCTACCCCACGGACACAACCTTTTTTCCCCTTCCCAACACGCCTATTCCCCTTTCCACCAGCAGCAGGCCTTTTTCCACTCATTTTGGTGGTTAACTAATTCACAACTCTGGAGTTGTTTGCACAAAAAAACAATGGATGGGAACCGAGCAGAGCTGAGTGGCCAAACTGTGGTATTAGGCCAAAACTATTGGCTGGGTTAGATGCAGAAAAAAATTATATTCAATTTGCAACCTGATGGAGGTCAGTATAGATGGACTAATAGAACAAGTCCCACACACAGCTAGAAGCCCAAATACTTTTTCAGAGGTAGATGCAGAAAAAAAATTTATTCAGTTTGCAACCTGATGGAGGTCTGTATAGATGGATTAATAGAACAAGTCCCACACACAGCTACAAGCCCAATATTTTTTCAGAGGTAGATGCAGAAAAAAAATATATTCAGTTTGCAAGCTGATGGTGGTCAGTATAGGTGGACTAATAGAACAAGTCCCACACACTGCTAGAAGGCCAAATATTTTTTCAGAGCTAGATGCAGAAAAAAATTATTTTTAATTTGCAACCTGATGGAGGTCAGTATAGATGGACTAATAGAGAAAGTCCCACACACTGCTAGAAGGCCAAATATTTTTTCAGAGCTAGATGCAGATAAAAATTATTTTTAATTTGCAACCTGATGGAGGTCAGTATAGATGGACTAATAGAGAAAGTCCCACACACTGCTAGAAGGCCAAATATTTTTTCAGAGCTAGATGCAGATAAAAATTATATTCAATTTGCAACCTGATGGAGGTCATTATAGATGGACTAAAAGAACAAGTCCCACACACAGCTAGAAGCCCAAATATTTTTTCAGAGGTACTGTAGATGCAGATAAAAATTATTTTTAATTTGCAACCTGATGGAGGTCAGTATAGATGGACTAATACAACAAGTCCCACACACAGCTAGAAGCCCAATATTTTTTCAGAGGTAGATGCAGAAAAAAATATATTCAGTTTGCAACCTGATGGAGGTCAGTATAGATGGAGTAATAGAACAAGTCCCACACACAGCTAGAAGCCCAAATATTTTTTCAGAGGTAGATGCAGATAAAAATTATTTTTAATTTGCAACCTGATGGAGGTCAGTATAGATGGACTAATAGAGAATGTCCCACACACTGCTAGAAGGCCAAATATTTTTTCAGAGCTAGATGCAGATAAAAATTATATTCAATTTGCAACCTGATGGAGGTCAGTATAGATGGACTAATAGAGAAAGTCCCACACACTGCTAGAAGGCCAAATATTTTTTCAGAGCTAGATGCAGATAAAAATTATATTCAATTTGCAACCTGATGGAGGTCAGTATAGATGGACTAATAGAACAAGTCCCACACACAGCTAGAAGCCCAAATATTTTTTCAGAGGTACTGTAGATGCAGATAAAAATTATTTTTAATTTGCATCCTGATGGAGGTCAGTATAGATGGACTAATAGAGAAAGTCCCACACACTGCTAGAAGGCCAAATATTTTTTCAGAGCTAGATGCAGAAAAAAATTATATTCAGTTTGCAACCTGATGGAGGTCAGTATAGATGGATTAATAGAGAAAGTCCCACACACTGCTAGAAGGCCACATATTTTTTCAGAGGTAGATGCAGAAAAAAATATATTTAGTTTGCAACCTGATGGAGGTCTGTATAGATGGATTAATAGAACAAGTCCCACACACAGCTAGAAGCCCAATATTTTTTCAGAGGTAGATGCAGAAAAAAATATATTCAGTTTGCAACCTGATGGAGGTCAGTATAGATGGACTAATACAACAAGTCCCACACACAGCTAGAAGCCCAATATTTTTTCAGAGGTAGATGCAGAAAAAAATATATTCAGTTTGCAACCTGATGGAGGTCTGTATAGATGGATTAATAGAACAAGTCCCACACACAGCTAGAAGCCCAATATTTTTTCAGAGGTAGATGCAGAAAAAAATATATTCAGTTTGCAACCTGATGGAGGTCAGTATAGATGGACTAATACAACAAGTCCCACACACAGCTAGAAGCCCAATATTTTTTCAGAGGTAGATGCAGAAAAAAATATATTCAGTTTGCAACCTGATGGAGGTCTGTATAGATGGATTAATAGAACAAGTCCCACACACAGCTAGAAGCGCAATATTTTTTCAGAGGTAGATGCAGAAAAAAATATATTCAGTTTGCAACCTGATGGAGGTCAGTATAGATGGACTAATACAACAAGTCCCACACACAGCTAGAAACCCAATATTTTTTCAGAGGTAGATGCAGAAAAAAATATATTCAGTTTGCAACCTGATGGAGGTCTGTATAGATGGATTAATAGAACAAGTCCCACACACAGCTAGAAGCGCAATATTTTTTCAGAGGTAGATGCAGAAAAAAATATATTCAGTTTGCAACCTGATGGAGGTCAGTATAGATGGACTAATACAACAAGTCCCACACACAGCTAGAAGCCCAATATTTTTTCAGAGCTAGATGCAGAAAAAAATTATATTCAATTTGCAACCTGATGGAGGTCAGTATAGATGGACTAATAGAATGATGCTATGCCCAAAAGATTTTACTTCACTAGGTGCAGTAAAAAAATTGGTATTCTATACACAGGTGGTATATCTTGCAACACAGATAGGCTACTCCACTGACTAACACACTCTGCAATAGGCCAAAAAGGATTAGCTTTGCTAGATTCAGCCAAATGCTGTGAAAAAAACTTTCACAGCACTGGCACAGACCTGCCTGGCAAAAACTGATAGGAACTGATGTAACCTAGTCCTGAAAAGGACTCCAATTACAATTAGTCTTTACTCCCACAATCTATCTATTTAAGAGCACAGACCTGCCTGATAAAAGTCGTAGGAAATGCTGTAACCTAGTCCTTAAAAGGACTGCAATCACAACTATTCCCTACTCCCAAGCTATCTGTAGATTTGTGCGAAAATTGGCTTGAAATTAACAAGGTATAGCGCACACAGCAACAGCGGTGCCGTCTAACATGCAGCTGCAGCAGTGAGAAAATGGTGGCGATGGGGAAAATGGCTTGGTCTTATAGGGCAAGGACATGTGACATACACTGCCAATGACACATGCCCTTGCTTGTGTGAAAAAAAGCACTTCGCTCCGTGTGTGCGCTGCTGATAGGCTGACAGATTGCACCTCCCCACTGTAAATGCGGGAAAGAGAAAAAAAAATGGAGATCTTCATTGTTCCTGCAGAGATCCATCCCCTGCCCCTCCCCCCACCCCGCTGTACACTCAAACTGCGTATTAACATTAATTTTCATCATTACTGAGAAAAAATCCAGTTATGATTTTGGTGCACGAACAGTTATCGAACATAACCTCGAACAGCCGAATTTTTCTCAAATTGTTCGTGTTCGCCGAACGGCTCGAACACCGCCCAAAACAGCTCGAATTTGAGATTGGCGAACAGTTCGAGTAGAACAACGCTCATCTCTAGTCGTCATCTTGGTGAGGACACGGAAGTCTTGCCCGTCTGGCACGCATGGCTGACTTTATGTTACGCTGCCTTAACCGTGATCCTCGCGTTGTCAAAATGTTGGGTGACAGTCATTACTGGTTGGTGACACTTTTAGACCCCCGCTACAAGGAGAACTTTCACCCTCTTATTCCTGAGGTGGAGAGGTCTACAAAAATGGGGCAGTACCAGAAGGCCCTTGCTGCAGAACTGTTAAAAAAATTCTCATCTGAACATGCCAGCGGCAGAGGTCACAGTTCGTTGACCAACCAAGGCGTACAAGGGAGAGAGAGGCAACTCCAATCCAGCAGAGGCAGGGGAACACTGTCAACATTCTGGGACAGTTTTCTGAGACCCGCCCAGCTTACAGGCCCTGAGGTGCGGGGTACTCTCACAAGGAGTGGAAAGTTTCAAAAGATGGTGAGGGAGTACCTTGCCGACCGTACCAGCATCCTCAGTGATTCCTCTGTGCCTTTTAATTATTGGGTATCGAAGCTGGACACTTGGAATGAACTCGCTCTGAACGCCTTGGAGGTCCTGGCCTGCCCTGCCGCTAGCGTGTTATAGGAGCATGTTTTTAGTGCCGCTGGAGGAATTATAACTGATAAGCGCACTCGCCTGTCAACTGACAATGCTGACAAGCTGACCCTTATCTAAATGAACAAGGGTTGGATTGGGCCAGACTTCTCATCACCACCAAATGACAGCAAAGTAACATAAAGTCAAATCCACTGTGTTTTTTCGGGAGGTGTATTCACATGCACCACTTCACACCCACACATGGGTATACTCTTCCTCATTTCGGCTGTTTTATGGTCTTCTCCTTATCCTCAGCCTCCACCACCACCGAACCACCAGGGTGACCGTGGTCTGTGTTGCCATTATTGAAAGTTCCTCCATCCTAATTTTTGGCAGCTTTTGCTTGGAAGGCATCAGCAAATACTATGGGAGACCCACTCCCCAATAATGGGAATAATGTTTTTAAGATGCTGTACTGCATGGCTCTTGTAAGGGGCATTGCAAGTTCCTCCATCCTAATTTTTGGCAGCTTCTGCTTGGAAAGCATGAGGAAAGACTATGGGAGACACACTCCCCAATAATGGGAATAATGTTTTTAAGATGCTGTACTGTATGGCTCTTGTAAGGGGCATTAAAACCGTCTTGTTAAGCTACTGTGACCTCCACCACTTTTCCAAGGGGCATTAAAACCGTCTTGTTAAGCTACTGCGACCTGCACGTCTCTTCTGAGGGGCATTAAAACCGTCTTGTTAAGCTACTGCAACCTCCACGACTTTTTCAAGGGGCATTAAAACCGTCTTCTTAAGCTACTGCAACCTCCACCTCTCTTCCGAGGGGCATTAAAAGCGTCTTGTTAAACCACTCTGAACTCCACAGCTCTTCCAAGGGGCATTGAAATGTTGTTTTTAATTAACTTTAACCTCCACGACTCTTCGAATGGGCATTGCATTTCCTCCTAATTTTTGGCAGCTTTTGCTTGGAAGGCACAAGCAAATACTATGGGAGACCCACTCCCCAATAATGGGAATAATGATTATATTATGCTGTACTGCATGGCTCTTGTAAGGGGCATTGAAAGTTCCTCCATCCTAATTTTTGGCAGATTTTGCCTGGAAGGCATAAGCAAAGACTGTGGGAGACCCACTCCCCAATAATGGGAATAATGTTTGTAATATGCTGTACTGCATGGCTCTTGTAAGGGTCATTGCAAGTTCCTCCGTCCTAATTTTTGGCAGATTTTGCTTGGAAGGCATAAGCACAGACTATGGGAGACCCACTCCCCAATAATGGGAATAAAGTTTGTAATATGCTGTACTGCATGGCTCTTGTAAGGGGCATTACAAGTTCCTCCGTCCTAATTTTTGGCAGATTTTGCTTGGAAGGCATAAGCAAATACTATGGGAGACCCACTCTCCAATAATGGGAATAATGTTTGCAATATGCTGTACTGCATGGCTCTTGTAAGGGGCATTGCAAGTTCCTCCGTCCTAATTTTTGGCAGCTATTGCTTGGAAGGCATAAGCAAAGACTATGGGAGACCCACTCCCCAATAATGGAAATAATGTTTGTAATATGCTGTACTGCGTGGCTCTTGTAAGGGGCATTGCATGTTCCTCCGTCCTAATTTTTTACAGGTTTTGCTTGGGAGGCATAAGCAAAGACTATGGGAGACCCACTCCCCAATAGTGGGAATAAAGTTTGTAATCTGCTGTACTGCATGGCTCTTGTAAGGGGCATTGCAAGTTCCTCCATCCTAATTTTTGGCAGATTTTGCTTGGAAGGCATAAGCAAAGACTATGGGAGACCCACTCCCCAATAATGGGAATAATTTTTGTAATATGCTGTACTGCATGACTCTTGTAAGGGGCATTGCATGTTCCTCCGTCCTAATTTTTGGCAGATTTTGCTTGGAAGGCATAAGCAAAGACTATGGGAGACCCACTCCCCAATAATGGGAATAATGTTTTTAAGATGCTGTACTGTATGGCTCTTGTAAGTTGCATTAAAACCATCTTGTTTAGCTACTGCGACCTCCACCACTTTTCCAAGGGGCATTCAAACCGTCTTGTTAAGCTACTGTGACCTCCACGTCTCTTCAAAGCGGCATTAAAAGAGTCTTTTTAAACCACTCTGAACTCCACAGCTCTTCCAAGGGGCATTGAAATGTTGTTTTTAATTACCTCTAACCTCCATGACTCTTCCAACGGGCATTGCATTTCCTCCTAATTTTAGTCAGCTTTTGCTTTCCAATGCAAAGGCGAAAACTAAGGGAGACCCACTCCCCAATAATGGGTAGAAGGTTTTTGGTACACTGTAATCCATGTCTGTTTCAAGGGGCATTGCAGTTCCTCATAATTTTTGGAAAGCCTTCCATTCACTGCTTAGGCCAACAGTGTACAGGAGACCCAGTTGCTATAAATGGAAAAAACAGTTTAGTTAAGGCCCTCTGACCTCCATGTCACTTCCAAGGGGCATTGGAGAGCCTAGAAATTTTTTGCTAGGCATTGCACTCACTGTATGCCCTATAACTGCCCTTGAGAAAGCAGCCTGGGATGGCGCGAAACGCGCATTGGGCCTTCACCTTTTTCACCCCCCCACTTAGGCTGTGCTTCCTTGCCAGGTAATTATCCCATTGGATTAATACATTTTCAGCATTTAGTTTTGGGCACAGAGTTTCCCATGATACAACACTGGTTCTTCCCCCACCCCTGTCTATTTAACAGTTAGTGGGATTATACAGTATAGGTTGATCCTGTGTTCCTGACTCCAGTTCTCCTATTTAAATCTAATATTTACAATTTTTATTATTATTATGGGCAAATGTGCAATTATGCTAATCCATGGGTTTATTATGATCATACTATTACAAGTGTATCTGACCTGGAAGCACTTTACCATCTGGTTACCTCATTGTCTAAGTCTTTATCTATCTTTTTATATTAATAAATAAATATTTTCTTGCAATATATACTGAGCCGTTCTCCTCTTTGCCCATGCCCTATAACTGTGTAGCCGAACTGCTCCTTTTTTTACAGAATCATATCCTACAAGACGTGTGGTTGACTGGCCTGATATTGATGTGAATGGTCCCTGTTCCTCCTGCTCTTTCTCCTTTGCCACCACCTCTTCCATCATTTATCACCTGAAGCTTTGTTTTAACGGGAGTCATAGAACTGGGATAGTAGCAGGAAAACATCCAGCAATCCTCGGAGAAGGTAGGATATGCGCCAAAACGCTGACCACCTAAGGCTTAGCCGCTACTACATACATGTGCTTGCATTCCAAGAAAACAAAGCAGATGCTAACTTCTATTATCATCATCATGCTCCTCACCTTGGCACTCTCAACTCCCCTGATGGAGAAGCCAGGGCCCACTGGAGGAGTCTGGTTCTCTGGTGGGCTCGTCCAATGCTGCCCTAAAGCAGGCCAGGCAAAGAAAAGTGTGTGGGAAGGTGACAGGAGAAATAGGGGCGGCTGGGGACCGTTTATAGACACCCGGCCGCCCCCTGGTGGCTGGGGACCGAGCATGGACACCCGGCCGCCGGGCGGCTGGGGACTGAGTATGGATACCAGGCCACCAAAGCAGCCATGAGGTAGTGGCCAGCTTCGGCCTCCTCCAAACTGAAAGGCCCCATTTCAAGTGCAAGCAAGCAGTATGGCATTGCAGCCTGGGGGTGGGTGGGTGGCAGGCTGCACATTTACGCGTACATTAAAAGAAAACAAAGCAGATGCTAACTCCTATCATCATCATCATGCTCCTCACCTTGGCACTCCCAACTCCCCTGATGGAGAAGCCAGGGCCCACCGGAGGAGTCTGGTTCTCTGGTGGGCTCGTCAAATGCTGCCCTAAAGCAGGCCAGGTTAAGAAAAGTGTGGAGGAAGGTGACAGGAGAAATAGGGGCAGCTGGGGACCGAGTATGGACACCCGGCCACCCCCTGGCGGCAGGGGACGGAGCGTGGACACCTGGACGCCCCCTGGCGGCTGAGGACCGAGCGTGGACACCCGGCCGCCGGGAACTGAGTATGGATACCTTGCTGCCGAAGCAGCCATGAGGTAGTGGCCAGCTTCAGCCTCCACCAAATTAAAAGGCCCCATTTCAAGTTACAGCTGACAGTATGGTATTGCAGCCTGCGGGTGGGTGGGTGGTTGGCTGCATATTTGCGCTTGCATTGCAAGGAATGGGGGAGGTACAATTGAACACTGCCCTGGGTCAAGGACTTGCACAGGGATAGTTGCAAGTCTGCATCTTCTGGGAGTCAGAGATGCTTCCAGGGGTCTTCCCCATGCTGTTCCCATGTCTTTTCAGCACTGTATGCATGTGTCACACAGCACATGGCCAGATAAGGTTGTAAAATGTTAAAATTACATTTCCCGGTGAATGCATTTGTCACGGTTGAAAGCAATACATAAGTGCAAAAACGCATCAAAAATGCTACTTGTGAACATAGCCCAAGGTGTGGAGGAGTATTTTTGGTTATTTATTTTACCTTATACACAAGTCTTTACCCTGGAAAGAATGTTCCTTAACATATTTCACAGGAAAACCGTTTCAGTTTTGTTTTTGAACGTTTTATTGTGAGCCCGTAAAAGTGGCTTAATACCTCTGACCACGTTGTTTACTGCAGTGACTTGGGGGTCAGAAATGCTTCCTGGGGCGATCCCCATGCTGCCCCCATGTCTTTTAAGCACTGTCACTATCGTTTTGGGCACTTTTTAGGCTTTCTACAGACTGCCGGGGGTGACACCGCAAAAATGCTCGGGTCTCCCATAGACTAACATTGGGCTTGTTGCTCGAGTCGAGCACCCGAGTATCACGGTGAGCTCGGCCCGAGCTTCGAGTACCCGAGCATATTAGTGCTCGCTCAACACTAGTCACATCTAATATATATTCTTGCATTACATCAGGATACGGACTGTACTTTTCCAAATGGAATCTCAATGCTTCCATAGCTATATAACATGGTATAGAAGTATATAAAGAATTAACATCACAGCCTATCCAGGTGTAATCTGATGACCATCTTTTGTTTGACAACTGATCTAAAATATCCTTGGTGTGTTTGATATATCCAGGCACGCGCTGTACCAAAGGTTGTAAGATCGAATCTAACCACTCACTGAGACGTTCACTACATGATCCAATTCCATTGATTATTGATCGCATTGGGGGTGGAAGGATGTCTTTATGTATCTTTGGCAGAGCATGCATTGTAGGTGTTACAGGATTCAATGATATTAAATATTCACTGATTTTTTTTGTTAATATGCCCAATTTTACACCCTCCGCTATTAAGATGTTCATTAAGATTAATTAAGATTAAGATTTGCTCACTACATTTTTTGTTGGATTAAATTTTAAGCGGGAATATGTCTTTTCATCAGATAAAAGCTTCAAAATCTGCGTCCTATAAGTTTCAGTGTCTAAAACAACTGTAAATAAAGATATGATACCGAGGGGTCAGAGACTTAAAAAGATACCAACTAAAGCTTACAATGTGGATTTCATGAATGACTGGAACAGTATTTTGAATATTTGCTCTTTGAATCTCATGAAATTAATTATAAAATGTGAGAACATACAACTCCAGGTACAGCGCGTGCCTGGATATATCAAAGACACCTAATTATTTTGTTTTTGACAGAATTTTTTATTTACAGATCCAAGGTGTCTCAATGGGTGCTCGTTTCTCACCTTCTTTGGCAAATCTGACTATGTCATATTGGGAACATTGTTTTTTGTATTCAGACAGTAATCCTTATATACCTAATTTGTCCTGGTATGGTAGATTTATTGATGATATGACATTCATCTGGCAAGGAGATGAATCTGCCATTCCAGGATTTCTTACATTTTTGAATGACAATTCATTTAATTTGCGGTTTACTGTTTCTTATAGTTCAAAAGTTTTGGTGTTCTTAGATTTGATTGTTACGGGCATTCCAGGTGAAATTGTATCCACTGCTATTCATCGCAAACCATCTGCAGGTAA
The DNA here is from genome assembly GCF_046119375.1 of Phyllobates terribilis. Classification (NCBI taxonomy): domain Eukaryota; kingdom Metazoa; phylum Chordata; class Amphibia; order Anura; family Dendrobatidae; genus Phyllobates; species Phyllobates terribilis. Next base: position 28,243 of record NW_027363646.1, read on the forward strand.
TTCCATCATGCATTTTTCTAGTAGTCAACCACAGCATGTAGCTAAAGCCATACCAGTAGGTGAGTTCACAAGAATTGTCAGAAATCGCTCTCATCCCATAGTTGCTGAAAATGAAGTAATAATAACCTCAAAAAGATTAAAACAACGGGGTTATCCCCAATGGGTATTGGACAGGGGTAAAAAAATAATTTCTGACAAAAAACGGACTGATCTATTGCGTCCTAAAACAAAAGTAAAAAATTAGTTTTTGAAAAGTAAACCTGTCATCTCGCTGCAATATAGTGCACAATTTTCAGAAATAAAAAAATAGTTTACTAAACATTTATCAATACTTTTTGAAGATGAAATATTAGCATGCATTTTGATAAAAGGCTGTAATGTTGTGGCAGAAAAGGCATCTTCATTAGGTGACTCACTATCTCCAACATTTTTTCTGATCCACACATAAAAAAGCACTTGGTTACAGCTAAAAGGGCAGTTTAAATGTGGATCAGTGAAATGTCGCATGTGTTCATACACACTGTGCAGTTCTGTTTGTCATGATTCTGATCATTCAAATGAATATAAAATCAAACAGTATATTAATTGTGATTCAGAGAACGTGGTATACAAAATGAATTGTACTGTATGCGATACATTTTATATAGGTTGTACTACACGTAAATTAAAAACTAGGTTTAATGAACATTATAATGACATACTTAATTCAAATAACACCAGTAGAAATGTCTCTGCTATCGCAAAGCATTTTATTATTGAGCACAATCGTGACATGTCTTCTTTGCAAGTTTTAGGTGTTGAAAAACTTTTTCCGCATGCGAGAGGTGGAGATATAAAGCGAAAATTATTGACAAAAGAAGCGTATTGGATATTTAATCTGGATTCAAGAAGCCCAAAGGGTTTAATCTGAAGAGAGAAACCATGTATCGCTATTGACTGTTTTCATGCACCTGCTGCTTAATGTGGTAATTATGTCATGTGATTTGTTCCAACTGTTTTCATTGGCACATTTTTAGTATTTTAGAAAATCCTTTTCATTGTGTAGCTATGCAGTGATAAAGGACACAAGTGAGCGTTCGAAACGCGTCTTGCTCCCCTACCCTGTCTATGCAACCTTTGTAATTATTTGCAAGTTTTTAATGTACAAAAATTAAAGAAAGAATTATTTTACCAGACGCTGGAACAACTATTGCATTTTTTTTTTACTTGACAGATGTCCAGAAGACAGTCATTGGCACACTCCACAAGGTCCCAGAGTTCCCATTTTCATCTGGAAATCAAGGTCCCAGAGTCTGGAGGAAGAGTGGAGGCCACAATCCAAGCTGCTTGAGGTCTAGTGTGAAGCTTCCACAATCAGTGATGGTTTGGGGAGCCATGTCATCTGCTGGTGTAGGTCCACTGTGTTTTATCAAGACCAAAGTCAGCGCAGCCGTCTACCAGGAAATTTTAGAGCACTTCATGCTTCCCTCTGCCGACAAGCTTTTTGGAGATGGAAATTTCATTCTCCAGCAGGACTTGGCACCTGTCCACACTGACAAAAGTACCAGTACCTGGTTTAGAAACAACAGTATCACTGAGCTTGATTGGCCAGCAAACTCGCCTGACCTTACCCTCATAGAAAATCTATGGGGTATTGTCAAGAGGAAGATGAGAGACACCAGACCGACAGTGCAGACGAGCTGAAGGCTGCTATCAAAGCAACCTGGGCTTCCATAACACCTCAGCAGTGCCACAGGCCGATCGCCTCCATGCCACACCACATTGATGCAGTAATTGATTATAAAGGAGCCCCGACCAAGTATTGAGTGCATTTACTGAACATACATTTCAGTAGGCCAACATTTCAGATTTTAACCCCTTTCTGACGTATGTGGTAATAGTTTTTCCTTGTGCCATGGGCCTATTGGGCCAAGGACGTACTTGTAGCGCCCCGAGGGTTCGGACGCTACAGGGGTATTGCACCTCAACCAGAGGTGTGATATTCCACTCCCAGGTAAGAATGGAGTGTGGACCAGGGCTTAGTTAGCTGCATACACCACACACACCCCATTTCCGGGGGACAGCTCTACAGTGCTCCCATTTATATATATATGCAGGCACATCTGACTATGTCCCTGGCTGGAGTGGGGAGGGGGGAGGAAAACCCAGTGGTGTAGGAGCAGATAGGGGTTGGGTTCTGAGCATAGGTAGGAGCTCATTGGGTGCTGGTCACCTGAGCTCACACACAGAAGAGGAGGTATAAAAGGTGGGCACCATCTTAGTTCTGAGAGTAGTACAGTGGAGAGGTGACAGGGAGCAGAGGCTCTGTAGGAGCTCTGCTCAGAAGGCAGGCCTAGAGAAGAGGCCAGTGCCAGAGTGGAGGAGCGATGAAGGAACAGGAAAGAAGGAGAAGAGACAGAGAAGTAGAAAGGCTCCGAAACAAGAAGGCAGAAGGGACCCTAAGAACCCACGAGATAATGGGTGAAGGGTCAGGCAGAATAAGGGTACCGGATTCCCAAGTTGGTGGAGGTAAATTATCCCTCAGCCAAAGACCGGAGGTCGTGATCATTTATTGGTGCGACCCCCCGCCAAACCTGCTAGGAAGGCACCATATAGGATAGCGGGAAAAGGGGCCCACGTTTGCCCGCATAGATCCGCGGCAGCTGGACAGAAGTTTGGTCACTGGTGGGGCATGAGCCAGAGAAAGGACAGAAGGGAGTCCTGTGCCATACTCCTGAATTGCCTGAGGGTTGACCGACCCCCTCACCTGGTGGACGCAGCACGGCTTGGGCAGTCATTACCGGCGGAAGTGACTTGGATATCAACTGTGAGTAAAAGACCCTGGACTGCAACACGTTGTCTCTGTGTTTCTTACCGCACCAGCACTAATGGCACTGGGACGCCCTGCACCACAACCCCCACCATCTATGCTCACTGCCCTGAGGCTACACTCCTCCCGTGGGGAGTTATACTATTCTCTGCTGCACCCACAACACCAGCCTCAGCGGTCTGCCCTGCAGCGGCGGTTCACTCTGACCGCAATCCACGGGTGGCGTAGTCGGGCATTCATAACTATACTAATAGACTGCCACAGCATTTGGTCTGACCACCCTGAGCCACGGGACCGGGTTGCCACTACTACCCCCATCAGCACCATACACTAGAAGGCCTGGTTCTGAGTACCCCACGGCCCAGGGGGCGAGTCATATTATTACTTCATACTGTGATCGCGCCCACACACAAGCAGTACCGCGGCGATTGGCACCGGGTGACAGCTGATTGTCACAGCTGACACCCAGTGCTATGTGCAAGGAGTGGTTCCACACCGCTACCTAAACATTAAGCCCCGAAATGCTGAGATCGAAATCAATCACAGCATCCCGGTGGCAAGGGGAGGTAAGCCAATACTGAGCCAGGTGCTGGTGGTTGTCATGGTGACTTGGATGTCGTCATGACAACATCCGAGTCACCAGACACGTCACTGACAGTGTGGGAGAATTCTCTCACGCTCACCGCATGCGCAGGAGCATTCTCCCAAGCTGTCACTGACGTGCATGAGGTGAGCTGAGTTCATTGGACATGAACTTGGCTCATCTGGATGCCGTCACAGCGAGACACTGAGGAGCGCAAGCATGCCTGCGCTTCTCAGTGTCTGCGGCATGGCAAGCTGGATGGCAGCTTTCCGCTGCGATCCAGCCTGTCATGTCAATGTAGCAGAGCTGAAGCCGTCCTGGGAACCATGGAAAAGTAAGGATGAGGTTGGTTTATTATTTTACTTTTATTGCAGAAGATATTGGCTTCCGCTGGAATGGGAATGACGGTAAGTATGGTTTAATTTAGAACATTAAAGGAATGTGTCTTTATTTCAATTAAAGGACTTTATTCTGGGTGTTTGTGTTCTTTTTAACTTTGACTATGGGGTTAGTAATGGGGTGTCTTTTAGACGCCTCTCCATTACTAACCTGGGCTTGATGTCAGCTGGCATTATAAGCTGACATCATCCCTAGCCCTATTACCCCACTGCCACAGCTACACGGCAGTGGGAAGAGCGAGGCTAAGTGCCAGAATTGGCGCATCCTATGGATGCGCCATTTCTGGGGCGCCTGACGGCTGGTGTTTCTAGCCTGGGAGGGGGCCAATATTCATGGCACCCTTCCTGGGCTACTAATATCAGCCCCCTGGCTGTCTGCCTAGCCTTTGCTAGCTATTAAAATAGGGGGAACCCCACGTCATTTTTTTGGGGGTACCCCATTTTAATAGCTAGTAAAGGCTAGGTATTCAGCTGGGGGCTGATATTAGTAGCCTGGGAATCTCTGTGGGTATCACCCCCTTCCCCGGCTTCAAACATCTGCCCCAGCCATCTGCTTAACATCCGCCAGAGACTAAAATTACGGGGAACCCCACGCCAATTTTTTTTTAATAAATCCTTTATTTTAACACTAAATGACAAGTACAGTAATCAACACTATCACTGTACTTCTTATATATGTGACTGACATGTTTCTATCTATCTATGATGCTCTATTCTTTCTGTTCTAAATTGTCGGGTACCGATGCTGAATTGCCGGACGGCTTTTTTAAAGAGAGTGTCTTCTGAGCAGTTTGTCAGCTTTTGGACACCTTTGAATGTGTTTTCTATGTGTTTTTGTTTGCCTGCCATTGGTTTTAACGGTGTTCGACGGTGTTCGACGAACAGTTCCACGAACATCCCGGTGTTCGATGAACCGACCCGAACCTGAACACTACAGGGGTGGCTCAACAAAAAAGTAAAAAAAGTAAAAATTCCAAAAGTGTCAGAAAGTGGAAAAAAATAACAAACTGTAAAACTATTTTAAAAAAAATGAAAAAAATAATCCACAAAAATAAAAATATACTGTACCCATAAATAAACATTCTTATGAAAAAAATAAATAAATAAAAGTACACATATGTGGTATCACTGCGTCCATAACGACCTGACCTATAAAACTGTCCCGCTAGTTAACCCCTTTAGTGAACACAGTAAAAAAAATACACAAAGCAAAAAATGTTGCTTTATCATCATACCGCCAAACAAAAAATGTAATAAAACGCGATCAAAAAGATGAAAGCAAATAAAAATGGTACCGCTGAAAATAACATCTTGTCCCGCAAAAAACAAGCCGCCATACAGCTCCATCAGCCGAAAAATAAAAAAGTTATAGAGACAGAATTGTTTTTTTCTATAAAATTGTTTTTATTGTGTAAAAGCGCCAAAACATAAAAAAAATATAAATGTAGGATCGCTGTAAACATACTGACCCAAAGAATAAAGCTACCTTATCAATTTTACCACACGCGGAACGGCATAAAAAAAAACACAAAAAAAAACAATTCCGGAATTGTTGTTTTTTATTTATTCTGCCTTCCAAAAATTGGAATAGAAAGCGATAAGAAAATGTCACGTGCCCGAAACTGGTATCACTAAAAACGTCAACTGGTCCCTCAAAAAACAAGCCATCACATGACTCTGTCGGCCAAAATATGGAAAAATTATATCTCTCAAAATATGGCGTCTTTTAGTATGTGACAGCTGTCAATCATAAAAAAACTATATGAATATGGTATCGCTGTAATCGCACTGAAGAATAAAGTTGTCTAATCAATTATACCGCACGATGAACGGTGTAAAATAAAAACTTTAGGGTTGTGATAGGGTTAGGGTTAGGGTTGAGCTAGGGTTAGGGTTGGGCTGGGATTAGGGTGGGGCTAGGGTTAGGGTTGCGCTATGGTTAGATTTGGGCTAGGGATAAGGTTATGGTTGGGTTATGGTTAGGGTTTGGCTAGGGTTAGGGTTAGGCTAGGGTTAGGGTTGGGCTACGGTTATGGTGGGCTACTGTTAGGGTTGGTCTAGGGTTATGGTTGGAGTAGGGTTAGGTTGGGTTTGTGCTAGGGTTGGAGTTGTATTAGAGTTAAAGTTAGGGTTGTGTTGGGGTTGGGATTTTTTTCAAAAGTAAAAAAAAAACAACAACGATATGGCGACTAGTGTTGAGTGTAAGTGCTCGCTACTTGAGTTTGCATCGGGTATAAACTAAGTATCGCGTGTGCTCGAGTCTCCGCCCCATATGTTTTGCAGCTGTTAGACAGCCAAAAAAGCCTTGCGGGTATTGCCTGCCATGCACGACGTTGTTCGAGACTCCGCGGCCGCATGTTTCACGGCTGTTAGGCAGCTGCGACACATGCAGGGATTGCCTATTTGTTATGCAATCCCTGCATGTGTCGCAACTGTCTAGTGGCCGTGACTCATGCAGCGGCGGCTCGAACACAGTTGTTCAGCATGCAGAATATACTCGGGCAGCACTCGAGCGTGCTCAGTGAAAGGGTTAACTGAGCACGCTCACTCAACACTACTCTGCTCTCTTTCCCAGGTCACACAAAATTCTCTGCCAATACCTACTGTGATTACAAGTGCCCGGAGGAGGACAAGAGCTGTAAGTCATTACATACACCACTTTGCAGTATTCGCTGATGCAGAATGGTGAATGTAATGTCATACTGCTATGCTTTACTCCCCTTGCACTCGTAATCACAGGTTGTGATGACGGTGAGATCCATGTGACCTGGTTAGACTCATCAATTTTACTAGATCTAATACAGAAAGCTTGGTCTAACCTTCTCTGGGACATCTTATCTTTTCCCTGTACAACGCTGCTTGCTTATGACTGGGCAGCATGATACAGGGGAAAAAGAGAAACGCCCTCAGAGAAGAATCTATGATACTCCCGTTTCTTAGTTGTAACGTTAATTAGTATATAAACTTTACAAGCTAACAGCTGTGCAAAGGAGATGAGGAATAAAGAAATATGTTTTATTCCGATTTTCAGCCACTTTATCATGATATAGCCAGTTCATCATCTAAAAAATGGTGAAACGTCTTCTTTAAATCAGAACTTGGGCTTTCATTTGTTGGAAAAAAAGAAAGTTACACTTGGCAACAAGATTGGTATTGTTAGCTTTCATAAATAAGTTATAAAAATGAAATTTTTATAACAATTGTTTCACAAGTCTAATGAAAAATAACCCTTTAGTTTTTCTTGCCAAATCAATATTTTTTAACTTTCTGCTTTTTATATGTTTTTGACAACAATAAAAAGAGTGCATGGAATAACATGCTTTTCAAGTGCAGCCTCAACAGTAATGCCCACAAGAAGCAAAGAAACTGGAATGCAATCAATCAGTAATGTTTTGTTTTTTAATTAGATAATTTTGTATCAAAAACAAAAGGGCAGTTAAGTATTCTTAACATACTTGAATGTAGTTGGAATTACAGAATATTCATTAGTGAAATTACTATAAAGAATTACAATGAATATCTTATAAGTTACAACATTTTCATTTTTACTTATTCTTTTTTTTATTATAACCTCACATCCAGACTCACAACACACCAGAGAGAGAAATAACCATGATGAACCCTTTTACACATAAAATAAATAATATTTATTTTTAGATACATATAATCCTGCTAAAGTGAATGGGTCACAGAGAATCAGGCTATAAACATCCATAGCTCAGGATAAGGGATGAGCGGACCTGTTGAAATTTGGATCTTGGTACCAGACCCAAACTGTATTCCAAACTTCGGTTCGGGTACCAGAACTGTACCCAAACTTGAACCAGGACCCGAACCCCAATGAAAAACAATGGAGACCCGAACTTTGGGTCTGAGTAAGAAAAAAAACTCTCTCTACAGCGGACTTCCCCCGTGACTCCGAACATTGCAACAGACTTCTAGAGAAAGTCCATGTTCGGCGTTTAGCATTGGACTAACTGTCCGGTATAAATGCCGAACTTTTAAGTTCAGGTACACTCATCTCTACTCAAGATTACTTGATTTAATTTTAGTACACAGAATCTAGAGCAATCAAATAAAACTAAAAAGGACAAGTAACTGAAGCATTCTGTCTCTCAACAAGACTCCGGTGGGTAATCCTAGAACATCCAACAATGGTTGCCGAATGCTTTCAAATTTCTTAATTGCATTTCTCTTTCTATAGACTCCTATTTACAACCACATATTGTCCATTTTATTCCCCAATTGTTGGTGGTTGGACATCTAACCAATGTTTTTGTGCCTGATATAAAATATGTGATATACCTATAGCAATCGGAGATTCCAAGTCAACCCAATCCCTTAGATACCCCCCGATACACATATCCTGAGATGCGCCTAAAATCGGATTCCAAATATGCTTTTGTTTTAGGGACAGAGCATCTTTCCAAAATGGGCCTGAGTGTATTCCCAGAACATATTCATCAATTGTGCATTCTCCACTCCACACCTCATTCTTCACTCATTCTCATTCTGCACTTGAGTGAACCCCAATTTTATGGAGGAAGCTGGGTGTTCTATAAATCCTATGAATAAAAAAGATCTGTGAAAGCCTCTGTAATTTACATGGGGACAACCTGGGAATGAGCTCCAACAACTCCATCTACGGTTCTTCAGAAATTGGACCAATATCTGCTTCCCACTTAGATTTAAATCGGTATTCCTATCTCCAAGATCCTCTCCCAATATATAGTAGGTATAATAATAATATTAGCAAATACCTCCAATTAGAAATGTAGTATAGTTCTTCTGATTTGCTATGTCACCTACCCCATGGCAGGGCATTGCAGCAGCTTAGATATCCATGGTTATGGCTTATCATAAAGTGACAATTAGTAAGTTTTTTAGTTTTTGTAACCATGGTGTCACGGGTGTGTCAGAAGTGACAGACAGTCACCCTGCAGTTGGTTGCAGGATATCTCTACGTTTGCCTTTACAGACATTTTCTTAGACGCTGTCTCTAGGACCCAGCGGCTACCTTCCTCTGGCTATTTAACACCCTGCCTGGGTGTATAAATACCGGCTATGTATTCATTACTACTTGTGAAGGCTTAGCATGAGCAGTACTTCATGCTCTCTGGAGCTTGAGAACGGGTGCGCATTTGTCTGGAGTTCGTCTAAAGCTAAGCAATTTCCCCCAGTTTGTCTACCTATGTTGTCTATAGTGTTTAATTGAGATCAACTAGTGCTCATTTCCTCCCTTCCCTAGCCTTAGCCATATGCCAGGGAAAGACAGGACAATGCACATGTGCAGCGACTGGTGAAGAGCCAATACAAGGGAAGACAGGGTGATGCTAGATCAACCTAAGAGGTCTCCACTTCCCCCCTTTCGCTAGAGTTTGGGCTTCCTTTCCCTCTTCCCTTTGTGATGCACTATTGTAGCACCCTGGGGGTTCAGTTGCTACATAGGTATTGCATCTCTCCCAGACGTGCGATGTCTCACTTTCAGGTAAGGATGGAGTGTGGACCAGGACCCCGACACCTGCATGCATTACACCACATGTCCGGGGGGCAGGGCGACCGATATGCTCCAAGTAGAGCACGACAGTCCCTGTCCCTGGCTGGAGTGGGGGGAGGGAATACCTAGTAAAAGGGGAACCCGGTAGTGCAGGAGTAGGGAGGAAGCAGTTCCTGGGTGCACCTAGAGGGAGGTATAAAAGGTGGGCACCATCTTAGTTCAAAGAGAAGTCGGTTCAGTCAGAGGGAAGATGTGACAGAGCAGGTCTCTGTTGAGCTCTGCTCCAGACGCGGGTCTAGCCTGTGAGGCCCAGTCAGCACTGAAGAGAGAGAGAGAGAGTTGGGGAGAAGAATGAAGAAGAGCGGAGGAGGTTCCAGGAACACAAAGGAGAGAAGGGACCCCAGGGGTGTGGACCGGCTGATAGCCACCATACGCCCGCATCTACCTGAGCAGTGGGGTCAGGCCAAGGGGGAGACGGGTCCCCGAAACTAGCGGAGGCGGGGAACTACCCTCAACTTGAAACCGGAGGCTGTGACATTTTATATGGTGCAACCCCTCGCTACACCCGCTAGGAAGGCACCACATAGGGTCAGGGAAACTGGCGCCGAAGTTTACCCAGAGAAGGCCTGAGGCAGCCGGACAGAAGCGTGGTCACTGGTGGGGTATGACAGGCCAGAGGAAGGACACGAGAAGGGGGTACTGCGAAGCGCTCCAAAATTATCTGAGAGTTGGCCGAGCCCCCTCACCTGGTGAACATGGTGCGACGCGGGAAGTTACAGCTGGCCGGAGTAACGTGGAGTAACGAACTGTGAGTAAAGATCCTGGACTGCATTACAGAGACTCTGAGTTATTATTCCCGCGCACCATCACCCCCATCATTCACCTACACTGCCCTGGGGCTACACTCTTCCCGTGGGGAGTTATACCATCCCTGTTATGTTCTGCTACCAGAGCAAAGGAAAGAGAGGAGATCTGTCCCTACGATAGAACTCAGCTGAATCCCTACGATGTAACAGGGAACCTGATCCTGCGATCAGACCTGCTAAAGTCCTAAGCTAGTCTGTACGGAGACCTATAGATGTGGGGAAGGAATCCCTACAAGTACTAAGGACTGGGAGGAAAATGGGACACCTCCTAACAGAAATAGTAGCAGACAGACGAACAAACAAAATATATAGAACATAGAGGTCCGAAGACCAAGCAAACTAACAGAGTTAGATACAGAGCACAGGCTAGCTAGAAAGTAGTTATACAATGAAGTCCAGCAAAGCCAGAAGGGCGGAGCAGGATTAAATAGGCCAACAAGGTCATGTGACCAGCAAAGGAAAAACCCTAAGAGCAAGGTTCTAACAGTACCCCCCCTTCTAAGAGGATCCTCCGGATCCCCTAGGACCAGGCTTATCAGGAAATCTCCTGTGAAACGCTCTGATAAGTCTGGACGCGGAAACATCATCTGACCTCACCCAAGAGTTATCCTCGGGTCCGAAACCTTTCCAGGCCACAAGATACTGCAAACTACCTCTATACCGTCTAGAGTTAAGGATGCGAGAAATTTCATATTCCCCGTCCTCCACCACCGGAGGAACAGAGGCAGAGGCGTCACCATCTGACACAACAGCTTTTTTTAACAGAGAGACATGAAATACCGGATTAATTCTCCAGGAGGTAGGAACCTCCAACCTAACAGCAGATTGGTTGACAACCTGAAGCACCTTAAAGGGCCCTACAAACTTGGGACCCAATTTCTTAGAAGGAATCCTCAACCGCAGATTCCTAGAGGACAACCAAACCATGTCACCAACAGCGAACAAAACCTCCTGTCGTTTCTTATCAAAGTAGTCTTTAGATTTTCTGTTGGCCTCCTGAAGATTACCACGCACATCCGTCCAAACTCTCTCCAAATCACCGGAAAAAATCTCCTCCTCAGGCACGGCAGATCCCAACTTGGAGAACGACCCAAACGACGGATGTCTCCCAGAACAACAAAAAAAAGGCGAACAACCAGCAGAAGAAGATGTATGATTGTTCAGAGCAAATTCAGCAAGGGGCAGAAACTCAGACCACCCCTCTTGATTGTCTGCCACAAAACAACGCAAGAACTGCTCAACATCCTGGTTTTTCCTTTCTGTCTGGCCATTAGATTCAGAATGATATCCGGACGAGAACGACAAATGAACTCCCAACCTGTCACAAAAGGCACGCCAAAAACGAGCCACGAACTGAGGACCCCTATCAGAAACAATGTCAGTAGGAACGCCATGAAGTCTGACAATTTCCTTGACAAAGGCCTTAGCGAGAGTTTTAGCGCAGGGCAGTTTGACGAAGGGAACCAAGTGACACATCTTGCTAAATCGGTCCACGACCACCCAGATGACAGTAAAACCCTCAGAGGGGGGAAGGTCAGTTATAAAGTCCATAGCCAAATGTGTCCAAGGAGCACTGGGAACCTCCAAAGGACAAAGCAACCCCGCAGCAGGAGTATGTGAGGACTTAGATCTAGCACATATAGTACATTGACGCACCCACTTAATGACTTCCTTCTGCCATCCAGGCCACCAAAAACTGCGACCCACCAGTCTCTTGGTCTCAGAGATTCCGGGATGACCTGCCAACCGAGATTCGTGACACTCAACAAACAAATCTCTCCTAAAGATCCCAGGCACAAACAACCTCCCATGAGGAGTGTTAGATGGGGCATTCTCCTGTGCTTTAAGAATCTCATCTTCCAAAACGGAGTCCAAAGCAGCTATCACAACACCTTCTTGTAAAATGTTCTCCTCTTTCTCAGCACCGACTATGGGAGAAAAACTGCGAGACAAGGCATCCGCCTTAACATTCTTATTACCAGGGATGTAAGTAAGGGAGAAATTAAACCGCGAGAAAAACAGTGCCCACCTAGCCTGACGGGCATTCAGGCGCTTGGCAGCATCAAGATATATCAGATTTTTATGATCCGTAAGAACCTGAACGGGAAATTCCGCACCTTCCAAGAAGTGGCGCCAGTGTTCAAATGCGAGTTTAATAGCCAATAATTCCCGATTACCAATATCGTAATTCAGTTCAGTCTCCGAAAATTTTTTTGAAAAAAAGGCACAGGGATGTAATCCATCCCCGTTATCCTGAGACAATACTGCGCCAACCCCCACAGAGGAAGCATCAACCTCAACCAAAAACGGCTTAGTCACATCAGGCTGCATAAGGATGGGAGCAGAGGTGAACCTCTCCTTGAGATACACAAAAGCTTCAATGGCCTCAGAAGACCACTGAACCGCATCAGCACCTTTCCTGGTGAGATCGGTCAGAGGTTTGACAATACTAGAAAATTTTTTATGAATTTTCTGTAATAATTGGTGAAACCTAAAAACCTCTGTATCGATTTCAAACCAATAGGCCTAGGCCATTCCTGTACAGCTTGAACTTTAACCGGGTCCATCTCAAAACCTTCGCTGGAGATAATGTAACCCAAAAAACTAATTCTCTGTACAGCGAACTCACATTTCTCCAGCTTAGCAAAAAGCGAATTGTCCATTAATAACTGTAATACCTCACGTACGCTCCGCCAATGAGACTCCAGATCCGGCGAATAAATCAAAATGTCATCCAAATACACAACCACATTTTTGCCGATCAAAGGTCTAAGGATGTCATTAATAAGATTCTGAAAAAATGCAGGAGCATTAGTAAGACCAAAAGGCATAACCAGATTCTCAAAATGACCCACAGGAGTGTTAAAAGCAGTCTTCCATTCGTCACCCTCCTTCATGCGCAACAGATTGTATGCCCCCTTAAGGTCAATTTTAGAGAACCACTTGGCCCCCATTAACTGGTTAAACAGATCAGGAATCAATGGCAGTGGGTAAGGATTGCGTACAGTAATTTTGTTAATCTCACGAAAATCCAGACAAGGACGTAAACCGCCGTCCTTTTTTTTTACAAAAAAAAATCCAACCGCCACAGGAGACTTAGAGGGCCTAATGTGACCGGCGGCCAAACTTGTCTGTATGTATTCCTCCAAAGCCTTCCTCTCAGGAATAGTAAGGTTAAATAAACGACTTTTAGGAAGAGTCGCTCCAGGGACAAATTCAATAGAACAATCATAGTCTCTATGGGGAGGCAAAACCTGCGATTCCTTCTCAGAAAAAACTCTCCAAAAATCCTGAATAGGAACAGGCAATTCTCCCCTATCCAAAGCTGCAATACGCCCGTTACAACACTTGTCATAACATTTATGGCTCCAGGATTTAATTTCACTGGTAGACCAATCCAGTACAGGATTGTGAAATTTTAACCAGGGCAATCCCAATATTACTGGAGAAGGCAAGTTATTCAAAACTACCAAATCCAATTTCTCGTGGTGAACACCATTAATAGTGAGAGGAAATTCACAGACCTTGAGAGTAATATTCTTCAAAGGGGAACCATCCACCGAAACCACAGCAATAGGGGATGATAAAGGTTCGGGTTTTAAATTGAGTCTTTCCAAGAATCCCCCATCAATAACATTCAGAGTAGATCCACAATCAACAAACACCCGAAATTCCATTAATTTTTCCTGAGCAATCGTGGAAGCAGCTAAAAATACACCCTTGGACTTTAAACAGGCAATACGGGCATGACTGACCATTTTTTTTCTTTCTTCATACGAAGCTCACAGCCTTTAATCAAATGACCAGATTTTCCGCAATAGAAACACAAGCCTTCAGAAAATCTACGGTCTTTTTCTTGAGAGCGAGGTGCCACCGATCCAATCTCCATCGGTTCACCACTGTTAGTACACACATTCTCATAACCAGAAACTGACATAGCAGAGGATTTGCTCTCATTAACCCTTGCACGCAGTCTCCTATCCACCCGTATAGCTAATTGCATAGCCTGTTGCAAATCTTCAGGTGTAGGATAAGCAATTAGCAGGTCTTTAACCCTTTCATTAAGCCCAGCAAGAAATAGACTTTTCAGAGCAGAATCGTTCCACCCTGTTTGAGTAGACCAACGACGGAAATGAGTACAATATTTTTCCACATTACCTGATCCCTGTTTCAAACGTCTCAACTCAGTCTCAGCTGATGCGACACGGTCAGGATCATCATATAATAGTCCCAAAGCAGAAAAAAAACTCTCCACTGATCTGAAGCATGTATCACTAGGTTGCAAAGAAAAGGCCCACTCCTGAGGCTCTTTGCGCAAAAGTGACATTATGAACCCTATGCGCTGGGATTCATCCCCAGAGGACTTGGGTCTCAAACGAAAATACAATAAGCAAGCATTTTTAAATGAAAAAAATTCTCGGTGTTCACCAAAAAATAAATCCGGCAAACATACCTTAGGCTCCAAGAAATGTGCTCCAGGACAGTTACTCACGTGCTGACGGAGCTCGGCCACCTCCAGAGAGAGTCCCTGCAGGCGATGAGCCAAATCCTGCACCGACACCATGATGGAACAGAAAAATCTTTCCTTAGAGAATTTGCAGGCTGGACTTACTGTTATGTTCTGCTACCAGAGCTAAGGAAAGAGAGGAGATCTGTCCCTACGATAGAACTCAGCTGAATCCCTACGATGTAACAGGGACCCTGATCCTGCGATCAGACCTGCTAAAGTCCTAAGCTAGTCTGTACGGAGACCTATAGATGTGGGGAAGGAATCCCTACAAGTACTAAGGACTGGGAGGAAAATGGGACACCTCCTAACAGAAATAGTAGCAGACAGACGAACAAACAAAATATATAGAACATAGAGGTCCGAAGACCAAGCAAACTAACAGAGTTAGATACAGAGCACAGGCTAGCTAGAAAGTAGTTATACAATGAAGTCCAGCAAAGCCAGAAGGGCGGAGCAGGATTAAATAGGCCAACAAGGTCATGTGACCAGCAAAGGAAAAAACCTAAGAGCAAGGTTCTAACAATCCCTGTGCTGCTCACAAACATCAGGCCCAGCGGTCTGCCCTGCAGCGGCGGTTCATCCTGACCGCAAACCACGGGTGGCGTAGTCGGACATTTGAAAATAATGAAAACCATATCAATAGACTGCCACTGGTTTGACCACCCTGAGCCACGGGACCGGGTCATCGCCACGGTGACTACAACCCCCAGCATCCCACCAAAGGCCCGGTTCCGGGTTCCCCACGCGGCCCAGGGGGTGAATCACTATGTCTTTCCCACATCTTGCGTGACACATGGATACCTAAGATGTTCCCATGATCTGTACATGGGGTAAGCAACATAGTGAATCAGAAGAACTATACTACATTTAGAATTGGAGGAATTCGCTAATATTATTATTACAACTAATACATATTGAGGTAGGATCTTGGAGATGAGAATAAACCTTTAACTGTCAGAGGGTTCTCATCTATGCAAGGTCACAGAAGTTATTAATATTTAGTAGAAATTAAACCATGTGTGTGGTTCACAGATATGATCATATCTGGGATAAAGTGATTGTGTATTAGCATCCTTGTCATAGTTGACTGGGTCTAATATGTGTGCCTAAGTTGTAGGTATTTGTAAAAAGATGATAAGGCAAGTTAATCTCCTTCTGGAGTTTCTACACCCCATCTTCAAGCAGATAATCTATTATCTGGATTACTAAGGTTACTGTATTAATGGTTAGTGGCCACATTAGAAAAGTAAGTACATGCCAACAATGATTTTGCTACTGAGAGAAAAACATTTGATTTATTGTGATTTACACTAAATTGAACGCGCTGATTCCAAACATGAACTCCGAATTTTCCTGACACATTTAGATTTTAAGTTATACATGCAAAGGATATTCACTTATAATGTTAATGCATTATATATTGGAAATATTCCAACGTACATGCCCAGACCTCTCCGAACACGCTCATACAGGTCTATCGGCTGATGTCAGCAGGGAGTATATAAGGCAAACTGGACAGAGCTCAATAAAGTGATCGGTTACAGGGCTATCAGTTTGGAAACTTAAGGCTGGAGTCATACTAGCGTATAAAAAATTGGTCCGATGCTGAAAAATTAGGACGAGTGTATGGTGGTATGTTATACATACTGCTGAATAAAAAGGGTTCAATAAAATATTATGCACCCCAAAAAAATGTTTTGTGTGTAAAAGCAGGAAAACATTAAAAATCTTATATTAATCTGGTATCGCTGTAATCGTACTGACCTACAGAATAAAGCCATCGTATCACTTATACCCAGGGCCGGCGCCAGCACCCGGAGCACGCGGGCAAGTGCCGGGGCCCTGAGCAGGCTCACTCACCCGCTGCGCTATGGGACCCGTGAGCGGAGGAGGGTGGAGTCAGCTCCCGCTCCCCCCCGCTTGCTCAGGGCCCCGTCAGCCGGCGGCACAATACTTACCTCTCCCTGTGCTTCCGCAGCAGGTCCGATGTCTTCCGCAGCTGCAGCACTGTGACGTCTCAGGTCAGAGGGTGCGGTGACGTCTTTCCACCGCGCTCTCTCCTGAGCCGTCACAGCGCAGGGTGGGAAGACGCCGGCGATGCTGGAGTCCAGAGCATCGGCAGCAGGTGAGTAGTTAGGTGAGTATTTTATTTTATTTTTTTTAATGTATGGAGGCATGGGGAATTATAAGGGAGGGGGGAGAGAGGTGACATCCTGCATGGGGCGTTATATGGGGGGAAAGTGACATCCTGCATGGGGCATTATAAGGGGTGGTGACATTATGCATGGGGCATTATAAGCGTGCGTGACATCCTGCATGGGACATTATAAGGGGGTGACATAATGCATGGGGCATTATAAGGGGGGTGACATTCTGCATGGGGCATTATAAGGGGGAGTGACATAATGCATGGGGCATTATAAGGGGGGGTGACATCGTGCATGGGGCATTATATGGGGGGATCAGCCTGCATAAGGCATTATGTGGGGGAAACAGCCTGCATGGAGCATTATGTTGGGGCACAGCCTGCATGGAGCGTTATATGGGGGCCAGTATTCTGTATGGAGCGTTATATGGGGCCAGTATCCTATATGGAGCGTTATAATGGGGCCAGTATCCTTTATGGAGCGTTATATGGGGGCCAGTATCCTGTATGGAGCATTTTTTGGGGGCCAGTATTCTGTATGGATCAATTCGCCGGTTTCTGAGCTATTTTAGAAATTACAATAGATATCGGTCATGTAATGCAAGAAGTGAAATCTTCTGCATTGTATTATATATATATATTTTTCTGTGGCATCTGTGTGTCATGAATCGTGGTATGTGTAAAAGGGGCCCACTGAGACTCTTTCGCCCAGTGCCCACGAAAACCTGGAGCCGGCCCTGCTTATACCGCACGGCGAATGCCATGAAAGAAATAAAAAGAAATTCTTGAACTTTTGTTCATATTTATCCTGTGAATGCTGGGAGTTGTTGTTTCACAAAAACTGGAATGTCCATAGTTCCTGCACTTACAAAATGTGTGAAAATATGTAACAATGGGAATGGTTTCTCTCATAGACAATGATTCCTGCTCTTACCTGTCATTTGTCCATTGCTAGATGTATCACCAGCAAACAAAACACTCAATGTTCTTGATTTCAGGCCTTAAATACACTAAAGCTGGAATTGGACTGGTTGCTATGGGCTATAGGTCTTTGTTCCTATGGTAACAGTGTAGTGTTGTCATAGAGCCTAGAATTTAATTACATTTGAAGCAATATAAAGTCATTTACTTTTTTCAGTCGCAGTAAATGCATTTTACTTTTTGGGAACTTTTCCTTATTCGTCCTGCTCCTCCAGCCTTGATGCTAACCAATGTGATCTGCCATATTATTACTACTTGTTATTAATATTAATTAATACCTGTGGAGATATCACTCATGGTCATATGTGACATCATCAAATCCAGGAGGCCATTGTTACCTCACAGCATGATGTCACAATGACTGTGGGTCTATATAAACGGGTGTTCAGGGGGCAAATGCTCATTTCAAGAGATGAAGACAAGGAGAGCAGAGGATCCAGGATCGAGGACACAGATTCTCATTTCAGGAGATGAGACGAGGAGATTGGAAGTTCCTGGATTGAGGATACAGGTAAATGAGAAACTTTACAGGGATTTAAGTTAGTGAACTTAGCGCCAACATGGACATCGATCCTCCAAGTCTACGGATTGTGGCTGTAAGGTTCTAGCTTTTTCCATTCCTTGCTGGCAGAATCTCTAGACTTGGGTGATGAAGGTTCTTTGTGAGGTCAAACAGCAGAATGTTGGACACTGAGAGTTCTATGCAGAAAACATGGGGACATCCCTGGGGCTATCACAGAGGTCAGCAACAAGATGGGACCTTGGATGGAGACCCTGCATGTGCTACTTCGGTCATTGACAGTTCCAGTGGTATAGGTGGCTGCCACAGATTGCTGGTGGTGGTTCTGTCATTTTAATTTCGGATTTTTGAGGCAAAAAAAAATCTACCCTTAGTCCCCCACATGGGAGAGAGGTTGGTGTAGATACATTGGGGGACACATATTAATTTATTTTACTGTATTTTACATATATATATATATATATATATATATATATATACACTGTATATATGTGTATATATATATATATATATATATATATATATATATATATATATAGTTTCCACGATTTTTTATAAATTACATTTCTTGCACCATTTTTAAGTATCTACATCAAAATTTAAAAATGCAAAGAAAAGGGGGCATAAAGTACAATATATATATATGACTGATTTTCTATGGGTCTTTGCCTGATCCGTCTTGTATTATTTTTTTCTTACCAGGAAGAATATCTGGATCCTGGAAGGAAGACTGAAGAATCTAACAAGAGCCACGGGATTATTTAGTGTTAATCATTTAATATGTCTGTAGATAATATTTGTTGTCTTATGAGGTCATTATATACTGATTATATAGATCTAATTCTGGAATCAGTGCATCATGACATCATATTACATAGGTGTCTGCTGTCTAACCTAATTGTATAAGGGACCTGATATGATATAACTGCCCTATGTCTGTATCCGAAGGGCTAGTGTTTGTGGGGTGTAGTGTTTGTGGGGGGTAGTGTTCTGTATTTTTACAGGGGAGATCAACGTAGACAAGCTATAAGCTCAGAGTCCGATCTGATAAGGAGAGGTGAGGCGTGTTACCAGGACAAAGAAGATCTGCTCTCCGGAAACGAGTCATTGCTCTATATATCAGTTAGTTAGTTGTAGTATGGCCTTGGTCCAGGGTTCTCGAACTGATCGCCTTTTCTCGGGGTCAAGAAGGAATTTTTTCCCTGTGGCACACATTGGCTGAACGTGTCCAGGTTTTTTGCCTTCTTCTGGATCATTGGCTTTAGGTAGGGGTAAACATTTTATTTAATAAAATGTTTAAAATTAATGCTCTGTCTCCTTGTGTCTTTATTTTCTAGCACTCAGGTAGTTGTATATGTCAGTTCTCATTTTTATGATCCACGGCTGCCAGAATATGAAGGCAAACTGAAATACAAGGGCGGTAATTATATGTCTACTAATGTAATGACTGTATCTATGATGCATAAAATATAGTCAAAAAAGCAAGGGGTAGATGCCCAAACAGATTTAAGTCAAGAAAAGCTGCAATTGGACTAATTAAAAATATATTTTTATTAGAATTGATTAAAAAACCTCAATAAAAATCACCTAAAAACGCCAATAACAAATATCAACAGAGATGAGGTAGGTCACCTCAGTGACCAGTAGGTGCTTAGAATAGTGCCAGTATTCCAAAACCAATTGTCACTGGACATGCAGCCAAGCACACAGCAGGTACAAATAACAATTTAGTGACCAGCTAGTGGTGGCCACAAACTGTACAATAAATGCTCATATCCTTATATACAAACGTGGTCAAAATTGTTGGTACCCCTCGTTTAATGAAAGAAAAACCCACAATGGTCACAGAAATAACTTGAATCTGACAAAAGTAATAATAAATTAAAAATCTATGAAAATGAACAAATGAAAGTCAGTCATTGCTTTTCAACCCTGCTTCCACAGAATTAAAAAAAAAAATAAACTCATGAAATAGGCCTGGACAGAAATGATAGTACCCCTGAAAATAATGTGACAAAAGGGACATGTTAAATGAAGTTGTGTCCACTAATTAGCATCACAGGTGTCTACAATCTTATGATCAGCCAGTGGGCCTGTATATAGGGTTACAGATACTCACTGTGCTGTTTGGTGACATGGTGTGTAGCACACTCAACATGGACCAGAGGAAGCAAAGGAAAGAGTTGTCTCAGGAGATTAGAAAGAAATTTATAGACAAGCATGTTAAAGGTAAAGATTATGAGACCATCTCCAAGCAGCTTGATATGCCTGTGACTACAGTTGCAAATATTATTCAGAAATTTAAGATCCATGGGACTGTAGCCAACCTCCCTGGACGTAGCCGCAGGAGGAAAATTGATGATAAATCAAAGAGACGGATAATACTAATGGTAACAAAAGAGCCTAGGATAACTTCTAAAGAGATTAAAGGTGAACTTCAAGCTTAAGGAACATCAGTGTCAGATCGCACCATTCGTCGTTGTTTGATCCAAAGTGGACTTCATGGGAGACGACCAAGGAGAACATCATTGTTGAAAAAAAAGTCATAAAAAAGCCAGACTGGAATTTGCCAAACTACATGTTGACAAGCCACAAAGCTACTGGGAGAATGTCCCATGGACAGATGTCTGTGTTCACAGACAGAAAAATTAAAGGGGTTGTCTACTACTATTGAAAATAGTCCAATGTATTATTATGATAAATAGAAGCTTCTTTGTATATACCTTCCTCTGCTGTTTCTGCCTGTGAGCGGCACTATCACTTGCCGCTCACAGGAATCACGTCACCCCCAGCTGCAGTCGGCGCTGACAAGTTCAGGCTGCAGCCGAGGGTCCCTCTTCTGCGTTCCATGGTGGCTGCTGGGTCGTGGGCGGGGTTACCCCGCGCATCACACCCGGCATCCACCGCTTGCTCTCCCTCTCCCCATTCAGTGGGAAAGCAAATGGTGGATGCAGAGTGTGACGCGGGGGTAACCCTGCCCACAACCCAGCAGCCACCGCGGGGATCCCAGCGCTGAGTCACGCCTCACTTGACATGACCTCAGCGGGGGTCACGTGCTGCCTGTGAGTGGCCAGTGATAGCATTGCTCACAGGCAGAAACAGCAGAGGAAGGTAATTACAAAGAAGCTTCTGTTCATCATAAAAATACATTGGGCTATTTTCCATAGTAGTGAACAACCCCTTGAAGCATAACAATAAAAGAACACTGTCCCTACTGTTAAACATGGAGGAGGCTCTGTTATGTTTGGGGCTACTTTGCTGTGTCTGGCACAGGATGTCTTGAATCAGTGCAGGGTACAATGAAATCTCAAGTCGACCAAGGGATTCTAGAGAGAAATGTGCTGCCCACTGTCAGAAAGCTTGGTCTCAGTCGCAGGACATGATTCGTGCAACAGGATAATGACCCAAAACACACAGCTAAAAACACCCAAGAATGGCTAAGAGGAAAACATTGGACTATTCTGAAGTGGCCTTCTATGAGCTCTGACCTAAATCCTATTGAGCATCTTTAGAAAGAGCTGAAACATGCCGTCTGGAAAAGGCAACCTTCAAACACGAGACTACTGGAGCAGTTTGCTCATGAGGAGTGGGCCAAAACACCTGTCGAGAGGTGCAGAAGTCTCATTGACAGTTACAGGAATCGTTTGATATCAGTGATTGCCTTAAAAGTTTGTTCAACAAAATATTAAGTTAAGAGTACCATCATTTCTGATCAGGCCTACTTCATGAGCTTAATATTTTTAAAAATTCTGTGGAAGCAGGGTTGAAAAGCAATGACTGACTTTCATTTGTTCATTTTAATCATTTTTAATTTATTATTACTTTTGTCAGATTCAAGTTATTTCTGTGACCATTGTGGGTTTTTCTTTCATTAAACGAGGGGAACCAATAATTTTGACCACGTGTGTACTATTGAACAGTTTTTATATGTACCTTAGTGCAGAAATGGCAATGCTCATTCAAACTAGCTGAGCATTCAAGTGGTTACTAGTGGAACCCCGGTCCCTTTCTTCAACTGTGGAGCATATTATGCCTTTTCTCAGGTATTTATGTAGGATGATAATAATTAGCATATATCAGTCAGACATCCTCTATAAACCTGTCCACTTTGGGCAAAGGGGATAACACTCTTATAGGTGCAGCTACATACATGCAGCGACATAGGGCTATGATCTCAACATACCACTGTCACCCTGTATGCACAATAATGCGGTATTGGTGTAACTGTGTGCACACATGTGATTATTCACCAACCGTAGGAAAATAAAGGGAATAATCTCACCCAAGTTGAGGATATACCATGCCGGTTCCCTAGTTCATTCATTTCCTCCATTCTCCCGACGCGTTTCTTCAAACACATTGATTCATCAGGGGAGGTACTTATTCCTGCCGTGTAGACGGTAATATCATTACAGACACGTTTGTGGGATAACGTGCTCAATGTTGCAGTAGAGGCACTCACCTCACTGTCTCCATTTTAAACCAACACTGCGCTGTTGTGGCTCCATCTACAGTGTGTGACGCATTTCCAGTCCGAAAATCTCACTTCCGGTCTGTGAAACGCAGGACATGGCCGCTGGAACTCACTGGTTCCGGAAGCGACGCCTAAGGCGCCGCCCCATGGTAACAGTGTCCAGGGCTCACAATACTTGTCCTTGCCCCCCAGACTCGAGATACAAGGTAGAAGGGTTGTAACCTCTTACAGTGAGTACAGAAAGTATTCAGGGCCCTTTAAATTTTTCACGCATTGTTTCATTGCAGCCATTTGGTAAATTCTAAAAAGTTATATTTTTTTCTCATTATAGTACACTCTGCACCTCATCTTGACTGAAAAAAAACAGAAATGTAGAAATTTTTGAAATTTATTAAAAAAGAAAAACTGAAATATCACATGGTCATAAGTATTCAGACCCTTTGCTCAGTATTAAGTAGAAGCACCCTTTTGAGCTAGTACAGCCATGAGTCTTCTTGGGAATGATGCAACAAGTTTTTCACACCTGGATTGGGGGATCCTCTGCCATTCTTCCTTGCAGATCCTCTCCAGTTCCGTCAGGTTGGATGGTGAACGTTGGTGGACAGCCATTTTCAGGTCTCTCCAGAGATGCTCAATTGGGTTTAGGTCAGGGCTCTGGCTGGACCAGTCAATAATGGTCACAGAGTTGTTCTGAAGCCACTTCTTTGTTATTTTAGCTGTATGTGACGCGCCCCCTGGGCCTGTGTTGTGCAGGGGATATGTAGCACCCTGAGGATTCGGCTGCTACAGGGGTATTGCACCTCAACCCAGAGGTGTGATATTCCACTCCCGGGTAAGGAAGGAGTGTGAAACTGAGCTCGGTAGGCTGCATGCACTACACACATCCCATTTCCGAGGAGCAGACCGACGGTACTCCCACTTAGAAATGTGCAGGTACGACCGAGTCTGTTCCTGGCTGGAGTGGGAGGGGGGTGGTACATCCCAAGTAGTGTAGGGGCAGATAGGGGGAGCAGCCTGGGTAAAGATAGGAGCTCATTGGGTGCTGGTCACCTGAGCTCACACATAGAGGGTGTATATAAGGTGGGCACCAACTAAGAACAGGATCAGTTGCAGAGAGAAAGTCAGCGAGCAGAGGAGAAGAGAGACCCAGAGTGAGAGAGGAGAAGAGAGAGAGACCCAGAGGGGGAAACAGAAGAAAAGGACTCCAAGAACCCAACTTAAATCCCCGGGTGAAGAGTCGGCACAGGGTACCGGAACCCAAGCTGGTGGGGGCAAAAACACTCCCCAGCCAGAGACCGGAGACCGTGGGCAGCGTTTGTCACGGTCACCCACCACATCCACCACGAAGGCATACCACGAGGAGGGTCAGGGAACCCAAGGCCAAGGGTCTCCCAACAGAAGGCCCGAGGGAGCTGGACCTGGGTGGATCAATAGTGGGGACGGCCAGAGAAAGGACAGAAGGAGAGCTCAGGGTCACGCTCCGGACTTATTTGGGAGTTGGCTGGATCCAGAACCTGGTGGACGCAGCACGGCTCGGGAGGTCACTCGAAGCTGGAGTGACCAGAACATCAGCAGTGAGTAAACATCCTAAACTGCATAACCCGACTCTGTCTCTGATTGCCGTCTACACTGCATCACCACAACTCCCATCCTCTGCACCTGATCCCCCTGAGGCTATACCCCACCCGTTGGGGGTTATATCACCAAAGCTGCACCTACACCACCAGCCTCAGCGGACCCTGCTGCAGCGGCGGCCACAGTGACCGCAATACAACGGGTGGCGTAGTCGACATTAAGAACTTAGTAACATCTGTAGGACTGCCACATACAACTCAGTTTGACACACTGGGCACGGACCGGGTCACAGCCACTCGGAAGACTACAACCCCCATCTGATCCGGCTCCGGATATTCCCCCTAAAGAATATGGCCCAGGGGGCGCGTCAACTTTGGCGTAGTCGGCAGGATTACGTGCCCGCAACACCCGGGTACTGCGTGCCTGAAGGAAAGTACAAGTTTACCTCAAGAAGAAGTCTCCTGCCGGTTCCGGAGGGTCCCCGCCATCGGACCCCATCACCAGTCGATTCCAGCCGGTTGTCCGCCATTAACAGCGTTTTCCCGCCATCTGCAGAGTTTCCCGCCACTGGGAAGCGATTCCCGCCATTTCCAAAGGTTTCCCGCCTTGCCAGAGCGGACGCCATTATGGGCGTGCCAGAGGGTGGCGAGAGGCCACCTCCCATCGTGGGCCAGGACCGAAAATGGCGCCAAAAGTGGAAACCGCCCCCACCAACAGAGACTGTGATGCTAGAGGTGTCTGTCAGCGTGAAAGAACCGCCCCTGGAGCTGACAGTCACCCAGTGGCCCCGGGACCGCCCTCGAAGGGGGAGGAGACGAAAGAAAAGAACAAAGATGGGTGCCGCCTGGAGCAGTCTGGAGCGAGCGCACCCGGAGGCAGGAAGCCTGGAGAAGAGTAGCAGAGAAGCTCACCCGGAGATGGCGAGAGAGCAGAGCAGCACCGGCCCGCTGGCCAGGAGCCTGCTGGAAGAAGAGCAGAGCAGCACCGACCCGTTGGTCAGGAGCCTGCTGGAAACCACGACCCCACTAGGCCTAGTGGAGGTCCTTGCACAGCTCCCCCGAGACAGGGAGTGTGCACAGACTGCCCTGGAGGGCCTCGCACGGAGGATGGCCCGGGTACAGCGAGAGACATTGGCGGAGTGGAGCCGAGAGATGGCCCAGCAAACCAAGACCCGGAGCACGCCAGCCAAGATGAGGAGACAGACCGCCTCTGAGGATGGCGCGGGAGGACCCAAGGCCGGAGACGGCGCCGAGAAGGGAGCCGAACGCATGGAGGCAGGTAAAGGGGACGTCTATACCCCAAACCGGGACACCGCTTACCTGCCCCAGCTCCCCGTCGCAGAGCCCGAAAGTCCCCCTGCTGTGCCTGAAAACGCCATGTCACCGACGCAGACTAGGCCCCAACCGGAAGCCGCCGCCGCGACCCCTGTGACGCCATGCGCACCGACCCCGAGCGTGGCAAAACAGGAAGTAACACCAGCCTGGTCGCAGGGCCTAGAATTTCCGGGCGTCGCATCACCAACAGCGCCCCCTACCTCCGCGGAGCCTCCGGCCTGGCCGCAAGGCCAGGTAGCCCAGGGCGCCGCCGTCCTAACGGTGCCCTTCACCTTCCAGGTGCCCCAGGCCTGGCCGCAAGGCCTGGGCAACCCGGGCGCCACCACCACCGCGCCCGCACCCGTAAAACCAAGGGTGCCGCGTCTGGGAGAGGACTTGTTTGCCCAGCACACGTGGCCGGACGGGCAGCCTTTCATCTGGCCCCAGAAATATTATGAACTGGAGCACCAGAGGAGAGTTGGGGCCATGTGTGCACCCCTGATTCCGGCTCCGAAGCCCGTGATAAGGATCTCGCCCCCGCTTGAAGAGACCCAATTTGAGTGGGACCCCACCGGAGAAGACCTAATGGGGTTCACTCAAGAAACCAGGGCAGCTGCAGCGGAGCGTGCTGAGTGTTGCCGACAGCAGCTCGAGGAGTTTGCGAGGGAGCGGAGAGAGAGGCGGGTCCGGGAACAACAGGCCCAAATAAGGAGCGCCGAGCAGAAGAGCCGAACCAGGAGGGACCCCCGTGCAGCGCACAGTCCCCGCACCACCGGGACTGTAATTAAGTTCAACATGCAGCATGGGTGGGGCTTCATCAGAGACCACAACACCCCCGGCGACGTCTTTGTCACGCGCAGAGATGTGGAGTCCCATCTGCCGGAGGGGCACAGAGGTCGTGACCTTTATATCGGGGACGAGGTCACCTTTACCCGGCACAAGTGTGCCAAAGGACCTTACGCCCTCCATGTGCATCGCCTGACAGAGGAGGAGCTGCGATGTGAGGAGGAAGAGCAAGAGGATCCGGACGGGTCTGAAGCTGAGATCCCCAAAGAAGGAGCAGGAGGAAGACGTTTTTGAGTACAGCGGAGTAGGTGCTGTAAATAGTTACCCGATCGGGGTATAAAGAAACTGTTATTGCTAATATAGTCCCCGTTGGGACCAGCTGAGTGAACTGTTACCCGTATTACCTTAATCCCACAGGCTGAGGACTGTGAGCAGCCATTCCCTTTCTCTCCTTAACTGGCCGAGGACTGAGAGCGGCCATATCCCTGTATATAGTTGCGCGTCCTAAAGCGCCCCCTACCGGTTTTATAGGAAAACCATTTTTCTAGAAAAACTGTCGCACTTTGCCCGGTCAACAGTTGCCCAGTGACCGGAGGAGGAACAAGAGGCGACGAGAAAGTTTTATATAAAGAGTGTTATGATGCTGCTAATTTATATAATGTTTTATATGTTTTATATGTTTATGAAAAATTTTGTATGTTTTGTGATGTTTTTGTCTTACAGCCCGAGGACGTGCTGTGATTTACCAGGGGGGAATGTAGCACCCTGAGGATTCGGCTGCTACAGGGGTATTGCACCTCAACCCAGAGGTGTGATATTCCACTCCCGGGTAAGGAAGGAGTGTGAAACTGAGCTCGGTAGGCTGCATGCACTACACACATCCCATTTCCGAGGAGCAGACCGACGGTACTCCCACTTAGAAATGTGCAGGTACGACCGAGTCTGTTCCTGGCTGGAGTGGGAGGGGGGTGGTACATCCCAAGTAGTGTAGGGGCAGATAGGGGGAGCAGCCTGGGTAAAGATAGGAGCTCATTGGGTGCTGGTCACCTGAGCTCACACATAGAGGGTGTATATAAGGTGGGCACCAACTAAGAACAGGGTCAGTTGCAGAGAGAAAGTCAGCGAGCAGAGGAGAAGAGAGACCCAGAGTGAGAGAGGAGAAGAGAGAGAGACCCAGAGGGGGAAACAGAAGAAAAGGACTCCAAGAACCCAACTTAAATCCCCGGGTGAAGAGTCGGCACAGGGTACCGGAACCCAAGCTGGTGGGGGCAAAAACACTCCCCAGCCAGAGACCGGAGACCGTGGGCAGCGTTTGTCACGGTCACCCACCACATCCACCACGAAGGCATACCACGAGGAGGGTCAGGGAACCCAAGGCCAAGGGTCTCCCAACAGAAGGCCCGAGGGAGCTGGACCTGGGTGGATCAATAGTGGGGACGGCCAGAGAAAGGACAGAAGGAGAGCTCAGGGTCACGCTCCGGACTTATTTGGGAGTTGGCTGGATCCAGAACCTGGTGGACGCAGCACGGCTCGGGAGGTCACTCGAAGCTGGAGTGACCAGAACATCAGCAGTGAGTAAACATCCTAAACTGCATAACCCGACTCTGTCTCTGATTGCCGTCTACACTGCATCACCACAACTCCCATCCTCTGCACCTGATCCCCCTGAGGCTATACCCCACCCGTTGGGGGTTATATCACCAAAGCTGCACCTACACCACCAGCCTCAGCGGACCCTGCTGCAGCGGCGGCCACAGTGACCGCAATACAACGGGTGGCGTAGTCGACATTAAGAACTTAGTAACATCTGTAGGACTGCCACATACAACTCAGTTTGACACCCTGGGCACGGACCGGGTCACAGCCACTCGGAAGACTACAACCCCCATCTGATCCGGCTCCGGATATTCCCCCTAAAGAATATGGCCCAGGGGGCGCGTCAGATACCCGGAGCCGGATCGCTGGGGGTTGTAGTCTCCGTGGCGCTGACCCGGTCCGTGCCCAGGGCGGTCAAACCAGTGACAGTCTTAATGTATAGCAAATGTCCGACTACGCCACCCGTGGATTGCGGTCAGTGGGGACCGCCGCTGCGCTGCCGACCGCTGAGGCTGATGTTGTTTGCGCAGCCGAGTATGGGATAACTCCCCACGGGAGAAGTATTACCTCAGGGCAGCTAGTGTAAATGATGATGGGAGTGATGGTGTGAGGGTCCCAATGCTAATGGTGCTGGTGCGGCGAGGAATCACAGAGACGTGCAGTTGCAGTTTTCAATGCTTTACTCACAGTTCTTTACTGGTCCTAGTCACCTCGGTACCGGCGGTGACTGCCCAAGCCGTGCTGCGTCCACCAGGCAAGGGACTCGACCAACTCCCAGGCAATTCCAGAGCGTGGCACAGGGCTCCCTTCCTTTCCTTTCTCTGGCCGTCCCCACCAGTGACCCACCTTTGTCCAGCTCCCTCGGGCCTTCTGTTGGCGAAACCTTTCTCCAGTTTCCCTGACCCTATACGGTATGCCTTTCTGGTGGATGTAGTGAGGGGTCGCACCAAGATGTGGTAACAACCTCCGGTCTTTGGCTGAGGAATCTGTTGCCTCCACCAATTTGGGTTCCGGTACCCTGTTCTGCCAACCCTTCACCCTGTATCTCCTCTGGGCATATGGGGTTCCTTCTGTCCTCGTGTCTCTGGGCCTTTCTCTGTGTTCCTTGCTTCCTTTCTCCTCTGTTCCAGTTCCTTTCTTACTTTCCTTTCCGTTCCTTCTCCTCTATCTTTCTGCTGTTCCTGGCCTCCACTCCAGGCCTGCCTCTGGAGCTGGGCCCAGACTGAGCCACAGCTCCCTGTCAGCCCTCTCTGGCTGAACTCCTCTCTGAACTGACCACTGTCCTAAGATGGTGCCCACCTAATTTACCTCCTTCTGACACCCGAGCTCAGGTGACTAGCAACCAATGGGCTCCTGCCTATGCCCAGAGACCCACCCCTATCTGCTCCTACACCACTGGGTGTACTTTCTCCTCCCCCACTCCAGCCAGGGACAGATGCTGTTGTGCCTGCACTTCTATCTTGTGGGAGCACCGTTGAGCTGTCCCTCGGAAATGGGGTGTGTGTGGTGCATGCAGCCTACCGAGTCCTGGTCCACACTCCATCCTTACCCGGGAGTGGAATATCACACCTCTGGTTTGAGGTGCAATACCCCTGTAGCAGCCGAGCCCTCGGGGTGCTACATATGCTTAGGGTCATTGTCTTGTTGGATGGTGAACCTTCGGCCAAGTCTGAGGTCCAGAGCACTCTGGAAGAGGTTTTCATCCAGGATATCTCTGTACTTGGCCGCATTCATGTTTCCTTCAATTGCAACCAGTCGTTCTGTCCCTGCAGCTGAAAAACACCCCCATAGCATGATGCTGCCACCACCATGTTTCTCTGTTGGGATTGTATTGGGCAGGTGATGAGCAGTGCCTTGTTTTCTCCATACATATCATTTAGAATTATCACCAAAAAGTTCTATCTTTGTCTCATCAGACCAGAGAATCTTATTTCTCATAGTCTGGGAGTCCTTCATGTGTTTCTGAGCAAACTCTATGCGGGCTTTCATATGTCTTGCACCGAGCAGAGGCTTCCGTCGGGCTACTCTGTCATAAAGGCCCGACTGGTTGAGGGCTGCAGTGATAATTGACTTTGAACTTTCTCCCACCACACTACTGCATCTCTGGAGCTCAGCCACAGTGATCTTGGAGTTCTTCTTTACCTCTCTCACCAAGGCTCTTCTCCCACGATTGCTCAATTTGGCTGGACGGCCAGGTCTAGGAAGACTTCTGGTGGTCCCAAACTTCTTCCATTTAAGGATTATGGAGGCCACTGTGCTTTTAGAAACCTTGAGTAATGCAGAAATTCTCTTGTAACTTTGACCAGATCTGTGCCTTGTCATAATTCTGTCTCTGAGCTCCTTGGGCAGTTCCTTTGAGCTCATGATTCTCATTTAGTCTGACATGCTGTTAAGCTCACGCCCGGACTGTTTGGCGTGAGCGTGGTTAGTGGTTCCACTGGGCCACGAACCGAGGAGTGCCTGGAGGGGCGTGACTATGTGCCTTGCCAGATCCGACAACGGACACACGGCGGCTTAATCGACTCCGTGGTCTGAGGAGGGATGAGGGAGGTGGCCCAGGTGCTACTCCAAGTCAGACCTCTGTCACACAGCTGTTGACCCACACCAGGGAATGCAGGAAAGGACAGGTTTGGCTGGTATGCAGACGGGCGGGTACTGGCAGGCATGGCTGGTATACAGACAGGCAGGTACTGACAGGTAGGTAAACAGGCTGGATAGGGACCAGTACAGACTGGGATACAGGAGCAGAGCCGCAAGAGCAGAGGACAAGCGGAGCAGAGCAGTGCCGCAGGTGCGGAGGACAAGCGGAGCAGAGCCGCAGATGCAGAGGACAAGCGGAGCAGAGCAGAGCCGCAGGTGCGGAGGACAAGCAGAGCGGAGCAGAGCCGCAGGTGCGGGCAGACAGGACAGGGCTCTGATCCCATGGAACAGACTGGGAAACACAGGAAGATAGCTGGAACACAGGCGGTAGATACAAAAGCAGGGAAGCTGGACAAGCAGAACCAGATACACACAAGGTACTTGCAATGAAGTAGCGAGTGGACACAAAACTCACAAACAGAAGTACAGAGACAATGAGTAGGAGTTAGGTACTGGTTCAGACACTGCAGGAAAAGGGAAGGATCGGACATAGAGACAAACAGGTAACGGGCTAGGACACAGTTCAGACAGGAACTGACACTGGAAAGAGATACAGGAACAAGCCTGTGCATACAGCCCCCATAGTGGTGGAAAAAACTAGAAGTCACAGATGCAGTTAACGGGCCTGGGTTCTCAGCCCCCGGGGTGGCGGAAACAGACTAGAAGTCACACATACAGGACAGGACCTGCCTACTCAGTTGCACAGAACACATTAAAAGAAAGTGTTGCTCAGGCACCTCCCACTGGGTGGAGGAGGTTTAAGTATCCAGTGACTCACAGCAATAGGCTGGGGACGCATTAGGACTGTGCACACTGTAACTTTAACACTCAACTGATGAGGTGGGGTTTGCCACAACCCAGGGAATTTTTGTTCGGCTTCCATTCATTGAAAAATGCTGGTATGAGGATCCGTGTCTCATTAGCTTCCATCCATTTGTGGGTGTCAAAAATTTGTTATACTCATGTGTAATCAATCGCCAATAAGAAAATGATTAAAACAAACGTGATCTTTGAATTTTCTGTAAAAATAAGAGATCTCTAAACACTGGGTTATAGGAAACCCCACATCACCAGTTGCGTGACAAAAACCCCACCTCACCAGTTGAGGGTTAAGAATCAGGAAGTGCCAGCGCCGCCGCCCTAAGCCAGCAGACAAGAGACATGCGTACAGCAGGGAGAGGAGCATAGTGTGCAGCCTGGACTGGTAGGTAAGTTGGCGGTCTTGCATGGTAGGAGATGGTAAGCCATGTCAGCACGCCGCCAGGGATGTTACACATGCGCTGTGAGCTGTGAGGTCTTATATAGAGATGTGTGTGCCTTTCCAAATTAAGTCCTATCAGTTTAATTAAACACAGCTGGACTCCAATGAAGGATGTAATGCAGCGGCTTGCTGCATTGCCAAAATGTCTGAGGGGGTGTGTTCTGGCTCACCACGTACGTCCCCTTCAGGTGACTGATCACATGACTGTGACATCATCATAGGTCCTGTGTGCACAGAGTGATATATATTTGGGGGGGTTTTGAAACGCAGTGAGTCAAGAGACCTGATCACTGTGCCTGGGACCCCATTAGACCTGGAAGGCATGATGCCTGTAGGCCACATCTGGTGAGCCTTAAACCACAGCTTTGGCAGAACAGAGATGATGGAAGCAGCTAGACCTAGCAAAGGTAAAAGACCGTGCTTGATATGGACATTGATGTTGTTACTTTGCTTAGGACTGTTTCTGAAGCCAAACGGGCATAGCTACGACTGAAAAGGCTCTAGGATATTTCGTGTGTAACATTCCTGCGAGCCACTGAGATGGACTATGTTATAAGCAGTTTATGATGTGTAATAAACTGCTGGACTTTAGATTACAGGAAAACATTGCATGTGTGCTTTAATTGACCCGGTGAAGTGAGTGCCCCTCAACATGATCAATAGCGCTACCTCACAATTGGTTAGAGAATGCGGGCAACTGCAGTCTGGTTGCAAGGGGTAATGGCACAGGACGACGAATGTGGATGCAAGCATCTGACTGTGGCTTGACGGGGCCACGAAGATTTAAGCATCTGGCTGTAACTCGGCAGGGTTATGAAAATTGTCGTCGCACTCAAACCTGGTTTGCTGTGGCTTGGTGGGGCCACGAAATTTTTTCTGGTGAGAGCGGTGTGAAGTGTCTGGTGTGAACAACGCACTGCGATGGCTATAAATGGAGCAGTATCCCCAGACAGAATGGAGAAAGGGTTAGATGACCGGCTGCAAACGCTCTTCAGCAAAATAAAGTGTGCTAAAGAAATGCAGGAGCTGATAAAGATGGCTGTGAATGGAGCAGAAAATGAGACTGAAGCTATTGAGCGATTTAAGTGCCTGTTAAAATTGCAGCAGGTATTTGGGAAACGGCAACAGGACATGGTGCTGGAACGGCAGGACGTTGTTTTTTTTTAAAGCACCCCCTACAGGTGTAGTTGTCCAAAAGGGATGGAGTCTCAAAAGGGGGTGGGGCATAGAAAACCAGAATTGGTTACTGGTCGTGTGTTGGTACCGCCTAAAAATGACAATTCAACCGTTGATAACTGGGTAGCTCCAGTAGAAGGGGTTGACATCATGGGGAGTGACACTATGAAAGTAGAAAGAGAGTTCAGTCAGGAGGAGTTAAATGAGGTGAGAAAGTCCCACTTTCGTCTTCGAAGGTACAAGGGCCACAAAGAAGTTGCTCCTGTAGTCTTTGCTGAAAGGGTAAATAAAGAAAATGCAATGCTGTGTGCCTTTATTTCGAGTGTGGATTCTCCTTTAGAAGCAGAGGAGATCAGGATAGAAGAGGAGCTGACGCTGCCAGTAGCAACCTCTGGTACAGTATCCAACAATAAAGAAGACCAGGAGGAGGAGTTGGATGCAGTTCTGTAGATTCAGTACAAGCATGATGATCTACTGAGACAGAAGGTTCAGGAACTGACAGCCCTGAAGGGAGCGCTGAAAGAGGAGGTGGCCAATCATGACCAAGAGCTGGAGCCTTTCAGGCAGCAGTATCAGAGTGATGTACAGCAACTAAGGAAAAACATGGAGAATGTGTCCCAGGACCAGCTGAGCCTGGAGTCTGAGCGGCAGAAAATAAACCAGATTTTGAGGAACTTGCAGTGAGAACTGGAGGAAAGCAGAGAGGAACTCAACCAATGGAAGGAAATGTTCCAGAAAAATAAAGAGGACCTCCGCAAAACCAAGGAGGAGGTTTTGCAGTTGAAGCTTGAGAAAGAGGAGTCTGAAGATGAGCTGAATGAAATGAAAAATCATTTCTCCCTGGTGCAGTCAGAGCTGAACCAAGTGAAGAAAGGCTCTGGGGATGCGGAGGAAGCAGAGGTCACAAGAAAGGAAGTGCAGAGATTTCAAGAGCAGGTGAAGCAGCTGATGCAGGAGATGCAAAGGCTGGACGAGGGTCTACACCAGCGGGATAGGGAGCTATCTGCCTTAAAAGGGGCGCTGAAGGACGAAGTTTCTGGACGCGATCAAGACCTAGAACACCTGCGAGAACAGTTCAACCGGGAGCTGCGTGAATCCAAGAAGGAGTATGATGAACACAATAGGGACCTGCTATAAACCAAGAGGGACTATGAGGATCTCCTCAAGGTTAAGAAAAAACTAGAGGATGATAAGGCTGATGCAGAGCACATGCTACAAATGATTGAGACCACTCAGCAGGACACCCATGATGAGAATGATGATCTCCGTAGAAAGATCCTAGGACTGGAAGCTCAGGTGAAGGAGCTGAAGACATTCTGTGATGATCTGCAGAGGGCAGAGACGTGCCTTCAGGATAGAATCAGCAGGATGGAAGCTGAGTGGAAAAAGATGGAGGAGTCTATCGGAGAAGCCACAGATGAGGGTCAGGAGTTTGCCACTGAAGAAGGGAGGTATGAAGCAAATACCTCCTCGAATAATGTGAGCTTGGATGATTCGGTGGATGTAAGAGCCGAGATCAAGGAGCTCAAGGAGACGCTACAAGCCCATTTGAAGCAAGAGAAGCTTGAGAGACTGGCTGTCGAGTGCGGAGTAGGCTGATTGGAGACAGAGAGGGCTGAGAGAATTCTGCTGATAAAGGAGCAGTTGAAGCAGGAAGAACTTCAGAGATGGGCTGCTGAGAGGCGAGTAGCTGAGCTAGAGGAAGAAGTTTTCGAGCTCAAAGGTCGCCTGGCAAAGTACCAATCAGTGAACGAGGCCGCCTTCGAGAAGGAAAAGGGCAAACAAGTTGCGCTTAATCGTTTATACTATGAGAAGGTGGAACTGAGGAGAGCTGAGGAAGTGTTAAAAGAAGATCAGTATGGGATGGAAAATGTCAAGAGGAGAATTCTTGAGTTCATAGCTGTGAGTCAGCTCAGGGGAAGCATACAGTGTGAAGAATCTGAAACTCAGTTGTCCCTGAAACCTGAGCCAGATGATCGTTTGGAGACCACTGATTAGACAGAAACTTCACGGTACAAGTGCCTCATAGATGTACCCGAAGATTTGAGAGAAGAATGCACCAGAGAGTCAGTGCATGAAGAGTTTAAGAAAGCCGTGGGAGCCTGTAAGGTGTACTCGACCTCAGAAGCTAAACAGCTGGTGGTCCTGTCCACAACTGAAGTCACAGGGAAGAGGGTGGCTGTCCTAAGTGACATGCACTGGCGATGTGTTTGCATGAAGAGGATTGTCCGGTTGAAGACTGAACAAGCCATTAGACAACTGGAGCTTATGAGAAAAGCTCAAAGTCTGCGAGAAGAAGTCATCTGGGTGCCTCATGCTCTGGTAAGAAAGCTCATTGGGAGAAATGGCCAAGCCATGCAAATGATGGTAAAGAAGTCTGGTGTGATGAAAGTAAGCAGTCCACGTGATCATCAGGACTGGATACCGGATGAAGACAGCATGGTGTCATTCTCCACTGTAGGAACAGAAGAAAATCTTGCATATGTAAGAATGCTGATGGAGTACCGAGTGACCTACCTGCGAGAGGTAGAACAGTTGAATCCCGCCAGACTGTGAATGGAAAGACAGCGTCGACTGAGCAGCAGAAGATGGCAGCCGTTTATAAATTGTGAGACCAGACAGAGAAAGGGCCTTCCAAATAATAGAACGGCTACAGCAGAAGTTAGAGACCTTTCAAGATGTTCTGAGGATAGTGGGTGTGGGTTTAGAGGTCGTGAGTCCTCCATTAGCTCAAGTCTGAGAGGCCCATACAAATGACCCAATACAGTACGAGACAGTACGGAGTCGGACCTGACCTTAGATACAAGGGCAAGTGAGTCGCACTGCTGTATTGACCGCTGGGAGCGAGGGGGGTCTGACAAGGTTACGACTCGGAAATGTGAGTTGACGAAGTTAGTGACAAAGACTAATCACATGACTGTGACATCATCACAGGTCCTGTGCGCACAGAGGGATATATATTCGGGGGGGTTTTGAAACGCAGTGAGTCAAGAGACCTGATCTCTGTGCCTGAGACACCATTAGACCTGGAAGGCACAAGGCCTGTAGGCCACATCTGGTGAGCCTTAAACCACAGCTTTGGCAGAACAGAGTTAATGGAAGCAGCTATACCTGACAAAGGTAAAAGACGGTGCTTGATATGGACCTTGATGTTGTTACCTTGCTGAGGACTGTTTCTGAAGCCAAGCCGGCAGAGCTGCCACTGAAAAGGCTCTAGGATATTACATGTGTAATATTCCTGCGAGCCGCTGAGATGGACTATGTTATAAGCAGTTTATGATGTGTAATAAACTGCTGGACTTTAGATTACTGGAAAACGTTGCATGTGTGCTTTAATTAACCCGGTGAAGTGAGTGCCCCTCAACATGATCAATAGCGCTACCGCACAAGGAGTAGAACCCTCTCAAGGAGGATCACAAGGAAATGGACACCATGTGACTTAAATATGAGTGTCTGAGCAAAGGGTCTGAATACTTATGACCATGTGATATTTCAGCTTTTGCTTTTTTTAATAAATTTGTAAAAATTTCTACATTTCTGTTTTTTTTTCAGTCAAGATGGGGTACAGAGTGTACTTTAATGAGAAAAAAAATGAACTTTTTAAACTTATAAAATGGCTGCAATGAAACAAAGTGAAATATTTAAAGGGGTCTGAATACTTTCCCTACCGACTGTATATTCTGCTCCTCAGACATGTTGTGATGCGGCATAAACAGGTGTACTTCAGACGCATGCCCTGCTATAGGGTTTGCAGCTGGAAAATGGAGATCCACGTGAAGGGACACATATTTTTTATTGCGCCTTCAAACCCCCAAGAAGACACATGGTCATGGATCACTCTAAACAAATGGAATATACCCTGATATTTTTATAAACACACATTGGTACTCTAAAGAGGCCGATGGTCTCAGAGGTACATCACAGTTATATATATTAATGGGGTATAGAACAAGAAAATGATTGGGCAAAGATATTTTACCATTATTTACTAGTTATGTCAGGGGGGTCTAGATCAAGAATGAGATTAGGCACTTAGCTTCCCATTAGGGTCAAGAAATGATACAGATACACATGCATGGATACCCTACATGTGCTAAGCTAGTAGGGTGATACCACCAACCTGCATTATTTGGAAAAAACTGGGAAGGAAAGTGTCTATTATTCCCTACTCTCTCCCTATTCTATATTGTCCCCTACCTCACATGGTGGTTGGCACCCTAAAAATGAAGCTCTTAAGTAGCAAATAGAGGTAACTAAGAAATTCTCATCAGAACTGGACTTCGCAAAAAAAGAAACATAGTTACAGAACAAGGTAGAATGGTACCAATACCACCTAAAAGAGTGTAAACACAAGCTTTTTATTACCTAGAAGAATTCAGGGAAAACAAGGCATATTAGGTGCCGATTACCAGACAGAATTATATTCCTTAGATAGACTTATGCTCCTCTGAAACAGAGGTCTCACATACTGATACAAAATCCAAAACCCAAAAGGGGAAATTAAAAGGAAGGGGTGGATTTCGGAGGAGAGGAAATAACAGGAGAACCCCGCAGAGAGGGAGTTTTTAGAGCTGAACTACCTGCTCAGGAGCCGATCCAATCAGCCGAATCCCGTTTAACAACACAGGCCATCAATCTATCATCAATGCCCCTCACTACTGATGAAATATGCATACTGAGTAAACGTTTAAGTTTTATCCACACCACTGATTTTGATGAATCTGAAATAATAATAGACCTGCATCTATTCATCAGACGTTTGAAATTAAAAAAGCACTTCCTTAGGGAGGATAGAAAGGAGTGTGACAACTTGGGAATACCCAATAACCTTCTACAAGGCGTGAGGTTGCTATACCATCTTGATGAGGTGAACCTGAATACATTGATCCCTTCACGGACATTAAAAATAAAATTTCTAGAATGCCACCTCCTACCGGAGACTTAAGTTCCATAGATTTCTTCCTTAATTTGGTTACGGAGGACATCATACAACTGACAAAAACTAAGCATAGGGAACAACATAACCTTTCAAGAGGTGAAATGGATTCACTATGCAGACTTGAAAAGGATCAAACCATAACCATATAGCCGTCCGACAAAGGCGGCAATGTGGTTGTGATGGATACCACTACCGACTCTCTCATCTCTCGGCATCACAGACTTGGCCCTATCTTGTATCTCCTCATAGACAGACAAAACATCAGTCTCTCCCACTCACACACCACCTCCTCATCTCACCCGACTTTGCTGCCCGACTAATCCACTTGTCTCCCCTCTATTCCTTTGCGTCTCCTCTCTGTCAATCCCTTCAGTGGCTCCCCGTTGCCCAGAGACTCCAGTTCAAAACCCTAACCATGGCACATAAAGCCATCCACAACCTGTCTCCTCCATGTATCTGTGACTTAATCTCCCGGTACATACCTGCACGCAACCTCCAATCCTCACAAGATCTCCTGCTCTACTCACTTCTTATCTTCTCTTCCCACAATCGCACACAAACTTTATCCCATTCATCCCTGCTACTCTGGAACTCTCTATCCAATAATAATAATAATAATAATAATAATAATAATAGTTTATTTTTATAGCGCCAACATATTCCGCAGCACTTTACAAATTTTTAGGGGGGACATATACAGACAATACAGAATAAGCATATCTCATATCGAAAGGAGTGAGGACCCTGCTCGCGAGCTTACAGTCTATGAGGTAGTGGGGGAGACACAAAAGGTAAAAAGTACATATATTGTATAATGCAGCCTTGATATACTGAATAGGATAAATAATAATACATGGACTGGTCGCCAGCCAGTATGTGTGCAGTCCTGACAGAGGCTATTATGTGCATGGTTGGTTTGAACTCGAAGTTGAAGAAGATTTTAATATGGGGGAAAACTGGGATGGACACAGTGTGTTTAGGTGATACGCCAGTCTAAAGAAATGTGTTTTTAGGGTTCGCTTGAAACTGTGGGTATTGGGAATTAATCGAACTGTCCTGGGTAGTGCATTCCAGAGAATTGGCGCAGCACGCGAGAAATCTTGGAGACAGGAGTGGGAAGTTCGGATTATGGAGGATTTTAGTTTTAAGTCATTTGCAGAACGGAGGGCACGTGCAGGGTGGTAGACTGAGACAAGGGAGGAGATGTAGGGGGGTACTGAAGCATGGAGCGCTTTGTGGGTAAGCGTGATAAGTTTAAAATGAACTCTATATTGGATGGGCAACCAATGCAATGACTGGCACAGGGAAGAGGCATCGGAGTAGCGGTTGGCGAGGAATATGATCCTGGCTGCTGCGTTCAGGACGGATTGGAGAGGGGAGAGTTTAGTAAGAGGGAGACCGATTAGTAGAGCGTTGCAATAGTCAAGACGAGAATGAATAAGAGCGACAGTAAGAGTTTTTGCTGAGTCAAAGGTGAGAAAAGTCCTGATTCTTGACATGTTTTTGAGGTGTAGATGACATGAACGAGCGAGTGATTTGATGTGAGGAGTGAAAGAAAGATCTGAATCAATAATGACCCCAAGACAGTGGGCTTGTTGCTGGGCAGTAATGGTTGAGCCACAAACGGAAATGGCAATATCGGGCACAGGTAGGTTAGTGTAGGGAGGAAATACGAGTAGTTCAGTTTTTGACAGATTCAGTTTTAGGTAGAGGGAGGACATAATGTTAGATACGGCAGAAAGACAATCACTGGTCTTTTGTAGTAATGCAGGGGTGATGTCCGGAGCAGAGGTGTATAATTGGGTGTCATCAGCATAGAGATGGTACTGAAAACCAAATCTACTGATTGTTTGTCCAATAGGAGCGGTGTATAAGGAGAAAAGAAGGGGGCCTAGGACTGATCCTTGAGAAACCCCGACAGTAAGAGGAAGTAGGGAGGAGGAGGAGCCGGCAAAAGACACAGAGAAGGAGCGGTCAGAGAGATAAGAGGAGAACCAGGAGAGAACCGTGTCCTTGAGGCCAATAGTGCGGAGCATAGTGAGGAGGAGCTGGTGATCCACAGTGTCGAATGCTGCAGAAAGATCCAGGAGAATCAGCAGGGAGTAGTGACCATTAGATTTAGCTGTTAGTAGATCATTAGAGACTTTAGTGAGGGCAGTTTCAGTAGAATGTAAAGAGCGGAAACCAGATTGTAAAGGGTCAAGAAGAGAGTTGTCTGAGAGATAGCGGATTTGACGGGAATGGACAAGGCGTTCCAGGAGTTTAGAGATAAAGGGAAGATTGGAAACAGGTCTGTAGTTGGCCGTGCAGTTCTGGTCGAGGGATGGTTTTTTAAGTAATGGTTGTATGCTGGCGTGTTTAAAAGAAGAGGGAAAGATACCAGATGAGAGGGAAAGGTTGAAAATTTTAGTTAGGTGAGTGGTGACAGCTGGAGCAAGGACTGAAGGAGATGTGAGGGAATAGGGTCACTGGTGCAGGTGGTAGGGCGAGAAGATGCAAGGAGCCTGATCACTTCATCTTCCGTGACTGGTTCGAAGTCAGAAAATGAGCAAGATACAATGTGGCGGGGGAGAGCATGCATAACATTTGGGGATTGGGAGAAAATTTCCTGTCGGATATGGTCAATTTTTTCTTTGAAATAAATGGCCAGATCGTCAGCGCTGAGGTCGGTGGTCGGGGCCTGTGTTGTTTGATTGAGGAGAGAATGAAACATGTCAAAGAGTCGTTTAGGATTATTGTAAAGTGAGATTATGAGGTTGTTAAAGTAGGTTTGTTTGGAGAGGTGAAGGGCAGAGTTATATGTTTTCAGCATAAATTTATAGTGGAGGAAATCTTCGGACAGATTTGATTTTCTCCACAGCCGTGCAGCGCACCTGGAGTACCTCTGGAGAAGACGTGTTTGAGGCGTGTGCCAGGGTTGTCGCCGTCTATGCCGAATTTTTCTTTGTGTAGGAGGTGCGGCTTCATCCAGGGCGCATAGTATTATTTTGTTATAATGCTTCAATGCAGAGTCGGGACATGAGAGGGAGGAGATTGGGGCCAATGATAATTGCAACCTTTTTATAAATTTCTGGGTGTTAATGGCACATAAATTTCTATAAGTGTGGACAGTGGGAGTGTCTTGAGTAGAGTCACAGTTCTTGACAGAGAATGAAAGAAGATTATGGTCAGAGAGTGGAAGGGGAGAGTTAGTAAAGTCATGTACTGAGCAAAGCCGGGAGAAGATCAGGTCCAATGTGTTCCCATCCTCATGTGTAGGAGAATTAGCAAGCTGTGAAAGGCCAAAAGAGGAGGTTAGGGATAAAAGATGAGCGGCAGATGGGGAAAGAGGATCGCCAATTGGGATGTTAAAATCTCCCATGATTATCGTGGGGATGTCGCAGGATAGAAAATTTGGAAGCCAGGCAGCAAAGTGATCCAGGAATTGACGGGGGGGACCTGGAGGGCGATAGACAACCGCCACTCGCAGGGAGAAGGGCCGGTAGAGTCTGACTGTGTGGGCCTCAAAAGACGGGAAGATAAGGGAGGGTACAGGGGGGATAACCTGAAAAGTACATTTTGTTGAAAGAAGCAGACCAACACCTCCAATCATAAAAGACTCTTGCCTACCAAGGAAACCTTCAAAAGGAACCTGAAGTCCCACCTCTTCCGACAAGCCTACAACCTGCAGTAACCTTCTTTGCACCATACCGCTGCATGACCAGCTCTTCCCTCATCTACTGTATGCTCACCTATCCTTTGTAGATTGTGAGCCCTCGCGGGAAGGGTCCGCTCTCCTCCTGTTTGGCTTTACAGACATTTTCTTAGACTCTGTCTCTAGGACCCAGCGGCTACCTACCTCTCGCTAATTAACACCCTGCCTGGTTGTATAAATATCTGCTGTGTATTCATTACAACTTGTGAAGGCTTTAGCAAGAGCAGTACTTCTTGCTGTTTGGAGCTTGAGAACGTGTGCGCATTTGTCTGGAGTTCGTCTAAAGCTAAGTAATTTCCCCCTGTTTGTCTACTTCTGTTGTCTATAGTGTTTAATTGAGATCAACTAGTGCTCATTTCCTCCCTTCCCTAGCCTTAGCCATATGCCAGGGAAATACAGGGCAAGGCACATGTGCGGCGATTGGTGAAGAGCCAATACAAGGACGTTAGGGAAGACAGGGTGATGTAAGATCAACCTAGGAGGTCTCCACTTCCCCCCTTTCCCTAGAATCTGGACTTCCTTTCCTTCTTGCCTTTGTGATGCAGTAAGTTTTTCCCACATCTTGCGTGACACATGGATACCTAAGATGTTGCAATGATCTGTGCATGGGGTAAGCAACATAGTGAATCAGAAGAACTATATTACATTTATAATTTGAGGAATTTGCTAATATTATTATTACACCTAATACACATTGAGTTATGATCTTGGAGATGAGAATAAACCTTTAACTGTCAGAGGGTTCTCATCTATGCAAGGTCACAGAAGTTGTTAACATTTAGTAGAAATTAAACCATGTGTGTGGTTCACAGATATGATCATATCTGTGATAAAGTGATTGTGTATTAATATCCTTTGTCGTGGTTGACTGGGTCCATTATGTGTGCCTAAGTTGTAGGTGTTCGTAAAAAGATAATGAGGCAAGTTGATCTCCTTCTGGAGTTTCTTTAAACTTTTAGGCACCCCATCTTCAAGCAGATAATCTATTATCTGGATTGCTAAGGTTATTGTATTAATGGTTACTGACCACATTAGAAAAGTAAGTGCATGTCGACAATGATTTTGCTACTAAGAGAAAAATATTTTGATTTATTGTGATTTACACTAAATTGAATGCGCTGATTCCAAACATGAACTCCGAATTTACCTGACACGTTTATATTTTAAGTTATACATGCAAAGCCTATTCACTTATAATATTAATGCATTATATATTGGAAATATTCCAACGTACATGCCCAGACCTGTCAGAACATTCTCATACAGGTCAGTTGATGTCAGC
This sequence comes from Phyllobates terribilis, assembly GCF_046119375.1. Classification (NCBI taxonomy): domain Eukaryota; kingdom Metazoa; phylum Chordata; class Amphibia; order Anura; family Dendrobatidae; genus Phyllobates; species Phyllobates terribilis. Next base: position 71,289 of record NW_027363646.1, read on the forward strand.
AGGAAGCACCGTATTTTTCGGACTATAAGACGCACCGGACCATAAGACGCACCAAGGTTTTAGAGGTGGAAAATAGTGGAGAAAAACCTTTTGAAGCATTCTGCCCATGGATTGCGATAGCTGATGCATGCTGCCCGTGGATCAGGCGGAATGTATCAGACACCGGATGTACGACGTAAGGCTGATATGGTATGTTTCAGTCTTCCGTCTGAAATGCTGCGGCAGAGGAAAACATACCGTCCTTTGGCTTCTCCTCTCCTGCTGTCAATGACTGAGTGGTCTAACTGTACACACACGCAGGAAGAAACGCCAAAAAACAAATGTGGCTGAAGTCATACAGCCAGTATGCTGCTCGATCCACTGGTTGCTTGTATCATGTACTGGCTGTATTCAGCCATGTATGGTATGTCCTCTTTAAGATCCCACAGGTATTGTGGTTGACTTTGAGGGGCACTATAACTTCCAGCAAGTCCTTCAGCTCTTATGGCATGCTGGGAGTTATAGTTCACCACAGGAGTAGTACAATGTTTTATGTCATGTGCTTTTTCACTTTACTTTATATTTTACTTCTACGTCATAATGCTTGCCTCTCATTCTGGACCCACGATAGGCAAGAAGCGGGGTCACACTCGCTGGGGGCTGCGGCAGCAGAGGTGGCTGGGGCTGCGGAGGGAGCTGTGGCAGCTGAGGTGGCTGGGGCTGTGGCAGCGGGCGGAGGCGGTTGGGGCTGCAGAGGGGGCTGGGTCTGTGGCAGCGGAGGTGGCTGGGGCTGCGGAGGGAGCTGTGGCAGCTGAGGTGGCTGGGGCTGTGGCAGCGGGCGGAGGCGGTTGGGGCTGCAGCGAGGGCTGGGTCTGTGGCAGCGGAGGTGGCTGGGGCTGTGGCAGCGAAGGCGGCTGGGGCTGCGGAGGCGGCTGGGGCTGTGACAGCGGAGGCGGAGGGAGCCAGGGCTGCAGAGGGGGCTGTGGCAGTGTAGGCGGCTTTGGCAACGTAGGCGGCTGGGGCTGTGGCAGCGGAGGTGGAGGGAGCTGGGGCTGCAGCGGCGGAGGGGGCTGTGGCTGGGGCAGTGAAGGCAGCTGGGGCTGGGGCAGCGGAGGCGGCTGGGGCTGTGGCAGCAGAGGTGGCTGGGGCAGCGGAGGGGGCTGTGGCGGCGGAGGGGGCTGTGGCAGGAGGGGGCTGGGGCTGTAGCAGCGGAGGCGGCTGGGGCTGAAAGGGGCTGTGGCAGGAGGGGGCTGTGGCAGCAGGGGGCTGGGGCTGTGGCAGCGGAGGGGTCTGTGGCTGTATGAGCGGATGGGGCTGTGGCTGTGGCAGCGGAGGGGGCTGTGGCGGCAGGGGGCTGTGGCAGCAGAGGGGGCTGTGGCGGCAGGGGGCTGTGGCAGCGGAGGGGGCTGTGGCAGCGGAGGGGACTGTGGTGGCGATGGAGCGATTTTACCCAGTAATGAGCGGCGGCAGCAGAATGTTTGTGGGCACAGCCATGAATTCACTATGGCCGTGCTCGAAATCAGGAGGTGGGCGGTCTCTCATCCTGATCAAGCGCTGCAGTGACGTTACGAAGAGGCAGGGTCGGTAATGACTGCGCGCTGTGCTGTTCTGTGTTGCCCCGGCCCTGCCTCTTTGTAACATCATTGCAGCGCGCGATCTGGACCTGAGACCGCCCACCTCCTGATGGCTAGTGTGGACATAGTGAATTCATGGCTGCGCCCACAAACATGCTGCTGCCGCCGCTCCTTACTGGGTAACACCATTCCATCGCCGCCCCAGCTGCTGCAGCCCCCGTCGCTGCCGCAACCCCAGCCGCCTCCACATCACAAAACAGTACATTTGGACCATAAGACGCACCCCCATAAATTGGGGGGAAAAAGTGCGTCTTATGGTCCAAAAAATACGGTATATAAGGCAAACTGGACAGAGCTCAATAAAGTGATCTCTTATAGGACTATCAGTTTGGAAACGGCTGGAGTCATACTAGCGTATAAAAAATTGGTCCAATGTTGATCCAGAATAGTAGGACGAGTGTATGGCGCTATGTTATGCATACTGCTGAATAAAAAGGGTTCAATAAAATATTATGTACCCAAAAATAAATGTTTTAATTGTGTAAAAGCAGGAAAACATTAAAAATCTTATATTAATCTGGTATCGCTGTAATCGAACTGACCTACAGAATAAAGTCATCATATCACTTATACCCTGGGCTGGCGTCAGCACCTGGCGCACACGGGCAAGTGCCGGGGCCCTGAGCAGGCGGGGGGGGACCCACTCGCCGTCTAGCACCGTGCCGCGCTATGGGACCTGTGAGAGGAGGAGAGTGGTGTCAGCACCCGATCCTCCCCCACTTGCTCTGGGCCTCAGGGCCCCTACAGCCTGCAGCTCATCACTTATCTCTCCCCGTTCCTCCGCAGCCGCTCCAGTCTCTTCGCGGCTGCTGCACTGTGATGTCTCAGGTCAGAGGGTGCGGTGACATCTTTTCACTGCGCTCTTTCCTGAGCCGTCACAGCGCAGAGTGGGAAGATGCCGGCGACGCTGGAGTCCAGAGCAGCGGCAGCAGGTGAGAAGAAGTGAGGTGAGTATTTGATTATTTTTTTTTAATGTATGGAGGCATGGGCCATTACAAGGGAGGGGGGTGTGACATCCTGCATGGGGCATTATAAGGAAGGGGGGGTGACATCCTGCATGGGGCAGTATAAGGGGGGGTGACATCCTGCATGGGGAATTAAAAGGGGGGATGCTGTTACATCCTGCATGGTGCATTATAAGGGGGGTGAGTGACATCCTGCATGGGGCATTATAAGGGAGGGGGGTGTGACATCCTGCATGGGGCATTATAAGAGGGGGGAGAGGTGACATCCTGCATGGGGCATTCAAAGGGGGGGAAGTGACATCCTTCATGGGGCATTATATGGGGGGAGTGACATACTGCATGGGGCATTATATGGGGGAAGTGACATCCTGCATAGGGCATTATATGGGGGTGGTGACATAATGTATGGGGCATTATAAGCGAGGGTGACATCCTGCATGGGGCATTATAAGGGGGGGTGACAATGAATGGGGCATTATAAGCGGGGTGACATCCTGCATGGGACATTATAAGAGGGGTGACATCCTGCATGGGGCATTATGTGGTGGGAACAGCTTGCATGAGGTATTATGTGGTGGGAACAGCTTGCATGAGGTATTATGTGGTTGGAACAGCCTGCATGGAGCATTATGTGGGGGCACAGCCTGCATGGAGCATTATATGGGGGCACATCCTGCATGGAGCGTTATATGGGGGCCAGTATTCTGTATGGAGCGTTATATGGGGACTGTATCCTGTATGGAGCGTTATATGGGAGCCAGTATCCTGTAGGATTGTAATAAGGGGGACAGTATCCTGTATGGAGCGTTATATGGGGGCCAATATCCTGTATGGAGCATTTTATGGGGGCCAGTATTCTGTATGCAGCGATTCGCTGGTTTCTGAGCTATTGTAGAATTTACAATAGATATCGGTCATGTAATGTAAGAAGTGAAATCTTCTGCATTGTATTATATATATATTTTTCTGCGGCATCTGTGTGTCATGAATCGTGGTATGTGTTAAAGGGGCCCACTGAGACTCTTTCGCCCAGGGCTCACGAAAACCTGGAGCCGGCCCTGCTTATACCGCACGGTGAATGTCATGAGAAAAATAAAAAGCAATTCTTGAACTTTTGTTCATATTTATCCTGTGAATGCTGGGAGTTGTTGTTTCACAAAAACTGGAATGTCCATAGTTCCTGCACCTACAAAATGTGTGAAAATGTGTAACAATGGGAATGGTTTCTCTCATAGACAATGATTCCTGCTCTTACCTGTCATTTGTCCATTGCTAGATGTATCACCAGCAAACAAAACACTCAATGTTTTTGATTTCAGGCCTTAAATACACTAAAGCTGGAATTGGACTGGTTGCTATGGGCTATAGGTCTTTGTTCCTATGGTAACAGTGTAGTGTTGTCATAGAGCCTAGAATTTAATTAAATTTGAAGTAATATAAAGTTATTTATTTTTTTCAGTCACAGTAAATGCATTTTACTTTTTGGGAACTTTTCCTTATTCGTCCTGCTCCTCCAGCCTTGATGCTAACCAATGTGATCTGCCATATTATTACTACTTGTTATAAATATTAATTAATACCTATGGAGATATCACTCATGGTCATATATGACATCATCAAATCCAGGAGGCCATTGTTACCTCACAACATGATGTCACAATGACTGTGGGTCTATATAAACGGGTGTTCAGGGGGCAAATAATCATTTCAAGAGATGAAGACAAGGAGAGCAGAGGATCCAGGATCGAGGACACAGATTCTCATTTCAGGAGATGAGACGAGGAGATTGGAAGTTCCTGGATTGAGGATACAGGTAAATGAGAAACTTTACAGGGATTTGTTAATGAACTTAGCGCCAACATGGACATCGATCCTCCAAGTCTACAGATTGTGGCTGTAAGGTTCTAGCTTTCTCCAGTCCTTGCTGGCAGAATCTCTAGACTTGGGTGATGAAGGTTCTTTGTGAGGTCACACAGCGGAATGTTGGACACTGAGAGTTCTATGCAGCAAACATGGGGACATCCCTGGGGCTATCACAGAGGTCAGTAACAAGATGGCACCTCGGATGGAGACACTACAGAAGCTACTTTGGTCAGTGACAGTTCCAGTGGTATCTGTGGCTGGCACAGATTGCTGGTGGTGGTTCTGTCACTTTAATTTCAGATTTTTGGAGCAAAAAAAATCTACCCTTATTCCCCCACATGGGAGAGAGGTTGGTGTACATACATTGGGGGACATACTGTATATTTATTTATTTTACTCTTTATTTTACATATATATATATGTGCATTTTACACAATTTTTTTTTTATTAAATTTATTACACCATTTTTAAGTATCTACATCAAAATGTAAAAATGCAAAGAAAAGAGGGTATAAAGTACAATATGTGTATGACTGATTTTCTATGGGTCTTTGCCTGATCTGTCTCATATTATTTTTTTCTTACCAGGAAGAAAATCTGGATCCAGGAAGGAAGACTGAAGAATCTAACAAGAGCCACGGGATTATTTAGTGTTAATCATTTAATATGTCTGTAGATAATATTTGTTGTCTTATGAGGTCATTATATACTGATTATATAGATCTAATTCTGGAATCAGTGCATCATGACATCATATTACATAGGTGTCTGCTGTCTAACCTAATTGTATAAGGGACCTGATATGATATAACTGCCCTATGTCTGTATCCGAAGGGCTAGTGTTTGTGGGGTGTAGTGTTTGTGGGGTGTAGTGTTTGTGGGGTGTAGTGTTTGTGGGTTGTAGTGTTTGTGGGGGGTAGTGTTCTGTATTTTTACAGGGGAGATCAACGTAGACAAGCTATAAGCTCAGAGTCCGATCTGATAAGGAGAGGTGAGGCGTGTTACCAGGACAAAGAAGATCTGCTCTCCGGAAACGAGTCATTGCTCTATATATCAGTTAGTTAGTTGTAGTATGGCCTTGGTCCAGGGTTCTTGAACTGATCGCCTTTTCTCGGGGTCAAGAAGGAATTTTTTCCCTGTGACACACATTGGCTGAACGTGTCCAGGTTTTTTGCCTTCTTCTGGATCATTGGCTTTAGGTAGGGGTAAACATTTTATTTAATAAAATGTTTAAAATTAATGCTCTGTCTCCTTGTGTCTTTATTTTATAGCACTCAGGTAGTTGTATATGTCAGTTCTCATTTTTATGATCCACGGCTGCCACAATATGAAGCAAACTGAAATACAAGGGCGGTAATTATGTGTCTACTAATGTAATGACTGTATCTATGATGCATAAAATATAGTCAAAAAAGCAAGGGGTAGATGCCCAAACAGATTTAAGTCAAGAAAAGCTGCAATTGGACTAATTAAAAATACCTTTTTATTAGAATTGATTAAAAAAACTCAATAAAAATCATCCAAAAACGCCAATAACAAATATCAACAGAGATGAGGTAGGTCACCTCAGTGACCAGTAGGTGCTTAGAATAGTGCCAGTATTCCAAAACCAATTGTCTGGACATGCAGCCAAACACACAGCAGGTACAAATAACAATTTAGTGACCAGCTAGAGGTGGCCACAAACTGTACAATAAATGCTCATATCCTCATATACTATTGAACAGTTTTTATATGTACCTTAGTGCAGAAATGGCAATGCTCATTCAAACTAGGTGAGCATTCAAGTGGTTACTAGTGGAACCCCCAGTCCTTTTCTTCAACTGTGGAGCATATTATGCCTTTTCTCAGGTATTTAGGTAGGATGACAATAATTAGCATATATCAGTCAGACATCATCTATAAACCTGTCCACTTTGGGAAAGGGGGGATAACACTCTTATAGATGCAGGTACATACTGTACATGCAGTGACATAGGGCTATGATCTCAACATACCACTGTCACCCTGTATGCACAATAATGCGGTATTGGTGTAAGTGTGTGCACACCTGTAATTATTCACCAACCGTAGGAAAAAAAGGGAAAAATCTCACCCAAGTTGAGGATATACTATGCCGGTTCCCTAGTTCATTCATAGGTGTTGATCCCTTTTTCCTCTATTCTCCCTACGCGTTTCCTCAAACACATTGATTCATCAGAGGAGGAACTTATTCCGATCGTGTACCACAGTAATATCGTTACAGACACGTTTGTGGGATAACTTGCTCAATGCTGCAGTATAGGCACTCACCACACTGTTTCCATTTTAAAGCAACACTTCGCTGCGGTGGCTTCGTCCACAGCGTGTGACGCATTTCCGGTCCGAAGACCTCACTTCCGGTCTGTGGAACGCAGGACATGGCTGCTGGAACTCACTGGTTCCGGAAGCGACGCCTAAGGCGCCGCCCCATGGTAACAGTGTCCAGGTGTCACACTCCTCGTCCTTGCCTCCCAGTCTCGAAGATACCATGTAAGAGGGTTGTAACCTCCTGTATGCTGCTCATCAGGCATGTTGCCATGTGGCATAAACAGGTATACTTCAGACGCATGCCCTGCTATATGGGTTGCAGCTGGAAAATGGAGATCCACATTAAGGGACACATATTTTTTATTGCTCCTTCAATCCCCCAAGAAGACACATGGTCACGGATCACTGTAAACAAATGGGATATACTCTGATATTTTTATAAACACACAGTGGTACTCTAAAGAGGCAGATGATCTCAGAGGTTGCGGTATAGAACAAGAAAATGATTGGGCAAAGATATTTTACCGTTATGTACAGTGTGTATTACTTACGTAAGGATGGTGTAGATCAAGAACGAGATTGGAACCTCAGCTTACCATTATGGTCAAAAAATGATACAGATACACATGCATGGATACCCTACATGTGCTAGCCTAGTAGGGTGATACCACCAGCCTTCACTATTTGGGAAAAACGAGGAAGGAAGTGTCAATTATTCCCTACTGGCACCGTAAAAAGGAAGCCCTTAAGGAGCAAATAGAGGTAACTAAAAAATTCTCGTCAGAACTGGACTTCGCAAAAAAAGAAACACAGTTACAGAACAAGTTAGAAAGGTACCAATACCACCTAAAAGAGTGTAAACACAAGTTCTTTATTACCTTGAAGAATTCAGGGAAAACAAGGAATATTCAGTGGCGCTTACCAGACAGAATTATATTCCTGAGATAGACTTATCCTACTCTGAAACAGAGGTCTCACATACTGATACAAAATCGAAAACCCAAAAGGGAAAATTAAAAGGAAGGTGTAGATATCAGGGGAGAGGAAATAACAGGAGAACCCCGCAGAGAGGGAGTTTTTAGATCTGAACTACCTGCTCAGGAGCCGATCCAACCAGCGGAATCCCGTTTAACAACACAGGTCATCAATCTATCATCAATGCCCCTCACTACTGATGAAATGTGCGTACTGAGTATAGTTTTAAGTTTTATCCACACCACTGATATTGACAAATTTGAAATAATAAAAGTCCTGCATCTATGAAATGAAAAGAGCACTTCCTTAGGGAGGATAGAAAGGAGTGTGACAACTTGGGAATGCCCAATAACCTTTTACAAGGCGTGAGGTTGCTATATCATCTTGATGAGGTGAACCCGAATACATTGGTCCCTTCACGGACCTTAAAAATAAAATTTCTAGACTGCCACCTCCTACCGGAGACTTAAGTTCCATAGATGTCTTCCTTCATTTGGTTACGGAGGACATCATACAACTGACAAAAACTAATCATTGGGAATAACATAACTTTGCAAGAGGTGAAATGGATTCACTACGCAGACTTGAAAAGGATCAAATCATAACCATAAAGCCGTCCGACAAAGGTGGCAATGTGGTTGTGATGGATACCACTACAGACTCTCTCATCTCTCGGCATCACAGACTTGGCCCTATTTTGGATCTCTTCATAGACAGACAGGACATTAGTGTCTCCCACTCACACACCACCTCCTCATCCCGCCTCCTATCTGTCGGTGTCCCCTAAGGAACATTTCTGGGACCCTTGCTCTTCTCCATCTACACCTTCGGCATTGGACAGCTCATAGAGTCTCATGGCTTTCAGTATGACCTCTATGCCGATGTCACACAGATCTACCTCACCGAACCTGATATCTAGTGATAAGCGAACACTAAAATGCTCGGGTACTCATTGCTCGGGACGAGCAAATTGGAATACTCGGGTGCTCGACCCGAGAAACGTGCTCAATGAAAGTCTATGGGAAACTTGAGCATTTTTCAGGCGGTTCCCCCAGGCGGTCTGCAGAGGGCCTAAAAATTGCCCAAATCGATGGGAACAGTGCTCAAATGACATGGGAACAGCATGGGGAAGGCCTCTGGAAGCATTTCTGACTCCCTGGTCACTGATGTCAACAACGTTGTCAGAGTATTACGCCACTTTTAAGGACTCACAATAAAACATACAAAAACAAAACCAAAATGGATTTTCCTGGGAAATATGTTAAGGAACATCCTTTCTAGGGTAATGACTTGTATACAGTGGTGGCCAAAAGTATTGGCACCCCTGCAATTCTGTCAGATAATGCTCAGTTTCTTCCTGAAAATGATTGCAATCACAAATTCTTTGGTATTATTATCTTCATTTAATTTGTCTTCAATGAAAAAAACACAAAAAGGATTGTCCTAAAGCCAAATTGGATATAATTCCACACCAAACCTAAAAAAGGGGGTGGACAAAAGTATTGGCACTGTTTGAAAAATCATGTGATGCTTCTCTAATTCATATAATTAACAGCACCTGTAACTTACCTGTGTCACCTAACAGGTGTTGTCAATAACTAAATCACACTTGCAGCCAGTTAACATGGATTAAAGTTGACTCAACCTCTGTCCTGTGTCCTTGTGTGTACCACATTGAGCATGGAGAAAATAAAGAAGACCAAAGAACTGTCTGAGGACTTGAGAAACCAAATTGTGAGGAAGCATGAGCAATCTCAAGGCTACAAGTCCATCTCCAAAGACCTGAATGTTCCTGTGTCTTCCGTGCACAGTGTCATCAAGAAGTTTAAAGCCCATGGCACTGTGGCTAACCTCCCTAGATGTGGACGGAAAAGAAAAATTGACGAGAGATTTCAACGCAAGATTGTGCGGATGGTGGATAAAGAACCTCGACTAACATCCAAACAAGTTCAAGCTGCCCTGCAGTCCGAGGGTACAACAGTGTCAACCCGTACTATCCGTCGGCGTCTGAATGAAAAGGGACTGTATGGTAGGATACCCAGGAAGACCCCACTTCTTACCCCGAGACATAAAAACACCAGGCTAGAGTTTGCCAAAACTTACCTGAGAAAGCCTAAAACGTTTTGGAAGAATGTTCTCTGGTCAGATGAGACAAAAGTAGAGCTTTTTGGGAAAAAGCATCAACATAGAGTGTACAGGGAAAAAAAAGAGGCATTCAAAGAAAAGAACACGGTCTCTACAGTCAAACATGGCGGAGGTTCCCTGATGTTTTGGAGTTGCTTTGCTGCCTCTGGCACTGGACTGCTTGACAGTGTGCATGGCATTATGAAGTCTGAAGACTACCAACAAATTTTGCAGCATAATGTAGGGCCCAGTGTGAGAAAGCTTGGTCTCCCTCAGAGGTCATGGGTCTTCCAGCAGGACAATGACCCAAAACACACTTCCAAAAGCACTATAAAATGGTTTGAGAGAAAGCACTGGAGACTTCTAAGGTGGCCAGCAATGAGTCCAGACCTGAATCTCATAGAACACCTGTGGAGAGATCTCAAAATGGCAGTTTGGAGAAGGCACCCTTCAAATATCAGGGACCTGGAGCAGTTTGCCAAAGAAGAATGGTCTACAATTCCAGCAGAGCATTGTAAGAAACTCATTGATGGTTACCGGAAGCGGTTGTTCGCAGTTATTTTGGCTAAAGGTTGAGCAACCAAGTATTAGGCTGAGGGTGCCAATACTTTTGTCTGGCCCATTTTTGGAGTTCTGTGTGAAATGATCAATGATTTGATTTTTGCTTCATTCTCTTTTGTGTTTTTTCCTTGCAAGCAAATGAAATGAAGATAATAATGCCAAAGAATTTGTGATTGCAATCATTTTCAGGTAGAAACTGAGTATTATCTGACAGAATTGCTGGGGTGCCAATACTTTTGGCCACCACTGTAAGAAGCATGATCTGTGCTGAACAGTATGGATGGTAATCCAAAGCCTCCATAACCAAGCTTGGCATGGAAGGCACTCGGGAAATAGGAGTGTGAGTTGGGGGTCTCCCAGTGGTAATACAGTTGGAATCACTGCCTTATTAATACAACGGGGAACTGTTTTTATTTCAATTAACAATTTAAAGGGGTTGTCTGAAACCAACACTGATTTAATTCTAAATCTCTATTTAATTTAATAATCTAATTGCTTTTCTAATATACTTTAATTAAAAGTTAATCTGAATTTATCTAACTGGGGTGTGTTTGTATGTGTGTGTATATATTTGTTTTTTTTACTAACATCCTGTTTGATAAGATTTAGTTTGAAAATCCCCAGTGCATCCTGGGATATGAAGACGGACGCGATCAGGGAGCAGAGGCTGCGGTCACTGCTGCTGCCTCTTTCTGCACCCTGAATGAAGCGTCATCAGTGATGCCTGTTTCAGGGGCTGGGCTAGTCCTTGCTACTCTGCGCATGTGTCGGTTGTCAATTCCAACTCTCAGTTGCTCAGCAGGATCTTGTCACTGTGCAATAATCTTTTTAATGCGCAGCGTCAGGGATTCCTCAGACGACACCGGGGCGATCATGCAATATCTCACCCTGCCATCACTGTGTCACGGATTTCGTCCTGAATCGCGAGCACACGATCCAGATTACTCGACAGTTCAGCACTTTTTGGGGATTATGAATCTCAAGACTGCTACCTACCGGAAGCTAAAATGCAATAAATGAGGGGCCAGGTGAAGAAAGCCATAGCAAATTCTGTCAGGTCCCTTTGAGGTGCATTGTATCTGTTGGGTACCCTGACATCGTGCTTCCCAGGGGTTCTGTGAGCACAATACCATTCCAGGGTTCTACAGTGGGATCTGCTAATTAATGAAGTTTCTCTTAAGGGGCACTTGGAAGGGAAGATGTCCTTATCACCCCGGTCAGTAAAATCTTTATAGTGGTGGCAGGATGAGCCTAACCTATCTCGAGGGGTTCCTTGTGTACTTATGGTCACTAGAATAATTACCGCAGATGCGAGTCCCAGAGGGTGGGGAGCCCATCTGGGAGACATGGTAGCCCAGGGGACCTGGTCAGATATCGAAAAGGGTCTCTCCTTCAATGCAAAAGAACTTCTGGCGGTAGACAAGGCGGTGAATAATTTCTTACCTTTCCTTCAGGGCCAGAATGTAAAGATCCTCTTGGATAACCTAGTTGCGGTAGCATATGTGAACCACCAGGGGGGTACATGGTCAAGATAGCTGATGAGAGGGACAGATCATCTCTTCCAGATTACAGAAAGTCACCTCCTTTCCCTGATGGCCCTCCATATAAGGGGAAAAGAAAACACCAGAGCAGATTTCCTAAGCTGCTATCCTCTGATGCAAGGGGAATGGGAACTAAATCAATGAATTTTTACCCAAATAGCCTCCTGTCAGGTAGATCTGTTTGCCACAAAACTAAATCGGAAGACAAAGATCTTGTGTTCCCTAAATCTCCTAGCTGTGGACGCTCTCATGATACATTGGGATTTCAGCCTGGCGTATGCCTCCCCCACCCCGGTTGGCTCTTCTTCTCATGGTCATAAGAAAGATCAGGGAGGACAAGGCCAGGGTTCTGCTGATCGCACCCTTTTGGCCCAGGAGGCCCTGGTTCTCATGCCTAAGGAGCATGTCCATCTCCGATCCTTGGGTTCTTCCAGAGATTCCGTATCTCTTTCTCCAGGGTCCGATATTCCATCCTCAAGCAACTGGCCTCCACTTGACGGGGTGGAACTTGAAAGGACACTGCTAAATCGGAAAGGTTTTTCCCAAGGTCTAGAAATCATCCTGATGCACAGCAGAAAACCTGTTGCAACCCAAATTTATGCCAGAACTTGGAGAAAGTTTTTGTCTTTCTCTGGTTCTGTGGTTGATGGGGGGCGCCAATAGGAAACATCTTGGAGTTTTGACAAAAAGGTCATGAACTAAGGTGTAGCGCTGGCGTCCCTGCCCTCTGCTAGGCAGGGACGCTGCTCCCCTCACCGCTCTGCTCCGTGCCCGGCGTCCTCTCCCCGCTCTGCTGTCAGCGCGCGCTCCTTCCCGGCGTCCTCCTCCCGCTCTGCTCTCAGCGAGCGCTCCTTCCCGGCCCCTGTGCTTAGGGCGCGCGCGCTCCCCTCCTCTTAAAGGGGCCGCGCGCGCCGTCCTAAGGAGTCCCCGGCCAATGGCCGGAGGACTTCATCATATATAAGGCACCTCCTCCAAAATGGAGGTGCCCGAGCAATGTTGTTTGCACCTGTGTCTCACCTGTGCTTCAGCACTCAGGTCCCGTTGCCAGTTACCTGCCAGTTTCCTGCCAGTTTCCTGCTAGTTACCTGCCTGATTACTGCCTGAATACTTGTTACCTGTCTGCCAGCCTGAGGTCCGACGGTCTGCCTTACTACTCCTGTCAGTCTGTCTAAAGGACCAGCCTGCCCGCTCACCTGGGAGCGCATATCAGCTACCTGCCTGCTTGCCTGAGGTCCGACGGTCTGCCTTACTACTCCGGTCAGTCTGTCTATGGACCAGCTTGCCCGCTCACCTGGGAGCGCTTCTCCGTTATCTGCCTGCTTGCCAGCCCGGAGGCTCCGTTGTCACGTGCTGTGACCACCAGCTATCTCAGAGACTCTTGCCCGCTCACCTGGGAGCGCATCTCCGTTACCTGCCTGCTTGCCAGCCCGGAGGTCCCGTTGTCACGTGCGGTGACCACCAGCTATTCCAGAGACTCTTGCCCGCTCACCTGGGAGCGCTTCTCCGTTACCTACCTGCCTGCCAGCCCGGAGGTTCCGCCGTCACGTGCCGTGACCACCTGCTATTCCAGAGACTCTCGCTTGCTCACCTGGGAGCACACATCTACCATCTGCCTGCTAGCCTACCCGGAGGCTCTGCCATCACAGGACGTACCTACCCCTTACCCAGAGACTGCCCTGATCACTTGCCGTAACTCCCTGTCCGTTCACCCAGAGACTGCCACCCGCTCCCTTACAAGGGCCGCCCCCTTGTATAGTAGCTCAGAGGTTCCGCCTCCCGGACCCGTTACAGTTTGCTCGGGCCATGGAACCCGGTGGCACCCAAGCTCCCTCGCTCTCGGACCTCTGTCTTGAACTGTCCCGTCAGAGGTCCCAACAGGAGGCCATCCTGGGTCACCTGCGGAATGTTAATACTCGCCTGAACACTCTGTCTGATCCACCAACAACCTCCGCCAGTGCCATATCTTGCAATCCGGCAGCTCCGCTGCCCACTAATACTATGGTATCCTACCCCGGACCCCGGCTTTCTGCACCTCCTCGCTTCGGAGGCGACCCCGTCCAGGCTCGGGGCTTCATAAATCAGTGCACCCTGCACTTTGAACTTTTGTCCCATCAGTTTAATTCCGACCGGGCCAAAATTGCCTTTATTATGTCCCATCTCACCGGGGAGGCCCTGGCCTGGCTAAATCCTCTATGGGAGAGAGGAGACCCCCTGGTGTCCAACTTGCCTGCTTTTCTCTCGGCTTTCCGGAAAGTCTTCGACGAACCCGGACGGAAGACCTCATCCGCATCCTCTCTGCTACGCCTCCGTCAGGAGGGTCTCACCGTGGGCCAATATGCCATACGGTTCCGCACCCTTGCCTCGGAGCTGGCCTGGGATAACGACGCTCTGGTATCCGTCTTCTGGGAGGGTCTGTCCGGTCGTATTAAAGATGAACTTGCTGGTCGGGACATTCCTACCTCTCTCGATGATCTAATAACCCTTGCCACCCGGATTGACCTACGGTTCCAGGAGCGTGCCAAAGAGGTCACCCGTGAGAGAAGGATTCCACGTTTAGCTCCTACTTTCCAGAAACCCGTCATTCCCTCCATCTCTCCCCAGGTACACTCTCCTGAGCCTATGCAGGTCGACCAGACCAAGATGGTCAAAACCCGTCAGGACTCACGCCGTGCCGAGGGGAGCTGCTTCTACTGTGGCAGTAAGGAGCACCGGATCCGTGCCTGCCCGGAGAGGTCGGGAAACGCCTGTGTCTAGGTTCGCTCAGAGAGGTCCACCTAGACAAGAATAAATCCTCTCCATCCCTGCTGTTGTCAGTTTCGATCATCTACGGGGAGAACCGTTATTTCGAACTAGCCCAACTTGACTCTGGAGCAGCCGGGAACCTTATTTCACAGTCCCTGGTTGAGAAATACCGCATCCCCACCAAACCTCTGGCTGTACCCTTGTCTGTCGCTGCCGTGGATGGGGGCCTCTTACCTCGCCCCATTCAACTCATCACCGAATCCATTACCCTGCAGGTGGGAATGCTGCATTCTGAAAGTATCTCCTTTCATGTTCTGCCTGGACTCTCTCACGCCCTCTTGCTAGGTCTGCCCTGGCTCCAGAGACATGCACCCGTGCTAGACTGGCAAACCGGAGAGGTCCTTCGCTGGGGACAAGACTGTCATAAAACCTGCCTGGTTCCCGTCCATCCCGTCCGTCCCTCTCCTACCCCAGCTAATCTACCTGGACTTCCGATTCCTTATTGGTCTTATGCAGATGTCTTTAATAAAAAGGAGGCAGAGACATTACCACCACATAGACCATACGACTGTCCCATCGATCTGCTACCCGGTACTACTCCTCCCCGTGGGCGTATCTATCCTTTATCCGCTGCTGAGACCCGGTCAATGTCCGAATATATTGAGGAGAATCTGGCCAGAGGATTCATCCGGAAATCTACCTCCCCGGCGGGAGCAGGCTTCTTTTTCGTCAAAAAGAAGGACGGCTCTCTCCGTCCCTGTATAGACTATAGAGGCCTAAACCTGATCACGGTGAAGAATAAGTACCCCCTTCCGCTCATTCCAGAATTATTTGATCGCCTGAGGGGGGCTAGGATCTTCACCAAACTGGACCTTCGTGGGGCGTACAACCTGGTTCGTATTCGTCAGGGGGATGAATGGAAGACGGCATTCAACACCCGGGACGGCCACTATGAATACCTGGTAATGCCCTTTGGTCTCTGTAACGCTCCTGCCGTCTTTCAAGAGTTGGTCAATGACATCTTCCGGGACCTTCTCTACTCCTGCGTAGTGGTGTACCTGGACGACATCTTGGTCTTCTCTCCGGATCTCCAGACTCACCGGAGGGACGTTCGTCAGGTCCTGCTCAGGCTAAGGCAGAACCATCTCTACGCTAAATTTGAGAAGTGCCTCTTTGAGCAGACCTCGCTTCCGTTTCTGGGCTACATTATCTCTCAGACCGGCCTACAAATGGATCCTGAGAAACTGTCTGCCATCGAGAAATGGCCCCGACCGGAGGGGTTGAAGGCCATTCAGCGATTCCTGGGCTTCGCCAACTACTACCGCCTCTTCATACCACACTTCTCTTCCCGGACGGCCCCAATTTCTGCGCTCACCCGTAAAGGTACTAATCCCAAAGAGTGGCCACCCGAAGCAGAGGAGGCCTTTCTTTTCCTTAAACAGGCCTTCTCTTCCGCCCCGGTGCTGCATCGCCCAGATGGCAACAAACAGTTCTTCCTGGAAGTTGACGCCTCCTCCTCTGGAGCCGGAGCGGTACTTACTCAAAAATCATCTTCCGGGAGGATGGTAACTTGTGGCTTCTTCTCTAAACTCTTCTCCTCCTCTGAGCGCAACTATTCCATAGGAGACCGAGAGTTATTGGCCATCAAACTGGCATTGGAGGAGTGGCGTTACCTGCTCGAGGGGGCTCTTCACCCGGTAATAATTTACACTGACCACAAGAACTTGGCTTACCTCCAGCATGCCCAGAGACTTAACCCGCGCCAAGCCCGGTGGTCCTTGTTTTTTGCTCGTTTTGATTTTGTCCTTCATTTTCGCCCGGCTGACAAAAACGTCAAGGCGGACGCCTTGTCTCGGTCCTTTCTGGTGTCTGATCTCGAGGAGGATCCGAAACATATCATCGATCCCGCCAGAGTAATGCAGGTGGCTCCCGTGAGTCTAAATCGTCTTCCTCCTGGTAAGACGTTCGTACCAGTACCTGATAGGGAGAAGATCCTACACTGGGGTCATTCTTCTAAACTAGCTGGCCACGCCGGTCAGAAAAAGACCCTCCAGCTTATTACCCGGCACTACTGGTGGCCTAACCTGCACAAGGATGTAATAGACTTTGTTTCTGCCTGTGTGTCCTGCGCCCGCAACAAAGTTCCGAGACACCTGCCGGCCGGCCGCCTCCTACCTCTGCCAGTACCTGCTGCCCCCTGGCAGCATATAGCGATGGACTTCATTACTGATCTACCCGTCTCTGCCGGTTGTACGGTCATTTGGGTGGTCGCTGACCGCTTCTCCAAGATGGCTCACTTCATTCCACTGTCAGGTCTTCCGTCTGCACCCGAGCTGGCTAAAGACTTTATCCGCCACATCTTCCGTCTTCATGGCCTGCCCCGTCACATCGTGTCGGATCGTGGGGTACAGTTCACTTCCCGTTTCTGGAGAGCCACTTGTAAATTGCTGGACGTCACCCTGGACTTCTCCTCCGCTTACCACCCACAGTCTAATGGTCAAGTGGAGCGGATCAATCAGAACCTGACCAGTTACCTTCGGCACTTCGTTAATGTCCACCATTCTGACTGGGTGGATCTCCTGCCATGGGCCGAATTCTCGTACAACAATCACGAGAGCGAGTCTTCCTCCAAATCCCCGTTTTTTGTAGTCTACGGTCAGCATCCTCGGATCCCGTTTCCCGTCTCCACCTCGGCGGACAATCCGGCTGCGGAATCTCTTGTTAACAAATTTTCCTCCATATGGGAGAGTACCCGGTCCGCACTCCTTCTGTCATCCGAGCGTATGAAAAGACACGCTGACAAAAAACATCTGGACCCTCCTCAATTCCGCCCTGGGGATAAAGTCTGGCTCTCGTCCAAATATGTCCGGCTCAAGATCCCTTCCTATAAGTTAGGGCCTCGGTTCATCGGCCCACTGGAGGTCATCAGTCAGATCAACCCGGTGGCCTATAAATTGAAACTCCCGGCCAACTTACGGATCCCTAACTCCTTCCATGTGTCTCTCCTCAAACCTGTGGTGCTTAACTCTTTTACCAAGTCTACAGGTACGCCTCCTGCTCCGGTTTCTGCTGAGGACGAGTTTGAGGTAGAGAACATTCTTGCCACCAAAAGGGTAAGAGGAAAGACCTTTTTTCTGGTAGATTGGAAGGGGTTTGGTCCTGAGGAGAGAACGTGGGAGCCCCGGGAGAACATCCATGCCCCTCTCATCCTAGCTAAATTTCTGTCTGGCCTAAAAAAGGGGGGGCCTAAAGGGGGGGGTACTGTAGCGCTGGCGTCCCTGCCCTCTGCTAGGCAGGGACGCTGCTCCCCTCACCGCTCTGCTCCGTGCCCGGCGTCCTCTCCCCGCTCTGCTGTCAGCGCGCGCTCCTTCCCGGCGTCCTCCTCCCGCTCTGCTCTCAGCGAGCGCTCCTTCCCGGCCCCTGTGCTTAGGGCGCGCGCGCGCGCGCTCCCCTCCTCTTAAAGGGGCCGCGCGCGCCGTCCTAAGGAGTCCCCGGCCAATGGCCGGAGGACTTCATCATATATAAGGCACCTCCTCCAAAATGGAGGTGCCCGAGCAATGTTGTTTGCACCTGTGTCTCACCTGTGCTTCAGCCCTCAGGTCCCGTTGCCAGTTACCTGCCAGTTACCTGCCAGTTTCCTGCCAGTTTCCTGCTAGTTACCTGCCTGATTCCTGCCTGAATACTTGTTACCTGTCTGCCAGCCTGAGGTCCGACGGTCTGCCTTACTACTCCTGTCAGTCTGTCTAAAGGACCAGCCTGCCCGCTCACCTGGGAGCGCATATCAGCTACCTGCCTGCTTGCCTGAGGTCCGACGGTCTGCCTTACTACTCCGGTCAGTCTGTCTATGGACCAGCTTGCCCGCTCACCTGGGAGCGCTTCTCCGTTATCTGCCTGCTTGCCAGCCCGGAGGCTCCGTTGTCACGTGCTGTGACCACCAGCTATCTCAGAGACTCTTGCCCGCTCACCTGGGAGCGCATCTCCGTTACCTGCCTGCTTGCCAGCCCGGAGGTCCCGTTGTCACGTGCGGTGACCACCAGCTATTCCAGAGACTCTTGCCCGCTCACCTGGGAGCGCTTCTCCGTTACCTACCTGCCTGCCAGCCCGGAGGTTCCGCCGTCACGTGCCGTGACCACCTGCTATTCCAGAGACTCTCGCTTGCTCACCTGGGAGCACACATCTACCATCTGCCTGCTAGCCTACCCGGAGGCTCTGCCATCACAGGTCGTACCTACCCCTTACCCAGAGACTGCCCTGATCACTTGCCGTAACTCCCTGTCCGTTCACCCAGAGACTGCCACCCGCTCCCTTACAAGGGCCGCCCCCTTGTATAGTAGCTCAGAGGTTCCGCCTCCCGGACCCGTTACATAAGGTTATCCACCAGCACCCTTAAAGTTCAGGTTTCTGCCTTGGGTGCCCTATATAGCTGTGATCTAGCGGGTAACTACTGGGTTTGTCGGTTCATTAAGGCAGCTTTTAGAACTAGATCTATTAAAAGCAGCTTGGTTCCCTGGGATTTAAATTTGGTTCTAAAGGCCTTGACTAGCTCGCCCTTTGAGCCAATAGTCAGCAACCCTTAAATCCCTCTCCCTTAAGACCACTTTGTTAATAGCTTTAACCTCGGCCAGGAGCATTAGTGACATCCAGGCCCTGTCTCTGGCCTCGCCGTTTACTAAAATTCTGGATGATAGGCAGGATCTGGTCTCAAAATCATTCTCTCTCCCTAAGGTAGCCACTCGTTTCCACAGACTTCATGAAGTCCTCCTACCCTCCTTTTGTCCAAATCCTAGTAACCAGAAAGAGGTGGAGCTACATACGTTAGAAGTGAGGAGATGTGTGGTTAGGTACCTTTCAGTTACCAAAAGCTTTAGAAAAGATAACTCGTTGTTTATATCCTACCAAGGGGCTAGGAAACGGTCTTAAGTCACGAAGTCCACCATAGCTAGATGGAATAGGGAGGCCATTTCTCTAGCATATACATCTAGCGGCGAGGAAGTACCAGAAGGGCTGAAGGCTCATTTCACCCGGGCTGTGGCGACCTCCTGGGCTGAGAAGACAGGTGTCTCGACAGAAGACATATGTAGGGCTGCTACCTGGTCCTGTCCCTCTCCATTCCATAGACACTATATAGGTTAGATATGGGTATATCGGCTGACCTCACCTTTAGGAGAAGAGTGTTCCAGGCTGTGGTCCTTCAAAAGATTACTTCATCTCTGTAATTCTCTCGTGGTGCTGTCATGGTCAACCGATAAAATCGTAAGTTACTTACCGGTAATGGGATTTTTCGGAGACCATGACACCACCCTTACATTCCCTCCCTTCACGTTTGTGGGAGCACTCCCCTTTTATTAATTATAATCTCACACTCAATAGGTGTCGTGTGGTATGGCAATTTTGTGATTGTTTGCTGTGTTCATTAACCCGGCGGTCCTCTCAATGCTCTGTAATCCAAACTGAGGCGGGAGAGAGGTGGCGCCCTTTTAAGCCTGTAGGTTTCCTCTCCTTGGTGGGCGGATCCCCTCTCTCTTGCTGCTGTCATGGTCTCTGAAAAATCCCGTTACCGGTAAGTAACGACTATTCATTTGATGGAGCAATCAAAAAGTTGTTCCCCAAAATGGTAAGTATTAACCCCTTAAGCCCCGCGGGTGGTTTGCACGTTAATGACCGGGCCAATTTTTACAATTCTGACCACTGTCACTTTATGAGGTAATTACTCTGGAACGCTTCAACGGATCCCCCTGATTCTGAGATTATTTTTTCATGACATATTGTACTTCATGATTGTCGAAAAAATTCTTCAATATCACTTGCGTTTATTTGTGAAAAAAACGGAAATTTGGCGAAAATTTTGAAAATTTTGCAATTTTCAAAATTTGAATTTTTAAGCCCTGAAATCAGAGCGATATGTCACACAAAAGAGTTAATAAATAACATTTCCCACATGTCTACTTTACATCAGCACAATTTTGGAGCCAAAATTTTTTTTTGTTAGGGAGCTATAAGGGTTAAAAGTTGACCAGCGATTTCTCATTTTTCCAACAAAATTTACAAAACCATTTTTTTAGGGACCACATCATATTTGAAGTGACTTGGAGAGGTGTTTTTGACAGAAAATACCCAAAAGTGACACCATTCTTCAGGTGCTTCACAGGAATTTTTTGAATGTGGAAGAAAAAAATGAACATTTAACTTTTTTCACAAAAATGTTACTTTAGACCCAATTTTTTTTATTTTCACAGGGGTAACAAGAAAAAATGGACCCCAAAATTTGTTCTGCAATTTCCCCTGGGCACGCAGATACCCAATATTTGGGGAAAAAACACTGTTTGGGCGCACGGCAGGGCTTGGAAGGGAAGGAGCGCCATTTGACTTTTTGATTGTAAAATTTGCTTGAATAATTAGCGGACGCCATGTTGTGTTTGGAGAGCCCCTGTGTGCCCAAACTTTGGAGCTCCCCCACAAGTGACCCTATTTTGGAAACTAGACCCCCCAAGGCACCTTTATAGATGCATAGTGAGCACTTGGAACCCCCAGGTGCTTCACAAATTGATTTGTAAAAATGAAAAAGTGAAAACAATTAATACAAAAGAGGATAGTGAAGACCTTCAGAGGGATTTGGATAAGCTGGGTAGGTGGAGCATTAAATGGCAAGTGAGGTTTAACGAGGAGAAATGTAAGGTCATACATATGGGAAGGAAAAATGGAAGTCACCAGTACTCACTGAATGGGAAATCATTGGGGAATTCAGAGATGGAGAAGGACTTGGGCATCTTGATTGATAGCAAACTAAATTGGAGTGCCCAAAGTCAGGCGCTGCTGTAAGGGCAAACAGGGTAATGGGATGTATCAGAAGAGGTATAGCTGCAAAGGATGAGAACATTGTTCTTCCACTGTACAAAGCACTGGTCAGACCACACTTGGAATACTGTGCTCAGTTATGGGCCCCAATATATAGAAAGGATATAAATGAGCTTGAAAAGGTACAAAGGAGGGCAACAAAATTAATAAAGGGAATGGAGGGACTGCAATACCCAGAGAGGTTGGCAAAACTAGGACTATTCAGCCTGGAAAAGAGAAGGTTGAGGGGGGACATAATAAATGTGTACAAATATGTTAGGGGACAGTATAGAGACCTTGCCCGGGATTTGTTCAAAAGGAGGGATATTACGGTAACAAGAGGGCACTCACTAAGACTGGAAGAGAAAAGGTTTCAGCACCAGCATAGGAAGGGGTTCTTTACGGTAAGAGCAGTGAGAATATGGAATTCACTGAGTGAGGAGACGGTAATGTCGGATTCACTACACCAGTTCAAGCGGGGACTGGATGCTTTTCTAGATACCAGGCAGATTTCTGCATATACTTAAAAATAGAATAAAATAGTAGGTTGATACAGGGATTTATTCTGACTGCTGGTTTCAGAGTCGGGAGGGAATTTTTCCTCAGGTGAAGATTGGCTAAATCATTTGGGGTTTTTGCCCTCCTCTGGATCAACTTTCGCAACTACAGAACTTACAGGTCGAACTTGATGGACGCAAGTCTTTATTCGGCTTTACAAACTATGTATCACTATGTAAAAAAAAAACAACACTTTTTCATTTTTACGAATCAATTTGTGAAGCACCTAGGGGTTCCAAGTGCTCACTATGCATCTAGATAGGTGCCTTGGGGGGGTCTAGTTTCCAAAATGGGGTCACTTGTGGGGGAGCTCCAATGTTTGGGCACACAGGGACTCTCTAAATGCAACATGGTATCCGCTAACAAATTGAATGGAAAATCGGCTCAAATTGTTAGCGGACACCACATTGCGTTTGGAGAGCCCCTCTGTGCCCAAACTTTGGAGCTCCCCCACAAGTGACCCCATTTTGGAAACTAGACCCCCCAAGGCACCTTTCTAGATGCATAGTGAGCACTTGGAACCCCCAGGTGCTTCACAAATTGATTCGTAAAAATGAAAAAGTGAAAAAAAAAACACTTTTTCATTTTTACGAATCAATTTGTGAAGCACCTAGGGGTTCCAAGTGCTCACTATGCATCTAGATAGGTGCCTTGGGGGGTCTAGTTTCCAAAATGGGGTCACTTGTGGGGGAGCTCCAATGTTTGGGCACACAGGGACTCTCTAAATGCAACATGGTATCCGCTAACAAATTGAATGGAAAATCGGCTCAAATTGTTAGCGGACACCACATTGCGTTTGGAGAGCCCCTCTGTGCCCAAACTTTGGAGCTCCCCCACAAGTGACCCCATTTTGGAAACTAGACCCCCCAAGGCACCTTTCTAGATGCATAGTGAGCACTTGGAACCCCCAGGTGCTTCACAAATTGATTCGTAAAAATGAAAAAGTGAAAAAAAAAACACTTTTTCATTTTTACGAATCAATTTGTGAAGCACCTAGGGGTTCCAAGTGCTCACTATGCATCTAGATAGGTGCCTTGGGGGTCTAGTTTCCAAAATGGGGTCACTTGTGGGGGAGCTCCAATGTTTGGGCACACAGGGACTCTCTAAATGCAACATGGTATCCGCTAACAAATTGAATGGAAAATCGGCTCAAATTGTTAGCGGACACCACATTGCGTTTGGAGAGCCCCTCTGTGCCCAAACTTTGGAGCTCCCCCACAAGTGACCCCATTTTGGAAACTAGACCCCCCAAGGCACCTTTCTAGATGCATAGTGAGCACTTGGAACCCCCAGGTGCTTCACAAATTGATTAGTAAAAATGAAAAAGTGAAAAAAAAAACACTTTTTCATTTTTGTGAATCAATTTGTGAAACACCTGGAGTTCCAAGTGCTCACTATGCATCTAGATAGGTGCCTTGGGGGGTCTAGTTTCCAAAATGGGGTCACTTGTGGGGGAGCTCCAATGTTTGGGCACACAGGGACTCTCCAAATGCAACATGATATCCGCTAACAAATTGAGCCGACAATTTGTTAGCGGATATCATGTTGCATTTGGAGAGTCCCTGTGTGCCCAAACATTGGAGCTCCCCCACAAGTGACCCCATTTTGGAAACTAGACCCCCCAAGGCACCTATCTAGATTCATAGTGAGCACTTGGAACCCCAGGTGCTTCACAAATTGATTCATAAAAATGAAAAAGTGTTTTTTTTTTCACTTTTTCATTTTTACGAATCAATTTGTGAAGCACCTGGGGGATCCAAGTGCTCACTATGCATCTAGATAGGTGCCTTGGGGGGTCTAGTTTCCAAAATGGGGTCACTTGTGGGGGAGCTCCAATGTTTGGGCACACAGGGGCTCTCCAAACGCAACATGGCGTCCGCTAACAAATTGTCGGCTCAATTTGTTAGCGGATATCATGTTGCATTTGGAGAGTCCCTGTGTGCCCAAACATTGGAGCTCCCCCACAAGTGACCCCATTTTGGAAACTAGACCCCCCAAGGCACCTATCTAGATTCATAGTGAGCACTTGGAACCCCAGGTGCTTCACAAATTGATTCATAAAAATGAAAAAGTGTTTTTTTTTTCACTTTTTCATTTTTACGAATCAATTTGTGAAGCACCTGGGGGTTCCAAGTGCTCACTATGCATCTAGATAGGTGCCTTGGGGGGTCTAGTTTCCAAAATGGGGTCACTTGTGGGGGAGCTCCAATGTTTGGGCACACAGGGGCTCTCCAAACGCAACATGGCGTCCGCTAACAATTTGAGCCGATTTTCCATTCAATTTGTTAGCGGACACCATGTCGCGTTTGGAGAGCCCGTGATGTGCCTAAACAGTGGAGCTCCCCCACAAGTGTCCCCATTTTGGAAACTATACCCCTCAAGGATTTTATTAAGGTGTATAGTGAACATTTTGAACCCAGAGGTACTGCACAGAATTTGTTTACATTAGGTCATCATATTGAATAAGTTGTCATTATTCTTGAGCGCAAGTGCTCGCTACTTGAGTTTGCATCGGGTACTCAGGTATGCACCATGTACAGCGTGTGCTCGAGTGACATGCTCGAGTCCCTGCTCCGCATGTTTCACGGTTATTAGACACCCAAAAAAAAACATGCGGGGATCGCTCGTGCATGGCAGGCAATCCCCGTAAAGTTTTTTGGCCGCGAAGCATATGGGGCAGAGACTCGAGCATGTCACTCAAATACCCACGATACTCAATGCATACCAGAGCACCCGATGCAAACTCAAGTAGCGAGCACTTGCTCTCAACACTAGTCGCCATATCGTCATCTTTTTTTCTTACTTTTGAAAAAAATCCCAACCCCAGCCCTAACCCTAGCACAACCCTAGCCCTAGCACAACCCTAGCCCTAGCACAACCCTAGCCCCAGCACAACCCTAGCCCCAGCACAACCCTAGCCCCAGCACAACCCTAACCCCAAACCCAGCCCTAACCCTAGCCCAATCCTAACCCAAGAGTTTATTTTTGACACCGTTCCTTGTGCGGTATAAGTGATTAGACGACTTTATTCTTCGGGTCGGTGTGATTACAGCAATGCCAGAATCATATGGGGTTTTTATGACTGACAGCTGTCACACACTAAAAGACGCATTTTTTGTAAAATCTAGTTTTTGCATCGCCATATTTTGAGAGCTATAATTTTTCCAGATTTTGGCAGACAGTCATGTGATGGTTCGTTTTTTGCGGGATGACTTGACGTTGTTATTGATGCCATTTTCAGGCACGTGACATTTTTTGATCGCTTTCTATTCCGATTTTTGGGAGGCAGAATAAACAAAAACCAACAATTCAGGAATTGTTTTTTTGTTTTTTTTTATTCTGTTCCGCGTGTGGTAAAATTGATGAGGTAGCTTTATTCTTCGGGTCAGTACATTTACAGCGGTACCACATTTGTATCATTTTTCTATGTTTTGGCGCTTATACACAATAAAAGCTATTTTATAGAAAAAAATATTTTTTAGCATCGCTTTATTCTGAGAGCTATAACTTTTATATTTTTCGGCTGATGGAGCTGTATGGTGGCTTGTTTGTTGCGGGACGAGATGACGCTTTCAGCGGTATCATTTTTATTTATATGCGTCTTTTTGATCACGTGTTATTCCACTTTTTGTTTGGCGGTATGGTGATAAAGCATTGTTTTTTGCTTCGTTTTTTTTTTTTTTTTTACCGTGTTCACTGAAGGGGTTAACTAGTGGGACAGTTTTATAGGTCAGGTTGTTCCGGACGCGGCGATACCAAATATGTGTACTTTTATTGTTGTTTTTTTTTTTTTTTTATAATAATATTTATTGATGGGTACATTATATTTTTATTTTTGGTGTATTATTTTTTTTATTTTTTTATAATATTTTTGCACATTTTTTTTTTTTTTCCACTTTCACACAGTTTATACACTTTATTACTTTGTCCCACTCTGGGACTTTCACTTTTTTTTTTCTGATCACCTGCATGGCACAGGAATGAAGCACCATCCCTATGCCATGAAGGCTGTCAGAAGTGCAAAGTGTGAAGATTGCTTGGAGATGCACTGCGCATGCCCAAGCAATCTTCCTGCTCTCTGGTGACCCGGATGTTGTCATGACGACATCCGGTCATCATGGCAACACCCGGGAAGCCTTTGCAGACTGCGCTGGAAGCCGGAAGAGGAGGTGAGTATCGCCGATCACCTCCCCTTGCCCCCGCAATGCCGCAATCGACTTCGATCGCAGCATCGCGGGGGTTAATGTGCTGGGAGCGGTGCAGGACCGCTCCTTGCACATAGTACCGGGTGTCAGCTGTGACAATCAGCTGACACCCGGCGGCGATCGCGCCCGCACAGCCTGTGTGCGCGCGCGATCGCCATGACGTACTAATACGGGTCTGGCTCTTAAGTCCCAGGGCACAGACGCGTATTAGTACGTCAGATGTTATTAAGGGGTTAAAAACGGGTCTTAGAAAATTGAAACACAAGCCAAACAATTTGTTTGCAAAGTTTAGAGTTTTTTGAAAGCAGTAAAATGTTTGTTTTTTTCTTCTGCACCATTTCACTTTATTTAGAATTCATTGCCCTTGTTTTCTATATCTTGCACAGTAAAGTGAATGGTGTCTTTCAAAAATGCTGTAATTTTGTCCCACAAAATACCTCTCAACCCTGCTGTATTGAGTAGTGTCTGTGTTATTCAGCAAGTAAGAAAAAGATCTTCAGCTCACCTGGCCCAGCCTGCCAGTCCTCCTTTCCATGATCTCGGTGCTCGGAATTAGTCCATCCCCATCTGGGAGAAAAATCCTCAGTGAAAGTAAAAAATAGTTTTCCAGCACACGATGTAGAAAAATTAGAAAAAGCCTTTATTTAATCAATCGTTAAAAAATACAATTCCAACAGAGATAAAAGCATGTGTAAGCTTCCGCGTTTCGGATCATATTTGACCCTTAGTCATAGCATAAAGTACTGAATAAATGTTGCACTTTTCAAGGAAAACAGTCAAGGGAAGCTGCCAAGGGTAACACCCACCAAAATCAGCTGTGATATTAGCTCACTAATTCAAGGCTAGCAGTGATCTAAACACTAGTATAACCCTATACTACATCCATCCTCTACAAACATATTACAATGTGAACTGTCACTTAGTAATGCACTAATTATTTGATCACTTTTTACCCAAGTTTTTTATATATATGAATTCATTGAATAAACAATTGATGCACTATTTAAATATATATGTAACAATAAGAGCTTCTAATGATATCATTACCTATTTTCTAAAAATTATTGTTCTAACATTTGATTTCAAGGGCATACTTTTCCCCCAAAAAAATAAAATAATATCTCTATTTTAAAACCATATGAGAATGGCTGGAAATTATTACAAAACGTAATTAGCATGCTTTGTTTTGTATACTATTGATTATAGAGTCCCCTAGATTGATCACAAAAAATAAAAAAAATAAAAAATGTATTTAATAAATTCCTCAATTTGTTCCAACTTTTTTAATATAGATACATCAATTCATGTCTTAGATTTAGTCCTGCTGGGTATCTGGTATTTAGTTTTAGAATCCATCGAGCTTCAGTCATCTGGAGTAATTTAAACCTATCTCCACCTCGCCGTGGAGCAGAAACAAATTCCAAAGCACTTACTCGCAGGCTACTTAAATCCCCCTTGTGTTCATTCAAAAAATGTTTGGAAGCCCCCGAAAGACTGCGGGTAGTGACATTGTTAATGTCATAAATGTGCTCCGACAGTCTTTTTCTTACACTGCTGCTTGTAGATCCCACATATTGTTTTCCGCATATCGTGCAAAAAATGATATAAACCCAGTGGTCAGTAGCACAGTTCATGAAAGTCTTAAGATTAAATACTTGACCCTCATTACTTATGACAGACTTGTTATTATTTATCATGAATTTGCATAAACCACATGACTTCTACCCGCATCTAAATGAGCCCTTAGTGGACTCATTTAAAAAATGGTTGTAAATTTGTTCCAAAAAAATCCCTGACAATAGGAAATGTAATCTCCCTGAGTGAACCCAGAGAAAATACAGGCAAAATAGGTCATACATGGTTGTCCACTCAGTATCAGCAGATTCTTGACAATAATGTTCAAGAATCAGTGACAAAGTTGAAGTTACGCAGGGGATGGATCTTTCAGCAAGACAATGATCCAAAACACCGCTCCAAATCTACTCAGGCATTCATGCAGAGGAACAATTACAATGTTCTGGAATGGCCATCCCTGTCCCCAGACCTGAATATCATTGAACATCTGTGGGATCATTTGAAGAGGGCTGTCCATGCTTGGCGACCATCAAACTTAACTGAACTGGAATTGTTTTGTAAAGAGGAATGGTCAAAAATACCTTCATCCAGGATCCAGGAAATCATTAGAAGCTACAGGAAGCGACTAGAGGCTGTTATTTTTGCAAAAGGAGGATCTACTAAATATTAATGTCACTTTTCTGGTGAGGTGCCCATACTTATGCACCTGTCAAATTTTGTTTGAATGCAGATTGCACATTTTCTGTTAGTACAATAAACCTCATTTCAAGGCAGAAACATTACTGTGTCCAACAGTTATTACATATATCAAACTTAAATAGCTGTTGCAAAAACACCAATTTTTATAAAACATTAATAGGGGTGCCCAAACTTTTTCATATAACTGTATATATGTTCATTCTAATATCAAAAAATATACCATTCTAGTACACAGAATGGTGTTAGAATGTAATGTTGAACAACTACCCACTCTCCTAACTTAATTGGGGTGCGGTGTCAATCCTAATCAATTCAACCAAGTCAAGGAAAGGGAAAAAAAAAAAAAACACGACATCTTAAGAGTAACCAGTCTATAAAGATTGTCTTTCCTTAAAGTCCTTACAAGTGCATATTATACCTGATGAAGGCCGTTGCTGGCAGAAACGCGTTGTTTGTTCTTAATATAGTGTCCGAATAAATCTGATTTTGAGAAAAATAATTCATCTGTAACGATCCTTATCCTCTGGAAGCGCTGAAAAAGGGAAATCTTCTCTCCACTACAATATCCAACATGCAAGCCTTATACCAGGGCTGACATACTTCCCGCATTTGTGCTGCAGACCAGAGGATTGCAAAGAGCTGATCCACTATACGGATCATTTGAGTGAAAATACAAGACATCTAAAGGGTGAGTGCAAAAAACAAATATTGTTGTGGCAAATGCACATATTCATCTACACTTAGACTCTGCACCCCTTGTCTCCCCTTTTATTCTTTTTTTTATATCAATGGAATTTATGGAAGACCTCCTCTTGGCAGTAAGAAGAACGATGGAAGTGGAAGAAGAGAAGCCCTCTAGATCAGTCCAGGAAGAGATGTTCGGTGGTCTCCGCTCAAAGAAAAAGATGGTGTTCCCGATACATATAAACATTCAGGATCTAATCCTGGACGAATGGGAAAATCCTGAAAGACGACTGAATACACCAGCGGAATTGAAAGACAGGTTTCCCGTAGATGAAGAAACCTCAAAAGGTTGGACCGAGATACCTAAGGTCGATATTCAGGTGACAAGAGTCGCTAAAAAGACAGTATTGCCATTCGAAGACTCATCGCAACTAAAGGATCCTCTGGACCGCAAGATGGACAGCCTTCTCAGAAAATCCTGGGAAACATCAGCAGTCCTTCTGGACACAAACAGTCTCCACGTGTGTTGCACGGTCCATGTCAAGATGGCTCAACCAGCACATCCAGAGAGGAGATACAAGCTTCCCTACCTTTACTGCAGAAAGCCACTGACTTCCTGGCGGATGCTTCAGCGGAATCTGTGAGGGTTACGCCAGGGCAGCAGTCCTATCGAACTCCACAAGGCGAGCACTATGGCTGAAATCGTGGAGCGGTGACGTGGCTTCTAAAACAAAACTTTGTTCCATTCCCTTCAGGGGAGAATATATGTTTGGCCAGGCCCTTGACCCTCTCCTGGAGAAGGCGACTGATAAAAAGAAATCCCTGCCTGAACCCAGACACTACAAGAAGACCCCCTTTCGCCCCCCTCGGGAACAGAATCCCCAGTACAGGGGGAACGGCAAGTCTGGTCGGTGGAGCTACCCCAAAGGGGGGAAAGATAGGAATATTTTTTTCCCAAAAGGACAGCGACAACAGAAGCGGTGACGCCAGAGCAGTGGGGGGACAAATCATGAAATACCTTCCCCAGTGGCAAAAGATCTGCTCCAATCAATGGGTCTTGAAGGTAATTCAAGAAGGGGTAAAGATCGAATTCTCCTCATATCCTCCAAGAAAAGTAAGGATAACTCGTCTAACCTCCCCGAGATTAAGAACCGCAATGATGTCAGGCCTAAAAGACATACTATCCTTGGGGGCTATTTCACCAGTCCCAAAAACAGAAAGACACACAGGCCACTATTCACGCCTGTTTATGATAAAGAAACCAAACGGCACCTACAGAATAATAATAAATCTGAAACCCTTAAACCAATACATCATCTACCGAAGATTCAAAATGGAGTCCATCAGATCAGCAGTTCCCTTGATAGGACAAGGATATGTGATGGCAACCATCGACTTACAGGACGCATACTATCACGGTTTGCGGTGGTTCAAGAGGATCAAACGCTGCATTTTCAATTCAATGTATTGCCGTTCGGGATATCCTCAGCACCAAGAATATTCACCAAAATTATGTCAGAGGTAGTGGCTTCAATCAGAAAAGAAAAAATCTGCATCATTCCCTACCTTGACGACTTCTTACTAGTATATCCCTCGGTGGAATCACTCCAGGAAGATCTGCAGAGAAGAATCCTAATCCTGACCACCCTAGGGTGGTTGATAAATCATCAAAAGTCAGACCTGGTCCCTGCCACAGAAAAAACATTTCTGGGTGTTCTACTAGACTCCGCCAGACAAACCTCCTTCCTAACGAAAGACAAACAGATACTTTTGAGATCCAAGATATCGAATCTGAAGGCCCTGAACAGAGTGTCGCTAAGGTCTGCCATGTCAACCCTCAGCTCCATGACAGCCTACATCCAATCCGTAGCCTGGGCTCAGGCTCACACCAGGGTGTTGCAAACCCATATTCTTGCACAGTGGGACGGTCCCCAGACTCCCTAAACAGGATGATCATGATCCCTCATTATGTGAAGACATCCCTATCATGGTGGCTCAGCCCAAAAAACCTAGGAACAGGGGTTCCATGATCTCAGTTCCCTCTGATAACAGTCACGGTAGACGCCAGTGACCAGCCCAGGGGATGGAATGTGACGCCCAGCTGCACTTGGTATCACAGATCCTGGAAGAGTGCATTGATGGATTCCTCCACAAGAGGCCCCCATAAACATTCACACATCTCCACCTTTCACCTCAGACCACCAGAGGGAGCCTGTTAGGGATATAAATAGGGAAGGTGGAGCCAGGCAGTTCAGTCTGGAGTGCACAGAGAGTGATTCAGCAGTTCCTCTGGAGAGTTCAGCAAGTACAGGTCTGAATACAGAGTCGAGCTCAGGTCAGTTGTAGCTCAGAATAGTGAGCTTTAGGTGTGCCGGCGTCATAAGATGGGTGAAGCGCGGCAAGCTGCCGTTAGTGTGTATAGCCTAGTGAGGGCCCGAGTTGGCCGAAGGCGAGGGGAGAGTTAGTACCAAGGGGGCAGAGGAGCTTAACTAGCTCACCCCGAAGAAGTTACCGGACACCGGGTCCAAGCTTACCGGGATCTCTATGACCCAGTAAGGCATAACCGGAATCCCTGGAGAACTACAGGTCCCAGGATCGCTGAAGTACTGATACGTAACAGAGCCAGGAGACACATAGGCCCCGTAAGGCTTTCTTACCCGTAGAGATGGCAGAACTCCTTGAACAACTCAGCCTCAAAGGCCGGGCCTTGGTCTGTCAGCACCTGCTTAGGATAACCATGGGGTCTGCAGAAATACGCTTGGAACGTCTTTGCTGCTGTCTCTGCCATCAGGTCTTTGACGGGGGCGACCACCAGGAAACGCGAGTAGTGATCCACCATGGTCAGAGCATAAAAGTACCCTGACCTGCAGGGGGACAGCTTGACATGGTCCAGGGCCACGATCTCCAGGGGTCGAGTCGTCTTGATGGGTTGCAGGGGTGCCTTCTGGCTGCTGTAGTCTTTTCTTCTAAGGCCACAGGGTGCACAGTCCCGGCACCACCTCTCAATTGAGCTGCGCATTCCTACCCAGTAGAATCGACACTTCAGCAGGGTCTCTAACTTTTTCCAGCCAAAGTGCCCTGCGTGATCGTGGTAGGCCTCCAACACTATTTGGATGTCTGTCTTGGGGACCATTATCTGCCATACCATCTAATGGGTTTTTGGATTGACGTACCTCCGGCACAGCTTCTCACGGTAGATAAACAGCCGGCTTCTCTCGTTCCACAGCTGCTTTGCTTGCAGAGATGTGTCTTTTTCCAGAGAAGAACCTTCTTGGGTTATCAGTTCCTTGATGTGTCTGACAACCGTGTCACTGTCCTGGGTCTCTTTCCAGCTGTGGTGAGGCAGAGGGTTTAACGTCTTTCCACGCTGCCTTCTAGAAGCTCGTTGCTCGTGGATCATCCCATTCCGGTGAAAGGCAGGTAGCTCAATCTCTTCCAGGTCATCCACTTCTTCTTCTGTGTCTGACTGGCGAGGCATCCTGGACAGGGCATCGGCGTTGGCGTTCTTGCGGCCCGCCCGGTATTTAATTGTAAATTTATAATTTGACATCCGAGCCATCCATCGTTGTTCCAGTGCTCCTAGCTTAGCTGTTTCAAGATGGGTCAAGGGGTTGTTATCAGTGAAGGCAGTGAACTTACTGGAGGCTATATAGTGCTTGAACCTTTCAGTGATGGTCCAGACCGGGGTCAGGAACTCCACCTTAAAGCTACTATAGTTCTCTGTGTTCCTCTCGGTCGGGCGGAGCTTCCTGCTTGTGTATGCGATCACTTTCTCTTGGCAAATCTGCTTCTGACTTAAGACAGCTCCCAGTCCTTCGTTGCTGGCATCTGTATACAGCAGGAACAGTTGGCTGTAGTCAGGGTAGGCTAGGATCTCATCGCCTGTCAGTATCTCCTCAATTTCCTGAAATGACTCTGCTTGCTCCTTACCCCAGTGGAATGGGGGATTTCTGCCTTTGGGGGACTGCCATACCAGGAGGTCTTGCAGAGGAGCTGTTTCTTGATGTAGTCTTTTACAAACCTCCGGTAGTATCCTACTAGTCTCAAGAACTGACGCACCTCTTTGAGATTCTTCGGCTCCGGCCACTTCTGGATGGCAGTGACCTTCTCCGGGTCTGGTGCTACCTCCTCCGGACTAACGATGTGCCCCAGGTACTGTACCTTTCTCTTGAGCAGGTGGCACTTTGAGGGCTTCAACTTCATCCCGTACCAGGACAGCGACTCAAATACCTCTGCCAGGTGTTTCAAGTAGTCTTCGTGTGTTCTGGAGTACACTATCACGTCATCCAGGTATAGTAACACAGTCTCAAAGTTGCGGTGCCCCAGGCAGCACTCCATCAATCTCTGGAACGTTCCGGGGGAATTAAGAGTCCAAACGGCATACTGTTGAACTCGCAGAGTCCCATCGGGGTTGTAAAGGCCATCTTCTCCCGATCCTCCTCAGCCACAGCTAATTGCCAGTACCAACTAGTGAGGTCAAGGGTGGAAAACTAATTTGCAGACTTTAAGGCAGCTAGAGACTCCTCTATGCGTGGTAAAGGGTATGCATCTTTATGTGTAATGAGATTTACTTGTCGGTAATCTACACACATTCTCATGCTCCCGTCCTTTTTCCTAACTAGAACTAGGGGAGCTACCCAGGGGCACCCTCCCATTGCGTACATCTACCACTCCCCTGGCGGTTAAGAGCGTGGGTCTGTGCTCGGAGCAAAGGGGTTCTACTACTGCCTGATAGCTCTGTCCTCTAAGACCTATAGCAGCTCTACACCAGATAAGCATTTCATTCATTGGGGGGATGACAATGGGTATGGGATCCGTCACCCACACATTACCGATTTCACCGTCTGTGAACCTTACTTGCTGTTGTTACATCAGGACTCGGATCTCCTTCTGCAGCGCCCTCCTCTGTCTTGGTCTGGCAGTGTCAGCTATCTGTTGGAGCAAGAACACAACTTCTCCCAAACAGTTACCAACATTGTTAGTGCCAAGTACCATATACGGATTGGTGTCATCAGGATTAGTCTCCAACTACAATTAGCCCCTGGTCCTTCAGCTCCACTCTCCCCACCTTTACAGTCACATTCTTAACCCCGATTAGGTTAAGGGGGAGTCCATTTGAGGCATAAACAGAAAGATTTGGAGCTGGCGGACGTAGATCGTCCATGGACCAGAACCTCTTGTAGAGGACATCAGGCATGATGGTTACCTGAGATCCTGTGTCCGACAAACCTGTTGTACCAGTCTGCTGGGCCTGGGGAATTTACTCCTGGGTGTCGGCCCTCGGACCCAGGGTTTTCTCATTTAAAGGACAATTCTGGGCGGTGTGTCCGGTCTTGCGGTAGCAGGTAGGGTCCTTTTGTGAACAGCGCTGGTCACTGGTCCTCGTAGAGGGTGGTGTTGGTCACCTCCTTCGCATCCAGGGGACATCCTCAGGGCTATCGGCTAACAGGATTTTCCCTCCTTCCTCGGGCTCCGTCCGCAGCTGCAGAGCACTCAGCACAGTGGTCAGGGTTTTGCTCAGCTGGCGCACCTCAGAGCGCAGACTGTCCAGCTCTCTAGGGGACGTTGCTGGAACCTTAGCTTCAGCAGCCACTGGGGAAAAGGTGGGTGTAGCAGGCACTGGGGTAGCCCCACCCTGGTAACATTGGATGGCATTTGTCTCCAGGGGCTGCAGTCCTTTTATAGCCATGCCCTTGAGATTGTCAAAGGTGGCATCTGGATGATCCAGGGACCACCAACGCACAGTCTCCTCTGGAGACCACAGTCCCCGGCCAAACTGGTCCTTTAGCATTTTGTTTTCATTTTCGATGCTGGTCGGACTAACCTGTTTCAGGGCCCGCAGGGCCCCTTGTAAACGCCAGGCGTAGTCCCGAACATTGTCCTCCGACTGTTGGGAACAATTGTAGAACCTCATCCGGAGGTCCGCCTCAGTAAGATCCTCAAAAACAGTCTGTAGCTTTTTAAAGATTGTGGACACTGACTCCTGGTCTGCGGCCGACCATGTTTCCACTTCCCGTTCCGCAGCACCAGTCAGTTGTCCTAATACAACAGCGGCCCTCTGCTTGCCTGTCATAGAGTACATGTTCAAAATGCCGCATATCTTCCATTTGAATCCAGACAGGGTATCTGGTTTGCCGTTGTACTGGGGGAGCCACTTTGCTCCAGGAATGTACGGTAGAGTTATGGGAATGACAGGACTTACAGGCGCTGCTGGTGAAGCGGCCGCCTCGGCCTGCTCAGCATCGGGCGCGGGTTGAACATCAGGGCCGTTGACCGGTATTCCGGCGTTGTGCTGTTCGTCAGACATTCTGGCGCCCCCCTAGCTAACCGTGGTCTACCTTCTAGTTTTTCTTCCGGTAGGCCGCAGCTCCGCAGGTGACGGTCGTCTTCTGGACCTTGCGTTGCTTGCGTCCTACGTCAGAGCGTTCAGAGACGCTCCTTACAGGACCTGGCGCTTCTTGGTTTGACGTCGAGGCGTGGGGCGTGTCCGGGGCTTCGCGCTCTTTTGCAGGTACGCCCCTCAGTTTCCCGCGGTTATGCCCTTCTTCTCGCTCGGCGACCCAACAATGGCGGCAATCTTCACCACAGTCAAATATGCAGTTCACTTCAACAAAGGCGCTCAGTACCCGGTGGCAACGGGCATAACACTCCGTCGTTGCAGCGTGCACGCGATCCTGTTCGTGACGCCAGAAGAGATGACCAGCCCAGGGAATGGGGATGACTCGGTACCCGGGCCTTTGCCTTGGGGATGTCGCGGTGGTCGGCTCCCGGGCCCGTACCCTGGGGTCACTCTTTGAAAGGGTGGATATTTATTAATTTTATAAGAGTTCATGATGCCACCTGTGGTTTCTGGTGAGAATCACCAGTGCTGCGCAGTCCACTGAGGCCGGTGATAAGGCAGCTTGATGGTATAGCTCCCCACAGGTGGAGCTAGGCCTCAGGGCAGCGTACAGAAAGGAGAAGCGGGACAGGCGAGACCCAGCCGGGTCAGAGCAAGAACAGGGACAGACACGATAGTCACTTCAGTACCTTTTACTGATGGAAATTCAGGCACATCCCGGAGCACTGTAGGGTGAAGGGTGAATATCAGGATCCTCCCCAATGAGCAGGTGTAGGGCCTCCTGTCTCTTGCCTCTGCATACTAAGTTTCTGACCTGTCTGGAGCTAGGCCTAACTTTGTCTCTGTCCTGCGCTGGCTGACGTAGTGGTTGGGCCTTCTCTTGGAGTGCACGCTCCCGGCTTACGGGGCCTATGTGTCTCCTGGCTCTGTTACGAATCAGCACTTTTGCGATCCTGGGACCTGTAGTTCTCCAGGGATTCCGGTTATGCCTAACTGGGTCGTAGAGATCCCGGTAAGCTCGGACCCGGTGTCCGGTAACAGCTTCGGGGGAGCTAGTTAAGCTCCTCTGCCCCCTATGTACTAACTCTCCACTCACCTTTGGCCAACTCGGGCCCTCACTAGGCTATACACATTAATGGCAGCTTGCCGCGCTTCACCGATCTTATGGCGCCGGCACACCTAAAGCTCACTATTCTGAT
Organism: Phyllobates terribilis; assembly: GCF_046119375.1. NCBI lineage: Eukaryota > Metazoa > Chordata > Amphibia > Anura > Dendrobatidae > Phyllobates > Phyllobates terribilis. The sequence continues at coordinate 108,056 of NW_027363646.1, forward strand.
CTACATCTGACCTGAGCTCGACTCTGTATTCAGACCTGTACTTGCTGAACTCTCCAGAGGAACTGCTGAATCACTCTCTGTGCACTCCAGACTGAACTGCCTGGCTCCACCTTCCCTATTTATATCCGTAACGGGCTCCCTCTGGTGGTCTGAGGTGGAAGGTGCAGATGTGTGAATGTTTATGGGGGCCTCTTGTGGAGGAATCAATCAATGCACTCTTCCAGGATCTGTGATACCAAGTGCAGCTGGGCGTCACACCAGCAAGACAGGATGGGGAGCCGTCGTGGCTCAAACCCCCTTCCAAGGGGTCTGGACAGAAGAGACCAGCAGGAGATCCTCCAACTTCCACGAGTTAAAGGCGGTGGAGGAGGCACTCAAAATGTCGGCTCCGATCATTACGGGCAAACACGTAAAAGTCTATTCAGACAACATGACTACCGTAGCTCACCTGTCCCATCAAGGGAGTACAAGGTACGAGAATCTAAAAAGTATCTCGGCAAGAATATTCTTCTGGGCAGAAGGACATCTTCGTTCCTTATCAGGTCTGCACATAAAAGGCTCAGACAACATCCAGGCCGATTTTCTGAGCAGAAGGAATATCCATCCGGGGGGATGGGAGCTGGACTCAGACATTTTTCACATGCTGACCAGACAATGGGGTCGTCCGGAGGTGGACCTCTTTGCAAGACGCAAGAACACCAAAAATACTTCTCCCTAGATCCAGACGACGTATGCCTGGGGATAGATGCATTCTCTCACCCGTGGCGTTTCCATCTGGCTTACGCTTTTCCCCCAATTCCATTGCTAGCCAAGACCTTACAGAAAGTAAGGACCGAGGAGGTCAAGATAATTTTGACAGCCCCGCTTTGGCCCAAAAGGAGCTGGTTCTGTGCACTAAACAGTTTAAGCATAGAGGGACCCCTCATTCTGCCAGCAATCAAGAACCCCTGTCCATCAGGGTCCAATACTCCATCCAGATCCAGAGAACCTCCATCTAGCGGCCTGGCTTCTGAGTTCACAATCCTGAAGGCCAAAGGACTCTCAGAAAGAGTAATTCACACCCTACAAAAAAGTAGGAAACAAATCACAAACTCCATATACAGCAAGATATGGAAGACCTTCCTAACATGGTATAAACCAAATATACCAGATCTTCGGCATCCTGACATGACCCAGATCTTGGATTTTCTACAAGAAGGGCTGGAGAAGGACCTTAGACCTAGCATCCTCAAGGTTCAGATCGCAGCACTGAGTATTTATTTCGACAAGAGCCTAGCCGAACCCCGATGGGTAAAAAGGTTCATGACAGCAGCTAATCGCCTGCGCCCCAGAATAATTAACCACGTTCCCTCCTGGGATCTTAATATCATCCTTAAAGGTCTGACACTACCACCGTTTGAACCTTTGGCCTCAATAGAGCTGGATAAATTAGCCTGGAAAACAATATTTCTAGTAGCGATTACCACTGCCAGGAGAGTGGGAGAAATCCAAGCCTTCTCAGTGAATGACCCATATCTGAGAATCCTGGATGATAGGATTATTCTACAACTGGACACATCTTTTTTGCCAAAGGTAGTCTCAGACTTTCATAGGTCTCAAGAGATAATTCTTCCTTCCTTCTGTCAAGACCCAAAAAATAAAAGGGAAGAAGAATACCATACTTTGGACGTAAGGAGGGTTGTTCTTCACTACCTCCAAAAAACAGAGGCCTCGAGGAAGGATCAGAACCTCTTTATTCAGCCATTTGGTCAGAACAGAGGGAAGAAGGTCTCAAAGGTTACCATCGCCACTTGGATCAAGAAAGCAATTATAGAATCATATCAGATCCAAGATCTCTCACCACCAGAGAAGCTGAAAGCACACTCTACTAGAGCCATGTCTGTCTCCTGGACAGAGAAGGCTAGCTCTTCCCTCGAGCAGATATGTAGAGCAGCTACATGGTCCTCGGTTCATACCTTCACCAAGCATTACAAACTTAATTTAATGTCCATTAAAGACTTGGCCTTTCGGCGAAAAGTGCTTCAGGCCATTGTCCCTCCCTAAACATGAGTCTTTGGTACTTCTCCTATGGTGCTGTCGTGGGAGGTTATTGGAGAAAATAGAATTAGACTTACTGGTAATTTGGTTTCTAATAACCCACCACGACAGCACTGGTAATTCCCTCCCAGGCTTGGTTAGCCAATCATTTAATTTGAATAAATATAATTTGAAGCATCCATACTTGTGTGGTCCTTTATAAAAACAATGGAGGGAGGATGAGGGAGGGGCTATTTCACCTCTTTGTGTTTCCTGTCCCTATTAGGGAGGGGTGACATCCTCCTTTGGTGCTGTCGTGGTGGGTTATTAGAAACCGAATTACCGGTAAGTCTAATTCTATTTTTTTCACAAATACACGCAAGTTATATCGAAGAAATTTTACCACTATCATGAAGTACAATATGTCATGAAAAAACAATCTCAGCATCAGGGGGATCCGTTGAAGCGTTCCAGAGTAATTACCTCATAAAGTGACAGTGGTCAGAATTGTAAAAATTGGCCTGGTCATTAACGTGCAAACCACCCTCGGCGGTAAAGGGGTTAAAGTGTATCCATCGTTTTAATTTTTATTTCATAAATGAATAGTTTACATGAAAATAAGAAACTTTGTAATATATCTTATCAAAGAAATTTGCTTCTTTATTTGCTAAAATTGATCAGTCATCATCAAGTCTCAATTCTGAGGTTTTAAATTTGTATTCAGTGAACACAGACTTTCCCATTACTGAGATAGGAGATGGCAGCTGCTACTGATAAGGGGGAAAAGCTGTCTCAAGCTCCTCCCTCTTCCTGCCCACATAGAATTGTATCAGTAGCAGCTGCCATCTCCTATCTCAGTAATGGGAAAGTGTCTTCACTGAATACAGATTTTACCTCAGAATTTCATAATGAATGATACATTTTGGCAGAGAATGAAGAAAATTATAAAGTTGTTTAATTTCATGTGTACTATTGATTCATGAAATAACAATTAAAATGAGGGTTACTCTTTAAGATAATCGGGAGCCTTAAAGGTCATATGCTGGAGATGTCGGCTTCACTGCTGATGCCAGTACCTTAGACACATGAATGATGTACGGAAAGTCTGCAGGAAGTAAGCGGAGACCAGTGCGGACTTCTGGAGCAATAGTGATGGAGCCAAGGGTGGAACAAAGAGGAGAGAATAGGGATTTTGAATTGAACACCTTTCCTGCTGTTTCCTGAGTTTTTGGAAAACCATTTTAAGCTATGTGCACACGGCATCTCTTAGATTTCGGCACCGCCACCGAGATTTTCCAGACAAAGCCGCTTCAGGAAGACCTCGACGGTTGTTTTCCTGAGGTGTCCTTTCCAGCGGCTTTGCAGCTTTTTCACTTTATACTGGTAACTATAGAGAGCAGGCGGCTTCCTAGCGAAAACGCTCAAAGAATGAACCTGTTCCTTATTTTAACCACTTCAGTTTCCGAATCCTAAAGTGGTTAAAAGACATAAGACAGAAGATGTGCACAGCCATGTTGCTTTGACATTGCTGTGCATTATGTTCATATTATGGGGTGCTTTATCTGGCAGATTCCAGGCTTGGGGTAAGTTCACACACAGTATTTTGATGTGGATTTTTTTATGTGCATTTATTGAGTGGCCATACCCACTCCCAGTTGAGTTCTGACCACCGTTCAAAAACTTGGCAAAGTGGTCCTAGATGGGAGAAAAAACCCACAAAATTTTAAGCAATTTTACACTAGAAAACGAACGTAAACTGCTGGATGAATCGGCCCCTTCGTTTTCTGAAGCAGTCAAAAAACTCAGTGTGAACATCCCCTAAATGTGGTTTTTGGAGCAGAATCCACTTCAGAATATTGTGGGAACATACCCTAATGGTTTCTTTTAACTTTCTGTTCCAGGAATGTTTCCAGTTGACCAATCCGAATACAGCAATTTGAAGAGTGCGCTGGAAAAGCTGACCTTGGACTATTCAAGTGTGTCTGTTAGTTGGGACAGTGTAGCGTCGGCGTCCCTGCCTCCTGCTAGGCAGGGACGCTGTTCCCCTCACCTCTCCGCTCCGTGCCCGGCGTCTTCCTCCCTCTCTGCTGGCAGCGCGCGGTGCTTCCCGGCCACGGTGCTTACAGCGCGCGCTCCCCCTCTCTTAAAGGGGCCGCGCGCGCCGTCCTAAAGAGTCCCCGGCCAATGGCCGGAGGACTTCACCATATATAAGGCACCTCCTCCAAAATGGAGGTGCCCGAGCAATGTTGTAGCACAGTTCATCACTCTGCTTCAGCCCCCAGGTCCCGTTTCCAGTTACCTGCCAGTTACCTGCCAGTTACCTGCCAGTTTCCTGTCTGATACCTGCCTGACTCTTGTCTACCTGCTGCTATTCCTGCGGTCCGACAGTTTGCCTACCAGCCCTGCCAGTCTGTCTATGGATCCGTCTGCCCGCTCACCTGGGAGCGCACATCTGCTACCTGCCTGCTAGCCTACCTGGAGGCTCCGCCGTCACGTGCTGTGACCACCTGCCTGTCCAGAGACTCTTTCCCGCTCACCTGGGAGCGCTCACCTGCTACCTGCCTGCTAGCCTACCTGGAGGCTCCGCCGTCACGTGCTGTGACCACCTGCCTGTCCAGAGACTCTTGCTCGCTCACCTGGGAGCGTCCACCTGCTACCAGCCTGCTAGCCTACCTGGAGGCTCTGCCGTCACTTGCCGTGACCACCCGCCTGTCAAGAGACTGTCCCGGTCACTTGCTGTGATCCCTGCCCGTTAACCCAGAGACTGTCCCGGTCACTTGCCGTGACCACCTGCCCGTTTACCCAGAGACTGTCCCGGTCACTTGCCGTGACCACCTGCCCGTTTACCCAGAGACTGTCCCTGTCACTTGCTGTGACTACCTGCCCGTCTTCCCCGGGCGCTACCCGCTTCCTTACAAGGACCGCCCCCTTGTATAGTTGCTCAGAGGTTCCGCCTCCCAGACCCGTTACAGTTTGCTCAGGCCATGGAACCCGGTAGCACCCAAGCTCCCTCGCTCTCGGACCTATGTCATGAACTGTCCCGTCAGAGGTCCCAACAGGAGTCCATCCTGGGTCACCTGCGGAATGTCAACTCTCGCCTGGACACTCTGACTGCTCCACCAGCAACCACCGCTAGTGTCATGACTCGCAACCCGGCAGCACCGCTGCCTACCAATACCATGGTATCCTGCCCCAGACCCCGGCTTTCTGCACCTCCTCGCTTCGGAGGCGACCCCGCTCAAGCTCGGGGCTTCATAAACCAGTGCACCCTGCACTTTGAACTCCTGTCCCACCAGTTTATCTCCGACCGGGCCAAAGTTGCCTTCATCATGTCCCATCTCACGGGGGAGGCACTGGCTTGGCTAAATCCTCTATGGGAGAGAGGAGACCCCCAGGTGTCTGACCTGCCAGCCTTTCTCACGGCTTTCCAGAAAGTCTTCGACGAACCCGGACGGAAGACCTCATCCGCATCGCCTCTGCTACGCCTCCGCCAAGGAAATCTCACCGTGGGCCAATATGCCATACGGTTCCGTACCCTTGCTTCAGAGCTGGCCTGGGATAACGACGCTCTGGTGTCTGTCTTCTGGGAGGGTCTGTCCGGCCGTATTAAAGATTAACTCGCCGGTCGGGACATTCCTACCACTCTCGACGACTTAATACCACTTGCCACCCGGATTGACATCAGGTTCCAGGAGCGCGCCAAAGAGGTCACCCGTTAGAGGAGGTTTCCACATCTAGCCCCCACCTTCCAGAAACCCGTCATTCCCTCCGTTACTCCCCCGGCACACTCACCTGAGCCTATGCAGGTCGACCTGACCAAGATGGTCAAAACCCGTCAAGACTCTCGCCGTGCCGAGGGGAGCTGCTTCTACTGTGGCAGTAAGGAGCACCGGATCCGTTCCTGCCCTGAGAGGTCGGGAAACGCCTGTGTCTAGGGTCGCTCAGGGAGGTCGCCCTAGACAAAAGTAAACCCTCTCCATCCCTGATGCTGTCAGTCTCTATCACCTGCGGAGAGAACCGCTATTTCGAACTGGCTTAACTTGACTCAGGAGCTGCTGGTAATCTCATCTCTTAATCCCTGGTAGAGAAGTACCGCATTCCCACCAAACCTCTGGCTGTACCTTTATCTGTCGCCGCCGTGGATGGGGGCCTTTTACCACATCCCATTCAACTCATCACCGAATCCATAACTCTGCAGGTGGGAATGCTGCATTCTGAGAGCATCTCCTTTCATGTTCTGCCTGGACTCTCTCACGCACTCTTGCTGGGCCTACCTTGGCTCCAGAAACATGCACCCGTGCTTGACTGGCAGACCGGAGAAGTCCTTCGCTGGGGACAGGACTGCCATAAGACTTGTCTAGTTCCCGTTCATCCTGCTCGTCCTTCTCCTACCCCAGTCAATCTACCCGGTCTACCGGTTCCCTATTGGTCTTATGCGGATGTCTTCAATAAAAAAGAAGCAGAGACATTACCCCCTCATAGACCATACGACTGTCCAATCGACCTGATACCCGGCTCTACTCCTCCCCGTGGGCGTATCTACCCTTTGTCCGCAGCAGAGACCCGGTCCATGTCTGAATATATTGAGGAGAATCTTGCCCGGGGATTTATCCGGAAATCTACCTCCCCGGCGGGAGCAGGCTTCTTCTTCGTCAAAAAGAAGGACGGCTCACTCCGTCCATGTATAGATTATAGAGGCCTTAAACAGATTACAGTGAAGAATAAATACCCCCTCCCGCTCATTCCTGAATTATTTGACCGCCTGAGGGGGGCTAGAATCTTCACCAAACTGGATCTCCGTGGGGCGTATAACCTGGTCCGTATCCGTCAGGGGGATGAGTGGAAGACGGCATTCAACACCCGGGATGGCCACTATGAGTACCTTGTAATACCCTTCGGTCTCTGTAACGCTCCTGCCGTCTTTCAAGAGTTGGTCAATGACTCCTGCTAGGCAGGGACGCTGTTCCCCTCACCTCTCCGCTCCGTGCCCGGCGTCTTCCTCCCGCTCTGCTGGCAGCGCTCGCTGCTTCCCGGCCACGGTGCTTAGGGCGCGCGCTCCCCCTCTCTTAAAGGGGCCGCGCGCGCCGTCCTAAAGAGTCCCCGGCCAATGGCCGGAGGACTTCACCATATATAAGGCACCTCCTCCAAAATGGAGGTGCCCGAGCAATGTTGTAGCACAGTTCATCACTCTGCTTCAGCCCTCAGGTCCTGTTTCCAGTTACCTGCCAGTTACCTGCCAGTTACCTGCCAGTTTCCTGTCTGATACCTGCCTGACTCTTGTCTACCTGCTGCTATTCCTGCAGTCCGACAGTCTGCCTACCAGCCCTGCCAGTCTGTCTATGGATCCGTCTGCCCGCTCACCTGGGAGCGCACATCTGCTACCTGCCTGCTAGCCTACCTGGAGGCTCCGCCGTCACGTGCTGTGACCACCTGCCTGTCCAGAGACTCTTTCCCGCTCACCTGGGAGCGCTCACCTGCTACCTGCCTGCTAGCCTACCTGGAGGCTCCGCCGTCACGTGCTGTGACCACCTGCCTGTCCAGAGACTCTTGCTCGCTCACCTGGGAGCGTCCACCTGCTACCAGCCTGCTAGCCTACCTGGAGGCTCTGCCGTCACTTGCCGTGACCACCCGCCTGTCAAGAGACTGTCCCGGTCACTTGCTGTGATCCCTGCCCGTTAACCCAGAGACTGTCCCGGTCACTTGCCGTGACCACCTGCCCGTTTACCCAGAGACTGTCCCGGTCACTTGCCGTGACCACCTGCCCGTTTACCCAGAGACTGTCCCTGTCACTTGCTGTGACTACCTGCCCGTCTTCCCTGGGCGCCACCCGCTTCCTTACAAGGACCGCCCCCTTGTATAGTTGCTCAGAGGTTCCGCCTCCCAGACCCGTTACAGACAGCAGTGCAGCTCTGGGTGCTGGCTGGAGGTGCGTCTTCTACTGCCATTATCTGACTTATTTTATATCACTATATATTTTATTTCAGTCATTTCCTATACTTATGATGAAAATATACCATGCAGGCATTAATGTGTCCTACAGTGATCATAAGGGCACAGTTATCACCTACTGGCCGATTAATTGAGCATTAGATAGACATTTCAATAACTTTAATTTCTGAAAAGGGGTCATTTGTGAAAGTTTAATTATTGATTTAGTGTGTAAGGCTGTAAAAAAACATCTTCAGCTCAGAAAATTCTTCTGTAACAATAATCAGGAGGAAAGCAAAAAAACGTTACAAGGTAAAGGCCAATTTTTGGCAGAACAAACCACTGGCTCAACAGTTCATCTTGGTAATGTGTTAACCACTTGTATATTACACTCACGAATGGTATCTAGTCCCCTAGTAAATTCAGCATTGTATCACGCAGAGAGTTGCACAGTCTCACACTCTTACAGTAAAGAATCCTGGTCTTGGCCCTTTTGTTATAGATACGGTACTGAATATACTACACTAGGTCACTCCTTAGCATTTCTTTTTAACTAATAATTTAATAATAATTAATAATTTTAACTCATAATTAATTGTATTACTCTTTCCTTGTATTGCAGTCCACCTATTCCATCTTTACTTTAATTTCCCACCTTGTACGTGCTAGACCTCGGCTTTGTCTTTTTTGCACACTGGTGGCTAAATCTGTGCACCATGTTCCATATGGAGTCTGACTAGAGAAAATGTATTTTTCATTGTTAAATCACATCTGTCACTTCTCGGCCCAAACCTCCAGCTTATCCAGATATGTTTGTGACATATTATCCTGCAATTCCATAGCCAGGATTGTTATCGGTACAGTATTGTGTAGATCTGAATCCTCATATCCTCATCAATACACATGTACATGTACACATGAGCCTTCTGGACTTCCCATAGAGAAGTCAGAAATGGTTTATTACCACCTCTGCCTTCCTGATTGTTTCCTAAACAAGTGCTGTGCGTATAGTTTAGGAAGCAATGACGATGATCATGTGAGTACCGGTTGCTGGCAGCATGCATTGCTAGGTTAGCCCCAGATTGACTCAACAGTTTGCAGGAAGTTGAATTTTGTCATGTTTTATTACTGAATTCCCCTGTAACTTGGCCTGGCATATAAGCCCCAGTTACAGGGGAATTCAGTAATGACAAAATGAAGGCAAACGTTATTTGGATGACTGAACCAGAGACATTTTTAAAGATCTTAAAATCCCATGTACGAAAAAGAAAAAATATGCCTGGTGATGATCAGAAATAATCTGGTCTTGAACTGGTTTATAGTTCATTCTACTACCTGCCTTGTGTATAGTAGGCAGTGCAAATAGCGTGGTGTTTCTCTGTTATGATGGACACCGCGTTACTGGTATTTTCCAGACCAATTTCTATTAGAGTGGTGGATCCCTATCGAGCACTAAGTAGTTTCCCATTTTATTAACACTTTCGGTATATTTGCCTCTCTATATAAATTATAACTAATGTTCATGTCCTGCACAGGTTGGGCTTCCTGTTGCTTTAACACATGGAGGTGTTTAACCAGAGACCTGAGCAGGAATACAATGTATCTGTCATAATGACGTCCCCTACAGTCCCATACAAGGCTGTGCTGTCCTCTCCAAAGCTGATTAAGGTACTTTCTGTCTATGGCTTCCATGATGCAGTAATGCCTTATACATGGATCTGGTGGATCATAGGCTGCGAAACGTAACCACTCTGCGCTGTATTGTCGGCCACTCTGATTTGTTGTGCCATACGCCAAAACTAACTATCAGGGTGTTTCATTACTTCTGGGGGAAACAAAATCAGTAAAATTGGACTTGGATGTTGAGATGATGACATTTTTTGTTCAGTATTTGCAGTTAAAGTGGTTTTCTGCTACTGTAACATTAATGACCTAATCCCCGCACTGGTTATCAATGTCAGATCGATGGAAGTCCCAACAACTGGCATCACCAACTATCTGCTGTATGCAGCGGTGGCCAGATGGTGTTCGGAGCGGATCCACACCGCTCCAGCACGCTGGTCACTAGTCACTGTCGGGTTCTGCAGATCAGCTCCAATTGTATGATCCCATCTAATTTTTCGCATTATTCCTTTAGGAATATGGAGAACGGAGATTACTATTGTAAATCAATCTGAAATTCCTGACAAATCTGTAGTAAAGGAATATCTTGAACCTATGATTTTGGGTACAATTATTTCACCAGATGACTATCTTGAAAAGATCACGTCACTGTGTCAGGTCAGTGACCATTGGATCACAAAGATTTGAGGTGATATTATTGGGAAATTATATCATAAACATTAATTTTGCAAACACATTATATGTGTTATCTTAAGCTCTCCATATGTTAAAGGGGTTGTCCAAGACTTAGATATTGATGACTTATCCTTTGGATGGGTGGAGGTCCGCAGCAGCTCCCCCGGCAGCTGGGTGTACACAGTATACGGAGGTGGAACACCTGAGCTCTGTACATTGTGTAAAGACCGTTATCAGGTTCTGCAGCTCTGCTCTTATTTACTTCAATGGGAGCTGAGCTGTAGTACCTGAGAATGGCCACTACGTGGTGTCCTGACTCCATACACTGTTCACTTTTGGGTGCCATGTGAGCTGCAAACAATGGATCAGTGGGGTGCCGAGTGTAAGAAGCCCCCTGATATATCAAAGTCCTAGATAACCCCGTATTATACAAGGACAGCAGATTATAGGAAATATCACCCTATTTTGGGGTAGATGTAGCAAAACTAATGTAGGAGCCAAGTGGAGCAGAGACACGTAGCAGGCAATTTGGTTTCTGCCACCCTCCATTACATCAGGTTTCCACTCCCTTTTAATGTAGTGGTCAGTGGCGTACCGCCAATGGCGGCAGACCATGCGACTGCTATGGGGCCCGTGAGCCGGGGGGGGCCCCATAGCAGTCCAGGGGTGAACATACCGCTGCCGGTGAAGCTGTGCCGGGTCCCCACCATGCAGCTGCACCAAGGGGCCCACAAGGTGCAGCTGCTCCCTGCACGTGGCGGTCAGTGAGGAGAATAGCAGCGGAGCTGGAGGGTTCGTCCTCTGCTTGCTCCCTGACCCAGGCGCACGCAGCTTGATGATGTCATCATGCCTTGGTCAGGAAGAAAGCTGCCGGCAACCAGGAGGATGCTGAAGGGGAGCGAGCTGAGGTAATTTGTTTTTTTTTTTTTGTTTTTTTACTGAAATGGTGGGGAGGGGAGGTGGAGGGAGAGCAATGGTGGGATGGTGGGGCTGGTGAGAGCAATAATGGGGCTGATGGGGCTGGGGAGAGGAATGATGGTGCAGGGAAGAGCAATAATGAGGCTGATGGGGCTGGGGAGAGAAATATTGGGGCTGGGGAGAGGGCTGCTGGGGAGAGGAATAAATGGGGATGATGGGGCTGGGGAGAGCAATAATGGGGCTGATGGGGCTGGGGAGAGGAATGATGGGGCTGGGGAGAGGAATAATGAGACTGATGGGGCTGGGAAGAGCAATAATGGGGCTGGGAGAGGAATGATGGGACTGGGGAGAGGAATAATGGGGTTGATGGGGCTGGAGAGAGGAATAATGGGATGGTGGGGCTAGGTAGAGCAATGAAGGGGGCTGGGGAGAGGAATGATAGGGCTGGGGAGAGCAATGATAGGGATGGTAGGGCTGGGGAGAGCAATGATGGGATGGTGGGGCTGGGTTGAGCAATAATGGGGCTGATGGGGCTGGGGAGAGGAATAATGGAGTTGATGGGGCTGGGGAGAGGAATGATGGGATGATGAGGCTGGGGAGAGCAATAATGGGGCTGGAGAGAGCAATAATGGGGCTGGGGAGAGCAATAATGGGGCTGGGGAGAGGAATGATGGGGCTGGGAAGAGCAATAATGGGGCTGATGGGGCCAGGGAGAGAAATGATGGGGCGGATGGGGCCAGGGAGAGCAATAATGGGGCTGGGAAGAGCAATAATGGGGCTGATGGGGCTGGGGAGAGCAATTATGGGGCTGATGGGGCTTGGGAGAACAATGATGGGGCTGGGGAGAGGAATTATAGGGCTGATGGGTCTGGGAAGAGCAATAATGGGGCTGATGGGACTGGGGAGAGCAATGATGGGGCTTGGGGAGAGGAATGATGGGGCTGGGAAGAGCAATAAGTGCTCATCACACACCTAGATAAGTTCATTGAGGGGTCTAGTTTCCAAAATGGGGTCACTTGTCGGGGGTTTCCACTGTTTAGGCACATCAGGGGCTCTCCAAACGCAACATGGCGTTCGCTGATTATTCCAGCAAATTTGAAATTCAAAAAGTCAAATGGCGCTCCTTCACTTCAAAACTCTGCCGTGTGGCCAAACAGTGGTTTTCTGACACATATTTGGTATCAGCATGCTCAGAAGAAATTGCACAATACATTTTGTGGTCCATTTTTATATGTTTCTCTTGTGAAAATAAAAAAAATTTCGGCTAAATTTAATATTTTGTGAAAAAAAGTTAAATGTTATTTTTTTTCTTCTTCATTGCTTCAGATACTGTGAAGCACCTGAAGGGTTAATACACTTCTTGAATGTGGTTGTGAGTTCCTTGAGGGGTGCAGATTTTAGAGTGGTGTCACTTTGGGGTATTTTCTGTCATATAGACACCTCAAAGTCACTTCAAATGTGATGTGGTCCCTAAAAACAATGGTTTGGTATATTTTGTTGGAAAAATGAGAAATTGCTGGTCAGCTTTTAACCCTTATAGCTCCCTAACAAAAAAAAAATTGTTCCAAATTTGTGCTGATGTAAAGTAGACATGTGGGAAATGTTATTTATTGACTATGTTGTGTACAATATATCTCTGATTTCAGGGCAGAACAATTCAAATATTGAAAATTGCAAAACTTTCAAAATTTTCGCCAAATTTCCATTTTTTTTCACAAATAAACACGAGAGTTATCGAAGACATTGTACCACTATCATGAAGTACAATATGTCACGAAAAAACTTTCTCAGAATCAGGGGGATCCGTTGAAGCGTTACAGAGTAATTACCTCATAAAATGACAGTGGTCAGAATTGAAAACATTGGCATAGTCATTAACCTACAAAGTGGCTCGTTCCTTAAGGGGTTAATGGTGCTATAAATAATAATAATAATAATAATAATAATAATAATAATAATACTGAGAATTACTTATTGCTGTGCCAATCATTCCTAAGTGAGGGGATGGGTTACAAAAAGCTATCTAGTAACCCATTAGAGGGGTTCATGAGTGAGCTAAAAGGTCTTATTAATGAGGGCTACAGCCAGGGGGCGCTAGACAAGAGCAAGAGGGAGTTTTTGATACCTCAACAGCTGCATCTATAAGAGTGTTATACCCTTTGCCCAAAGTAGACAGGTTTATAGTGGATGTCTGACTGATATTATTGTCATCCTACATACAGGTGCGTCTCACTAAATTAGAATATCATCAAAAAGTTAATTTATTTTAGTTCTTCAATACAAAAAGTGAAACTCATATTATATAGTCATTACAAACAGAGTGATCTATTTCAAGTGTTTATATTTGTTAAATTTGATGATTATGGCTTACAGCCAATGAAAACATGAAAGTCATTATCTCAGTAAATTAGAATAATTAACAAAAACACCTGCAAATACTTCCTAAGGCTGCGTGCCCACGATGCGTTTTTCATGCGTTTTCGCAGCGGAAACGCATCAAAAACGCTTGGTAATCCGCACCCCATGGTCCCCAATGGCATTCCGCAATGTCAATGCACATGCTGAGGATTTTTCTGCAGCGTTTCTGCAGCGCTCATAAATGCGCAGCATGTTCATTAATTTTGCGGAAGCGCAGCGGAATTGCCGCCATTGACTTGCATTGAGACGCATATAATCCGTGTCTGTACATTTGTACACACGGATAATATGCGTTTCAATGTGCGTATGGTACCCAGTTCTGGAGGAGAGAAGACTCTCATCCAGACCTGGGTACCATTGTACCTGTGAAAAAAAGAATAAAATAACAAATAAAGTTTATATTCACCTTTCCGACGGCTCTCTCTGCATGCCGGCAGCGCTGAAGGACCTTCGGTGACGTCACAGTCATGTGACCGCAGGCCCTTCACCGCTGTGTCTCCCGATATGCCGGCAGTCAGGAACCAGACAGGAACGAGCGCTGCAGCACACGCCGGGGCATCGGGGGAGAGTATAGCTTTATTTTAAGCATTGTTTTACGGTCACACTATATAAATCCATGCTGTTTGCATGGATTTATATAGTGTGACTTAGTTGACAAGCACTTTCCAAATGATGCTAATCGCCTGGAAAGCGCTTGTCAATCTGCATGCGGAAACGCATGTGAATCCGCATGTATTCCGCATGTATTCTGCAGGAAAAACGCATGCACAATCTGCATGCGTTTTTTCTGCCAGGGAGATGCAGAAATGCTGCAGAAATTTTCTGCTTCATTTCTGCATCGTGGGCACATACTTCCTAAGAGTTTAAAAAGGTCCCTTAGACTGTTTCAGTAGGCTCCACAATCATGAGGAAGACTGTTGACTTGACAGATGTCCAGAAGACAGTCATTGACACATTAAGTAATGCAAAGTGCATTTTGCATTTCATTTGGAAATCAAGGTCCCAGAGTCTGCAGGAAGAGTGGAGGGGCACACAATCCAAGCTGCTTGACGTCTAGTGTGAAGTGTTTTATCAAGACCAAAGTCAGTGCAGCCGTCTACCAGGAAATTTTAGAGCACTTCATGCTTCCTTCTGCCAACAAGCTTTTTGGAGATGGAAATGTCATTCTCCAGCAGGACTTGGCACCTGTCCACGCTGCCAAAAGTACCAGTACCTGGTTTAAAAACAACAGTATCACTGTACTTGATTGGCCAGCAAACTCACCTGACCTTAACCCCACAGAGAATCTATGGGGTATTGTCAAGAGGAAGATGAGAGACACCAGACCGACAATGCAGACGAGCTGAAGGCTGCTATCAAAGCAACCTGGGCTTTCATAACACCTCACCAGTGCCACAGGCTGATCGCCTCCATGCCACAACACATTGATACAGTAATTGATGCAAAAGGAGCCCCGACCAAGTATTGAGTGCATTTACTGAACATACATTTCAGTAGGCCAACATTTCAGATTTTAACCCCTTTCTGACGTATGTGGTAATAGTACGTCCTTGTGCCATGGGCTTATTGGGCCAGGGACGTACTATTACTTCATACTGTGATCGCGCCCACACACAAGCGGTGCCGCGGCGATTGGCACCGGGTGTAAAAAACGGCGCAAAAAAAAACCTCTAGGGTTAAGGTTGAGCTGGGGTTACGGTCGGGCTAGGGTTAGGGTTAGGGTTGCGCTAGGGTTAGGGTTGGGCTAGGGTTAAGGTTATGGTTGGGCTATGGTTAGGGTTGGGCTAGGGTTAGGGTTAGGCTAGGGTTAGGGTTGGGCTACGGTTAGGCTAGGGTTAGGGTTAGGCTCGGGTTAGGGTTGGGCTACGGTTATGTTGGGCTACTGTTAGGGTTGGTCTAGGGTTATGGTTGGAGTAGGGTTAGGTTGGGTTTGTGCTAGGGTTGGAGTTGTATTAGGGTTAAAGTTAGGGTTGTGTTGG
Organism: Phyllobates terribilis; assembly: GCF_046119375.1. Taxonomy (NCBI): domain Eukaryota; kingdom Metazoa; phylum Chordata; class Amphibia; order Anura; family Dendrobatidae; genus Phyllobates; species Phyllobates terribilis. The sequence goes on from NW_027363646.1 coordinate 123,613, forward strand.
GGATGGGATTTTTTCCAAAGTAAAAAAAAAAGACGACGATATGGCGACTAGTGTTGAGTGTAAGTGCTCGCTACTTGAGTTTGCATCGGGTGCTCGGGTATATACTGAGTATCGCGTGTGCTCGAGTCTCCGCTCCATATGTTTTGCAGCTGTTATACAGCCAAAAAAAACTCACAGGTATTGCCTGCCATGCACGATGTTGTTCGAGACTCCGCGGCTGCATGTGTCATGGCTGTTAGGCAGCTGCGACACATGCAGGGATTGCCTGTTTGTTATGTGATCCCTGCATGTGTCGCAGCTGTCTAGTGGCCGTGACACATGCAGCGGCAGCTCGAACACAGTTGTTGAGCATGCCGAAAATACTCGGGCAGCACTCGAGCGTGTTCAGTGAAGGGTTAACCGAGCACACTCACTCAACACTACTCGGCTCTCTTCCCCAGGTCACACAAAATTCTCTGCCAATACCTACTGTGATTACAAGTGCCCAGAGGAGGACAAGAGCCGTATGTAAGTCATTACATACACCACTTTGCAGTATTCGCTGATGCAGAATGGTGAATGTAATGTCATACTGCTATGCTTTACTCCCCTTGCACTCATAATCACAGGTAGTGATGACGGTGAGATCCATGTGACCCAGTTAGACTCATCAATTTTACCAGATCTAATAGAGAAAGCTTGGTCTAACCTTCACTGGGACATCTTATTTTTTCCCTGTGCAACGCTGCTTGTTTATTACTGGGCAACATGATACAGGGGAAAAAGAGAAACGCCCTCAGAGAAGAATCTGTGATCCTGCCGTTTCTTAGTTGTAACGTTAATTAGTATATAAACTTTACAAGCTAACAGCTGTGCAAAGGAGATGAGGAATAAAAAATTATGTTTTATTCCGATTTTCAGCCACTTTATCATGATATAGCCAGTTTAGCATCTAAAAAATGGTGAAACATCTTCTTTAAATCAGAACTTGGGCTTTCATTTGATGGAAAAAAAGAAAGTTACACTTGGCAACAAGATTGGTATTGTTAGCTTTCATAAATAAGTTGTAAAAATGAAAATTTTATAACAATTGTTTCACAAGTCTAATGAAAAATAACCCTTTAGTTTTTCTTGCCAAAACAGTTTTTTTTTAACTTTCTGCTTTTTATATTTTGTTGACAACAATAAAAAGAGTGCATTGAATAACATGCTTTTCAAGTGCAGCCTCAACAGTAATGCCCACAAGAAGCAAAGAAACTGGAATGCAATCAATCAGTAATGTTTTGTTTTTTAATTAGATAATTTTGTATCAAAAACAAAAGGGCAGTTAAGTATTCTTAACACACTTGTATGTAGTTGGAATTACAGAATATTCATTAGCGAAATTACTATAAATAATTACAATGAATATCTTATAAGTTACAAAATATAATTTTTTACTTATCCTTTTTTTTATTATAACCTCACATCCAGCCTCACAACACACCAGAGAGAGAAATAACCATGATGAACCCTTTTACATATAAAATAAATAATATTTATTTTTAGATACATATAATCCTGCTAAAGTGAAAGGGTCACAAAGAATCAGGCTGTAAACATCCATAGCTCAGGATAAGGGATGAGCGGACCTGTTGAAATTTGGAACTTGGTACCCGACCCAAACTGTATTCCAAACTTCGGTTCGGGTACCAGAACTGTACCCAAACTTGAACCAGGACCCGAACCTCATTGAAAAACAATGGAGATCCGAACTTTGGGTCTGAGTAAGAAAAATAAACTCTCTACAACGGACTTCCCCCGTGACTCCGAACATTGCAACAGACTTCTAGAGAAAGTCCATGTTCGGCGTTTAGCATTGGACTAACTATCCGGTATGAATGCCGAACTTTTAAGTTCATGGAAAACAAAAGCAGTTGGAGCGCCAATGGTGAAGAGCCTGAGGTTTGGGGGGGGGGATGAAGGGGGAGATGTTGTGACCACTCACCTGGTCCTTGTGCAAAGGAGCCCCTCACAGCAAGGGAAAACACTTCCAGGTGGGAGTCTGTAAGATGACTGCAGCTTAGCAGGAACTGCTGTAGGGAGTTTCTGTCTGCTTCAGCGGTCACATGACCATGACCGCGTGACCGAAGTGGGCGTTCCACAGTGACAACACGGCAGGTCCTGTAGTAGGCTAGTTGTAAACAGAGCAGCTTCCACCGCTCTCCACAGGGGAGATTAGCAATCAAGAAAGAAGGAATTGTGCGGTGTTAGTGAAGCGCTAGAACAACTAGACAGGGGATTAGGTTATAGCACACAAACCTTTTATTGTTTAGTACGCTCTCTAACGCCACCACGCGCTTCAATAGCAGACGCTATCTTCCTCAGGTAGATTAGAGAGCAAATGAAAGAGCAACCATTATATAGGGTAGGTGCATCAATCAAAGGACACTAACAATTATGACAACACAGGAAATACAAAACAGGAAGTAAAAAAAAAAAAAATAAGTAAAAGAAATGAATATCATATAAATATGAATATAAGTACTACATTAGATCAAAAGGTTAAAAAAGAAAGGATAAAAGATGCCACAGTATACCCAATAAGTGTCATGATGTACTAAAAGCAGGGATTATAAATAAAATATAAAATTAATAAAAAAAATAAAAAGTGAATAAAAACTAGTAATGTGTGAATAAGAACCAAGAGAGAAATAGGGTTAATGAATCGCATTCTCAATTGTTAAATTAAGGCCCTCAGGGGACAGAGTGCCCAATCTAAAAATCCAATAACTCTCACGATTAATTAAACGACCCAAGCGGTCAGTCGTGGTTTCAGCAATCTGATCAATAATTTTATGCCTTAAGTCAGTAGGATCCTTATTATGCGCCACAGAAAAATGTTTAGAAATGCTATGTAGAAGGAAACCACTACAATTGTTAGACCTATGCTTATTCATCCGTGCATGCATGGCCTGTATCGTACGGCCCACGTATTGTAGGCCGCACGTATATTCAAGAAGATATACCACGAACATGGAGTGACAGTTTAAAAATTGTCTAATGGTATATATTTTACCAGTGGTATTAGAGGAGAAAGTCTTTGAACCACTCAAGATGCTCTGGCAAAACATGCCTTTTGGGGACCCACAAGAGAAACAACCACTGATCAAATTGCCCTTTTTTTTGCAAAAGTTTGTTCTTAAGTTAGAGTCCTATCTGAAGGACTCATCCCAATTGATCAGTCACCTTAGAGATGTTCCTTCAGTGCCAGGTTGTTTGCTGATGACTTTAGACGTCACAGCTCTTTATTCCAATATTCCTCACGAGCTAGGCATATCTGCGGTAGATCATTTTCTGTCCTTGGATGATACTATCTTGGAGGACCAGAAGGAATTTCTTAAGATGGGGATCCTATTCATTTTGAACAACAATATTTTTACTTTTGGGACATCTGTTTACAGGCAGTTAAGGGGCTGTGTGATGGGGACGAGATTCGCCCCCAGTTACGCTAACCTGTTTATGGGGGTGTTTGAGTCTGTCTTCATCGCGCAGTCCCCCTCTGCAGCTGGATATGTTCTCCTCTACAAGCGTTTCATTGATGATCTCTTCTTCTTGTGGTCAGGGACTAAAGAGGAGGCATCTATGTTTGTGGAAGAATTAAATTTGAATACATGGGGTCTTACCTTTACAGCAACTGTGTCAGAAACAACCCTCCATTATTTGGACCTTTTGGTGCGGGTGGACCAGTCGGGGAGGTTGTCCACGTCTACCCATTTTAAACAGGTTGATGTTAACAGCTACCTTTGCTTTGACAGTGGACACCTCCCTAGATGGGTCAGAAACGTACTGTGTCACCCTACCTGGATGCCACAAGTGTAATTAAAGCTGTGTCTGAGAGCAAGGGGGAGGTTCTCTGGTCAGGGGAACATTAGCATACAATGCCTCCTGTCTCAGGCCAGTAGGGGGAGCAGGCTGCCCCTATAAAAGCTGGTACTGGGGACAGGGTTAGAGAGAACTGGATTGCCTGTCTCAGCTTTGAGACGTGTCCCAGAGTGGAGCAGGGACAGAAAGTTGATTGCACCTAAGAGGAAGTGTGGCAGTAGGAGAGAGCCAACTGCCATAGACAAGAGGCGAAGAGAGCCTGTCTTGGCAGAGAAAAGACTTAATTTTACCAGACTTTGGTGTCTGAGGCTGGAAGGATTCCACATCCCCCAGCAGAGAACCAGCCCGCAAGGGACTGTACATTCCTTGGCCTAAGAAGCCTGGAGGCCCTGCCACAACAGAAGGGACCAGTAAAGCCGTACAAGGCTGGGAGCAGAAAGGAACCCACGTCGCAGGCCATACAGGCAAGAAAGCACGGAAGCTCGGAAACGTGGGCTGTTATCCTATCAGGAGGAGATAGTCAGAAGGAGCGCAGAAAGCACGGTAGGCCTACACCCTCACCCTGACCAGGGCCAATTTCCCCGTTGCTCTCAGACATCCAGGTCCCCTCCTAGCTGGGACTGTTTGTGGGTCAGTTTACCTGTTCAAGTAAAGACCCTGGACTGCAACCTGTTGTCTGTGTGCTCCTTGCTCCTCCAGCACTATCATCACTGGGACTCTCACTACCATCACTCCCACCATCCACTATACTGCCCTGGGGCCGCACTCTTCCCGTGGGGAGTCACACTACCATAGCTGCACATCTCATCAGCCCCAGCGGTCTGCATGCAGCGGCGGTTCCTAATAACCGCAAATCCACGGGTGGCGTAGTCGGACATAATCAATATAACGGACTACCACTGGCCTGACCACCCTGAGCCACGGAACCGGGTTGCCACTACTACTCCCATCGTTCCCTATTGCCCGGATCCGAGTGCCCCACGGCCCAGGGGGCGAGTCATACTATGTGGCCAATACTGGAGGATCAGAAAAAGCTGCACTAATAATTCTGATTCTGCCCTGGAGGCCAAAATCCTCAACAAACGGTTCAGGCAAAAAGGATATTCACGGAAATTACTGAGTGATGCCTTTCAGAAATGTAGAGCATTATTTCAAGAGTCCTGTATCAAAAAACTCCAGCTCCGTTCCCAAGACAGTATTGTTAAGAGTATGACTTCGGCCAGTGATAAAAACCATGATGACGCTACTGAGTTGAGTAACTGGAGCCTGGTGACTACTTATAACCAGTCTCACAGGAACATGCAGAAGTTACTAGACAAATTCTGGTTTATCCTTTAGAGCGATCCAGTCCTCTCTAGGCACCTTCCTGATAAACCAAGGGTGGTGTTCAGAAGGGGTAAGAACCTCCGCAATATGGTGGCTCCTAGCAATATTCTATGTGAATCCTCGCCAACCCAACCTATAGGCATGAGCAATTTGATCAGTGGTTGTTTCTCTTGTGGGTCCCCAAAATGCATGTGTTGCCAGAGCATCTTGAGTGGTTCAAAGACTTTCTCCTCGAATACCACTGGTAAAACATATACCATTAGACAATTTTTAAACTGTCACTCCATGTTCATGGTATATCTTCTTGAATATACGTGCGGCCTACAATACGTGGGCCGTACGATACAGGCCATGCATGCACGGATGAATAAGCATAGGTCTAACATTCGTAGTGGTTTCCTTCTACATAGCATTTCTATCATTTTTCTGTGGCGCATAATAAGGATCCTACTGACTTAAGGCTTAAAATTATTGATCAGATTGCTGAAACCACGACTGACCGCTTGGGTCGTTTAATTAATCGTGAGAGTTATTGGATTTTTAGATTGGGCACTCTGTCCCCTGAGGGCCTTAATTTAACAATTGAGAATGCGATTCATTAACCCTATTTCTCTCTTGGTTCTTATTCACGCATTACTAGTTTTTATTCACTTTTTATTTTTTTTATTAATTTTATATTTTATTTATAATCCCTGCTTTTAGTACATCATGACACTTAGGCTGAGTGCCCACGTAGCGTTTTTCAAGCGTTTATGCTGCGGAATTTCCGCAGCATAAACGCTTGTGAAACGCTAGGTAATCCGCACCCCATGGTCCCCAAGGGGATTCTGCATGTTCTATGCACATGCTGCGGATTTTTCCGCAGCGTTTATGCTGCGTACAAAAATCCGCAGCATGTCATTTAATTTTGCGGAAGCGCAGCGGAACTCCCGCCATTGACTTGCATTGAGACGCATAGAAACCGCGACTATACATTTTTACAAGCGGCTTCTGTGCGTCTCTATGTGCGGATGGTACCCAGTTCTGGAGGAGAGGAGACTCTCATCCAGACCTGGGTACCATTGTACCTGTAAAAAAAGAATAAAATAACAAATAAAGTTTATACTCACCTTTCCGAAGGTTTCTCTCTGAATGCCGGCATCGCTTGAGGACCTACGGTGACGTCACAGTCATGTGACTGCAGGCCCTTCACCGCTCTGTCTCGCGATATGCCGGCAGCCGGGAACCAGCCAGGAAGCAGCCCTGCAGCCACCCGGGCATCGGGGGAGAGTATAGCTTTATTTGTTTTAATTTTTACGGTTCACACTGTATAAATCCATGCTGTTTGCATGGATTTATACAGTGTGACCTAGTTGTCAAGCACTTTCCAAGTGATGCTATCGCCTGGAAAGCGCTTGTCAATCTGCATGCGGAAAAGCATGTGAATCCGCATGTGGATCCGCATGTATTCTGCAGGAAAAACGCATGCACAATCTGCATGCGTTTTTTCTGCCAGGGAGATGCAGAAATGCTGCAGAAATTTTCTGCATCATGGGCACATAGCCTTATTGGGTATACTGTGGCATCTTTTATCCTCTCTTTTTTAACCTTTTGATCTAATGTAGTATTTATATTCATATTTATATGATATTCATTTCTTTTACTTACAAAACAGGACGTAAAAAAAAAAAAAAGTATTTCCTGTGTTGTCATAATTGTTAGTGTCCTTTGATTGGTGCACCTACCGTATATAATGGTTGCTCTTTCATTTGCTCTCTAATCTACCTGAGGAAGATAGCGTCTGCTATTGAAACGCGTGGTGGCGTTAGAGAGCGTACTAAACAATAAAAGGTTTGTGTGTTATAACCTAATCCCCTGTCTAGTTGTTCTAGCGCTTCACTAACACCGCACAATTCCTTCTTTCTTGAACTTTTAAGTTCAGGTACACTCATCTCTACTCAAGATTACTTGATTTAATTTTAGTACACAGAATCTAGAGCAATCAAATAAAACTAAAAAGGACAAGTAACGGAAGCATTCTGTCTCTCAAAAAGACTCCGGTGGGTAATCCTAGAACATCCAACAATGGTTGCCGAATGTTTTCAAATTTCTTAATTGCATTTCTCTTTCTATAGACTCCTATTTACAACCACATATTGTCCATTTTATTCCCCAATTGTTGGTGGTTGGACATCTAACCAATGTTTTTGTGCCTGATATATAAAATATGTGATATACCTATAGCAATCAGAGATTCCAAGTCAACCGAATCCTTCAGAAACCCCCGATACACAAATCCTGAGATGCGCCTAAAATCGGATTTCAAATATGCTTTCTTTTAGGGACAGAACATCTTTCCAAAATGGGCCTGAGTGTATTCCCAGAACATATTCATCAATTGTGCATTCTGCACTCCACACCTCATTCTGCACTCATTCTCATTCTGCACTTGAGTAAACCCCAATTTTATGAAGGAAACTGGGTTTTCTATAAACCCTATGAATAAAAAAGATCTGTGAAAGCCTCTGTGATTCACAAGGGGATAACCTGGGAATGAGCTCCAACAACTCCCTCTACGGTTCTTCAGAAATTGGACCAATATCTGCTTCCCACTTAGATTTAAATCGGTATTCCTATCTCCAAGATCCTATCCCAATATATAGTAGGTATAATAATAATATTAGCAAATACCTCCAATTAGAAATGTAGTATAGTTCTTCTGATTTGCTTTGTCACCTACCCCATGGCAGGGCATTGCAGCAGCTTAGATATCCATGGTTATGGCTTATCATAAAGTGACAATTAGTAAGTTTTTAATTTTTGTAACCATGGTGTAACGGGTGTGTCACAAGTGACAGACAGTCACCCTGCAGTTGGTTGCAGGAGATCTCTACGTTTGGCTTTACAGACATTTTCTTAGACGCTGTCTCTAGGACCCAGCGGCTACCTTCCTCTGGCTATTTAACACCCTGCCTGGGTGTATAAATACCTGCTATGTATTCATTACTACTTGTGGAGGCTTTAGCAAGAGCAGTACTTCATGCTCTCTGGAGCTTGAGAACGGGTGCGCATTTGTCCTGAGTTCGTCTAAAGCTAAGCAATTTCCCCCTGTTTGTCTACCTCTGTTGTCTATAGTGTTTAAATGAGATCAACTAGTGCTCATTTCCTCCCTTCCCTAGCCTTAGTCATATGCCAGGGAAAGACAGGACAAGGCACATGTGCGGCGATTGGTGAAGAGCCAATACAAGGGAAGATAGGGTGATGCTAGATCAACCTAAGAGGTCTCCACTTCCCCCCTTTCCTTAGAGTCTGGGCTTCCTTTCCCTCTTCCCTTTGTGATGCACTATGTCTTTCCTACATCTTGCGTGACACATGGATGCCTAAGATGTTGCAATGATCTGTGCATGGGGTAAGCAGCATAGTGAATCAGAAGAACTATACTACATTTATAATTGGAGTAATTCGCTAATATTATTATTACAACTGATATATATTGAAGTAGGATCTTGGAGATGAGAATAAACCTTTAACTGTCAGAGGGTTCTCATCTATGCAAGGTCACAGAAGTTGTTAATATTTAGTAGAAATTAAACCATGTGTGTGGTTCACAGGTAGGATCATATCTGGGATAAAGTGATTGTGTATTAGCATCCTTGTCATAGTTGACTGGGTCTAATATGTGTGCCTAAATTGTAGGTATTTTTAAAAAGATGATAAGGCAAGTTAATCTCCTTCTGCAGTTTCTACACCCCATCTTCAAGCAGATAATCTATTATCTGGATTACTAAGGTTACTGTATTAATGGTTAGTGGCCACATTAGAAAAGTAAGTACATGCCAAAAATGATTTTGCTACTGAGAGAAAAACATTTGATTTATTGTGATTTACACTAAATTGAATGCGCTGATTCCAAACATGAACTCCGAATTTTCCTGACACATTTAGATTTTAAGTTATACATGCAAAACCTATTCATTTATAATGTTAATGCATTATATATTGGAAATATTCCAACGTACATGCCCAGACCTCTCCGAACATTCTCATACAGGTCTATCGGTTATGTCAGCACGGAGTATATAAGGCAAACTGGACAGAGCTCAATAAAGTGATCTGTTATAGAGCTATCAGTTTGGAAACTTAAGGCTGGAGTCATACTAGCGTATAAAAAATTGGTCCGATGTTGATCCAGAAAATTAGGACGAGTGTATGGCGCTATTTTATGCATACTGCTGAATAAAAAGGATTCATTAAATATTATGCACCCAAAAAAAAATGTTTTTAGTGTGAAAAAGCAGGAAAACATTAAAAATCTTATATTAATCTGGTATCGCTGTAATCGTACTGACCTACAGAATAAAGCCATAGTATCACTTATACCCAGGCCCGGCGTCAGCACGCGGGCAAGTGTCGGGGCCCTGAGCTGGCGGGGGGGCTCACTCACCCGCCGCACTATGGGACCCGTGAGCAGAGGAGGGCGGTGTCAGCTCCCGCTCCCCCCGCTTGCTCAGGGCCCCACCCCGTCAGCCGTCGGCACAATACTTACCTCTCCCTGTGCTTCCGCAGCAGGTCCGATGTCTTCCGCAGCTGCAGCACTGTGACGTCTCAGGTCAGCGGGTGTGGTGACGTCTTTCCACCGCGCTCTCTCCTGAGCCATCACAGCGCAGAGTGGGAAGACGCCGGCGATGCTGGAGTCCAGAGCAGCGGCAGCAGGTGAGAAGAAGTGAGGTGAGTATTTGATTATTTTTTTTTAATGTATGGAGGCATGGGGCATTATAAGGGAGGGGGGTGTGACATCCTGCATGGGGCATTATAAGGAAGGGGAGGGGTGACATCCTGCATGGGGCATTATATGGGGGGAAGTAGCATCCTGCATGGGGCATTATAAGGGGTGGTGACATTATGTATTGGGCATTATAAGCGTGGGTGACATCCTGCATGGGACATTATAAGGGGGGTGACATAATGCATGGGGCATTAAAAGGGGTGGTGTTACATCCTGCATGGGGCATTATAATAAGGGGGAAGTGACATCCTGCATGGGGCATTATAAGGGAGGGGAAGTGTGACATCCTGCAAGCGGGAAATTAAAAGCGGGGTGGTGTGACATCCTGCATGGGGCATTATAAGGAAGGGGGGTTGTGACATTCTGCATGGGGCATTATAAGGGAAGGGGGAGAGAGGTGACATCCTGCATGGGGCATTAAACAAGGGGGAAGTGGCATCCTGTATGGGGCATTATATGGGGGGGGAAGTGGCATCCTGCATGGGGCATTATATAGGGGGGAGTGACATCCTGCATGGGGCATTATAAGGAAGGGGTGTTGTGACATCCTGCATGGGGCATGATAAGGGAAGGGGGAGAGAGGTGACATCCTGCATGGGGCATTAAACAAGGGGGAAGTGGCATCCTGCATGGGGCATTATAAGAGGGTGTGACATCCTGCATGGGGCATTATATGGGGGAAACAGCCTCCATGAGGCATTATGTGGGGGAAACAGCCTGGATGGAGCATTATATGGGGGCCAATATTCTGTATGGAGTGTTATATGTGGGGCAGTATCCTTTATGGAGCATTATATGGGGGCCAGTATCCTGTATGGAGCATTTTATGGGGGCCAGTATTCTGTATGCAGCGATTCGCTGGTTTCTGAGCTATTGTGGAATTTCCAATAGATATTGGTCATGTAATGTAAGAAGTGAAATCTTCTGCATTGTATTATATATATATTTTTCTGCGGCATCTGTGCGTCATGAATCGTGGTATGTGATAAAGGGGCCCACTGAGACTCTTTCGCCCAGGGCCCACGAAAACCTGGAGCCGACCCTGCTAATACCGCACGGCGAATGTCATGAAAGAAATAAAAAGCAATTCTTGAACTTTTGTTCATATTTATCCTGTGAATGCTGGGAGTTGTTGTTTCACAAAAACTGGAATGTCCATAGTTCCTGCACCTACAAAATGTGTGAAAATGTGTAACAATGGGAATGGTTTCTCTCATAGACAATGATTCCTGCTCTTACCTGTCATTTGTCCATTGCTAGATGTATCACCAGCAAACAAAACACTCAATGTTCTTGATTTCAGGCCTTAAATACACTAAAGCTGGAATTGGACTGGTTGCTATGGGCTATAGGTCTTTGTTCCTATGGTAACAGTGTAGTGTTGTCATAGAGCCTAGAATTTAATTAAATTTGAAGTAATATAAAGTTATTTATTTTTTTCAGTCGCAGTAAATGCAGTTTACTTTTGGGAACTTTTCCTTATTCGTCCTGCTCCTCCAGCCTTGATGCTAACCAATGTGATCTGCCATATTATTACTACTTGTTATAAATATAAATTAATACCTATGGAGATATCACTCATGGTCATATGTGACATCATCAAATCCAGGAGGCCATTGTTACCTCACAGCATGATGTCACAATGACTGTGGGTCTATATAAACGGGTGTTCAGGGGGCAAATGCTCATTTCAAGAGATGAAGACGAGGAGAGCAGAGGATCCAGGATCGAGGACACAGATTCTCATTTCAGGAGATGAAGACGAGGAGATTGGAAGTTCCTGGATTGAGGATACAGGTAAATGAGAAACTTTACAGGGATTTGTTAGTGAACTTAGCGTCAACATGGACATCGATCCTCCAAGTCTACAGATTGTGGCTGTAAGGTTCTAGCTTTCTCCAGTCTTTGCTGGCAGAATCTCTAGACTTGGGTGATGAAGGTTCTTTGTGAGGTCACACAGCGGAATGTTGGACACTGAGAGTTCTATGCAGCAAACATGGGGACATCCCTGGGGCTATCACAGAGGTCAGTAACAAGATGGGACCTTGGATGGAGACACTGTATAGGCTACTTCGGTCAGTGACAGTTCCAGATTGCTGGTGATGGTTTTGTCATTTTAATTTCAGATTTTTGAGGCAAAAAAAATCTACCCTTAGTCCCCCACATGGGAGAGAGGTTGGTGTACATACATTGGGGGACATATATTTATTTATTTCACTCTTTATTTTACATATATAAAAAATTGTGGAAAATGTGCATATATATATATATATATATATATGTACACATTTTCCTCATTTTTTTTTTAATTAAATCTTATTGCACCATTTTTAAGTATCTACATCAAAATTTAAAAATGCAAACAAAAGGGGGCATAAAGTACAATATATATATATGACTGATTTTCTATGGGTCTTTGCCTGATCCGTCTTGTATTATTTTTTTTTTCTTACCAGGAAGAATATCTGGATCCTGGAAAGAAGACAGAAGAATTTAACAAGAGCCACGGGATTATTTAGTGTTAATCATTTAATATGTCTGTAGATAATATTTGTTGTCTTATGAGGTCATTATATACTGATTATATAGATCTAATTCTGGAATCAGTGCATCATGACATCATATTACATAGGTGTCTGCTGTCTAACCTAATTGTATAAGGGACCTGATATGATATAACTGCCCTATGTCTGTATCTGAAGGGCTAGTGTTTGTGGGGTGTAGTGTTTGTGGGGTGTAGTGTTTGTGGGGTGTAGTGTTTGTGGGGTGTAGTGTTTGTGGGGGGTAGTGTTTGTGGGGGTTAGTGTTTGTGGGGGGTAGTGTTCTGTATTGTTACAGGGGAGATCAACGTAGACAAGCTATAAGCTCAGAGTCCGATCTGATAAGGAGAGGTGAGGCGTGTTACCAGGACAAAGAAGATCTGCTCTCCGGAAACGAGTCATTGCTCTATATATCAGTTAGTTAGTTGTAGTATGGCCTTGGTCCAGGGTTCTCGAACTGATCGCCTTTTCTCGGGGTCAAGAAGGAATTTTTTCCCTGTGACACACATTGGCTGAACGTGTCCAGGTTTTTTGCCTTCTTCTGGATCATTGGCTTTAGGTAGGGGTAAACATTTTATTTAATAAAATGTTTCAAATTAATGCTCTGTCTCCTTGTGTCTTTATTTTATAGCACTCAGGTAGTTGTATATGTCAGTTCTCATTTTTATGATCCACGGCTGCCACAATATGAAGGCAAACTGAAATACAAGGGCGGTAATTATGTGTCTACTAATGTAATGACTGTATCTATGATGCATAAAATATAGTCAAAAAAGCAAGGGGTAGATGCCCAAACAGATTTAAGTCAAGAAAAGCAGTAATTGGACTAATTAAAAATATATTTTTATTAGAATTGATTAAAAAACCTCAATAAAAATCACCTAAAAACGCCAATAACAAATATCAACAGAGATGAGATAGGTCTGTGACGCCCTGCTGTGCATGGAGTCACAGACCAAAGGGGGGTGCATTTCAGGTTTTCTCCACAAGAGGCCCTCAGAGCATACACACACCTCCACCCTACCTCAGAAATCACCAGAGGGAGCCCTTTAGTGAATATATAAAGGAGGGTGGAGGCAGGAAGAGAGGGAGTTCAGTCAGTTGTCTAAGGAGTGAGTCCAGTCAGGAGTCTCTGCTGAGACACAGAAGGTTAGTGACTCAGCAGGTTTCTGCTGAGAGGAGTTATTTGGAGTCTGCTGCAAGCAGCTCAGAGAGAGACAGCTAGGAGCGTTGCCGACGCTCTAAAGAGCGGCAGAAGAGGCAGCCAGCTTACTGCCAGTGTGTATAGCCTAGTGAGGGCCCAGAGTAGGCCGAAGGCTAGTGGAACAGTAGCATCGGGGACCGAGGAGATTCATAAGCTCACCCCAGAAATATACCGGACACCGGCTCCGAGTCTGCAGAGCAGTATACCCTCTGTGGAAAACAACTGGATCTTTCCTGGAAGACTTCAGGTCTCAGGATAGCCCAGGAGCTGACACGTAACAGGACCAGGAGGCACGGAGGCTCCGCCATACCAGGAGCGTGCTCTTCAGCAAAAGGCCCTAACACCAGGTCAGCCGGCGCAACACAAGGACTAAGTTAGGCCTAGTTTCAGACAGGCCATAAACTACACAAGCGGCAAGGATACAGGAGGCCCTATACCTGCTCACTGGGGAGAGACCTGCAGTGCACCCCTCACCCTACAGTGCTCCGGGTGGTACCGCAACTCCACCAGTAAAAAGGTACTGAAGCCAAACGTGAGTGTGTCTCCCATTTTTTCCTTGGACCCGGCTGGGTCACCACCATATAGTGCACCTTACCGAACACCGCTGCCCTGAGGCCTAGCTCCACCTGTGGGGAGCTACCCCATCATAGCTGCCGTAACACCGGCCTCAGTGGACTGCCGCAGCGCTGGTGGTCGTCACCAGACACCACAGGTGGCGTCACGAACTTTCATTTTCCATTTAACCCCTTTTTTTTTTAAGAGAGACCCCAGGGTACGGGCCCGGGAGCCGACCACCGCGACATCCCCCAAGGCCAGGCATTAAGGCCCGGGCGCCGAGTAGTCCCCATCCCCTGGGTGCCACATCTCTCTAACTGGCGTCACGAACAGGATTGCGTGCCCGCGGCAACAGAAAGAGTTGTGCCCGTTGCCACCGGGTACTGTGCGCCTTAAGAAACTGTAAAAAACTCACAGTGGTGAAGCTTTTCCCGCCATTTTCTGGAGTTTCCCGCCATTGGCCGCCATCTTTCCGGTCGCCATGCGAGAAGAAGGGCGTAACCGTGGGAAAACTAGAGGGCGTAACCCCTGAAAGCGAGCGAAGTCGAGGACACGCCCCACGCACTGACACAGCGTCAGGTCCTGGCAGGAAGCCCAAGCGAACGCTCTGACGTGGAACGTAAGCGACGCAAGGTCCTATCAGAAGACCTCCTCCTGCGGAGCTGCGGCCTACAGAAGGAAGGTAGGCCACGGTTCACTAGGGTGGCGCCAAGATGTTGCAGCAACAGCCCGACGTCGCTGACCAGGCTGACAGCCCCGATGATGCGCCCGCAGCTGCCGCCGCGCAAGACGGAGCAGCCGCCCCATTACCGGCGCCTGTAGCCCCTATTGTACCATTGACTTTACCGTACATGCCTGGAGCAAAGTGGCTCCCCCAGTACAACGGCAAGCCGGACACCCTGTCCGGATTCAAGCGCAAAATATGCAGCATCCTGGACATGTATTCTATGACCGGCAAACAAAGAGCTGCAGTAGTTGTGGGACAATTGACTGGTGCTGCGGAGAGAGAAGTAGAGACTTGGTCAGCCGCAGACCAGGAATCAGTGTCCACAATTTTCAAAAAGTTACAGACTGCCTTTGAGGACCGCACTGAGGCAGACCTCCGGATGAAGTTCTACCAATGCTCTCAGAAGCCAGAGGACAGCGTTCGGGATTATTACTGCCGTTTACAGGTGGCCCTGCGAGCTCTAAAACAGGTTAGTCCAATTAGCATAACCAATGAGAGTAAAATGCTAAAAGAACAATTTGTCCGGGGGCTGAGGTCCCAAGCGGAGAGCAGGACTGTGCGTTGGTGGTCCTTGGACCATCCAGATGCTACCTTCGACACCCTTAAGGACATGGCTATCAAGGGACTGCAACCCCTGGAGACAGCAGATACGTCTATCCAGCGTTACCAGGGTGGGGCCACTAGAAACGCCAGCAGCACCCACCTTTTCCCTGCTGGCTGCTGAAGCCAAAGTGCACACAGCGCCCCCTACTGAGCTGGACTGTCTGCGCTCAGAAGTGCGCCAGCTGACCAAAAACCTGGCCACTGTGATGAGTGCCCTGCAACTACGGACTGAGCCAGAGACGGAAGGAAAGATCCTGCTAGCCGACTGCCCTGAGGATGTCCCCTGGATGAACCGGAGGAGAAGGAGGACGTCGCCACCCCGGAGGAGGACAACGCCACCCCCAGGAAGGACCAACAACCAGCGCCATCCTCACCAAGAGTTCGTCTGCCACCGCTGCCAGAAGGCAGGTCACACAGTGCACCAGTGTCCTTTAAACGAGTAAACCCTGGGTCCGAGGACCAGCACCCAGGAATAGACTCAGCAGGCCCCTCAGACTGGCACCGCAGGTTCGTGGGAGGAAGACCTTTCCTATCCATCATACTTGACGGCATTGCGATACCTGCCCTGCTGGACACCGGATCCCAGGTAACAATCATACCTGATGTCCTCTATAGCAAATACTGGTCCATGGACAGTCTCCAACCCCCAAACCCAGACTTTTCAGTATATGCCTCTAACGGCCTCCCTCTTGACCTACTCGGGGTTAAGAATGTAGCAGTAAAAGTGGGGAGAGTGGAGTTAAAGGACCATGGACTTATTGTAGTGAAGACTGTCAATGAGGAAAATGGACTGAATATGGTACTAGGCACTAACATTGTTGGTAACTGTTTGGAGGAGGTTGTGTTTTTACTCCAACAGCTCGCTGACGTTGCCAGACCAGGGCAGAGGAGAGCAATCCAGAAGGAGATCCGAGCCCTGACGTACCAGCAGCAAGCGAAGCTGACCGGCGGTGAGATTGGTAACGTGCGGGTAACTGACCCGATACCCATTGTAATTCCCCCAATGAGTGAAATGCTTATCTGGTGTAGAGCAGCAATAGGTCTTAAAGGACAGAGCTACCAGGCGGTAGTAGAACCCCTTAGCTCAGAGCACAGACCTACACTCTTAACCGCCAGGGGGGTAGTAGATGTACGCAATGGGAGGGTGCCCGTCCGTCTTCTTAACTATCGGGAAGACGAGGTTAAATTACCACGTTATGCCACTATTGCCAAACTCTATACTGTAAATAATAACTCTATTCACACGGCGGAGTCCTTAACCTCCCCAGACCAAGTGGGGGATAATGACCCTACAACACAGGAGGGGGATTGGTGTCAACAGCTCCACGTTGGGACAGACACCACTCCTGCCCACCAGAAACAGGGAGTACACCGGGTGGTTCAGGAATACGAGCAGGTATTCAGCAAACACCCGCTTGACTTTGGGAGGATTAAGGGGGTACAACATCACATCCCCACAGGCAACCATCCCCCCATCAAGGAACGGTACAGGCCTATACCTCCAGCACACTACCAGAAAGCCAAGGAGATGTTGCATGACATGAAGAAGGCAGGGGTAGTAAGGGATAGTTGTAGTCCCTGGGCAGCTCCCCTAGTTCTAGTCAGGAAGAAGGATGGAAGCATGAGAATGTGCGTAGATTACCGTCAAGTAAATCGCATTACACATAAAGATGCATACCCTTTACCACGTATTGAGGAATCCCTGGCTGCCTTGAAGTCTGCAAATTACTTTTCCACCCTTGACCTCGCTAGTGGGTACTGGCAAGTAGCTGTGGCTGAGGAGGATCGGGAGAAGACGGCCTTCACCACCCCGATGGGACTCTGCGAGTTCAACAGTATGCCGTTTGGATTCTGCAATGTCCCCGGAACGTTCCAGAGATTGATGGGGTGTTGCCTGGGACACTGCAACTTCGAGACTGTGTTATTATACCTGGATGACGTGATTGTGTACTCCAAGACGTATGAGGACCACTTGAAGCACCTGGCGGAGGTATTTGAGTCACTGTCCCAGTATGGGATGAAGTTGAAGCCCTCCAAGTGCCACCTGCTCAAGAAGAAGGTACAGTACCTGGGACACATTGTCAGTCCAGAAGGGGTAGCACCAGACCCGGAGAAGGTCACTGCCATCCAGAAATGGCCGGAGCCGAAGAACCTCAAGGAGGTGCGTCAGTTCCTGGGACTGATAGGATACTACCGGAGGTTTGTAAAAGATTACACCAAGAGAGCAGCACCTCTGCAAGACCTCCTGGTAGGACAGTCCCCCAAGGGCAGAAATCCCCCGTTCCACTGGGGTAAAGAACAGGCTGAATCATTTCAAGAAATGAAGGAGATCCTGACAGGTGATGAGATCCTAGCCTACCCTGACTACAGCCAACCGTTCCTGCTGTATACTGAGGCCAGCAATGAAGGATTGGGAGCTGTCCTAAGTCAGAAGCAGAATGGCCAGGAGAAAGTCATCGCGTATGCAAGCAGGAAGCTCCGGCCGACCGAGAGGAACCCAGAGAACTATAGCAGCTTCAAGTTGGAGTTTCTGGCCTTGGTCTGGGCCATTACAGAAAGGTTCAAGCACTACCTAGCCTCCAGCAAGTTCACTGCCTACACTGACAATAACCCCTTAACTCATCTTGAAACAGCCAAGCTGGGAGCCATGGAACAACGATGGATGGCTCGGCTGTCAAACTACCAATTCACCATAAAGTACCGGGCGGGCCGCAAGAACGCCAACGCCGATGCTCAGTCTAGGATGCCTCACTAGTCAGACACAGAAGAAGAAGTGGATGACCTGGAAGAGATAGAGATACCTGCCTTTCACCGGAGTGGGATGATCCATGAGCAACGAGCCTCCAGGAAGCCGCGTGAAAAGACGTTAAACCCCCTTCCTCACCACAGCTGGAAAGAGACCCAGGACAGTGACCCGGTTGTCAGCCACATCAAACAGCTGATAACCCAAGAAGGTGCTTCCCTGGAGAAAGATGCGTCTCTGCAAACAAAGCAGCTGTGGAACGAGAGAAGCCGGCTGTTTATCTACCGTGAGAAGCTGTGCCGGAGGTACGTTAATCCAAGAACCCATGAGATGGTATGGCAGATAGTAGTCCCGAAGACAGACATCCAGATGGTATTAGAAGCTTACCACAATCAGGCGGGGCACTTTGGCTGGAAAAGGCTAGAGACCCTGCTGAAGTGTCGATTCTACTGGGTAGGAATGCGCAGCTCCATTGAAAGGTGGTGCCGGGACTGTGGAACCTGCGGCCTAAGAAGGAAAGACTTCAGCAGCCAGAAGGCACCCCTGCAACCCATCAAGCCAACTCGGCCCCTGGAGATCGTGGCCCTGGACCATGTCAAGCTCTCCCCCAGCCAGTCAGGATACTCCTACGCCCTGACCATGGTGTATCACTACTCCAGGTTCCTGGTTGTCGCCCCTGTCAAAGACCTGACAGCAGAGACAGCAGCCAAGACGTTTCAAGCGTACTTCTGCAGACCCCATGGATACCCTGGCAGGTACTGACTGACCAAGGCCCGGCCTTTGAGGCTGAATTGTTCAAAGAGTTCTGCCATCTGTACGGGTGTAAAAAGATCAGGACTACACCGTACCACCCCCAAACTAACGGTCTCTGTGAAAAGATGAACAACATCATCATCGATCTACTGAAGACCATACCACTAGAAGAGAGAAACCAGTGGCCAGACTTACTATCTGACTTAGTGGATCTGTATAATCACATACCAGTAAGCTCCACCAATTGCACTCCGGCATATCTAATGCGGGCAAGACCTGGGAAGTTGCCCATGGACCTGGAGCTTGGTGTGGTAGAACCTGAAGCTGATGCAACCACTGAGGACTGGGACACAGCCAGACAGGAGCAGTACAGAAGAGTACAAGCCTGTGTCGAAGACAGTCTCACTCGGGTGAGGGATAAACAAGAGGCGCAATACAACAGAAGGTCACCAGCAGAACCCTTCACACCAGGAGAAGTGGTATTGAAAAGGAAGCGGAGGAACCACAAGCTTGATGACCAGTGGGAGAGAGAACCCTACACTGTGTTGAATTCAAGGTTTGACAACAGGAAGACGTGTTTGATCAGCAAAGATGGAGGGAGAACCACTGCAACAGTATCTCGGGACCATCTAAACTTGTGTCCGGATCTGCTAAAACCCCAAGAAGAAGTGCCCCTCATCATCCAGGAGGAACCTGAAGAAGCAGTAATCCATACTGACTTAGGTGACTTCCCGGCAGATTGGCCTCAAATAGGAGGAGCGGTGATTGTCCCAGTACTCCACTTCTTCCAGCAACCAGAAAACTCTCTACAGCAAGTTGGACCTGTAAGTGCTGCTGAAGAGCCAGCTCAAGAAGGATCTCCGGCTGGAGCAGAGCAAGAAGGCCCAGCCAATGGTACACTTGCCAGTCCCATAGAGAGGTTAAGGCAATTTTACAACTTACCCACACGAAGGGCAGACAGGGTAACTGATGATACAGACATTGATACCCCACAGACCACTGCATTACGCAGATCAGTACGCAGCACGAGAGGTAAACCCCCTGCTAGGTACATTGAATAAAATAGTACAATTTCTGAGAATGTAGATAGTTACCCCTGAGGTATTATGTATTATACTACGTATTGTATTAATGTGTGTAACTTATATTTCTTCCCTTTGAATGGACAATTCAAGTGATATGGACACTTTAACCGTAACCTGTTTATTCCTTATATATGAACTCTGAGGATGAGGACTTTGTGCAGCCCAAAGATTTTCTTTGTAAATATTTGCGCTCCCTGGAGTGCCCCTTTGAGCAACTTCTCCGGAAGAGACTTGGACTTTCTGGTTGCTCACTGCCTACTGCTTTTGCAATGTATATATATATTTTTATTCATGTTTTGCTATGCAACGTTCAAGTGTTCTAACCTCCCATAAAGGGAAGCTTGTTATTTCTATTGTTTACAAAATGTGCTTCAGCCCGGGAGTGCTGACTTTAACTAGGGGGGAATGTGACGCCCTGCTGTGCATGGAGTCACAGACCAAAGGGGGGTGCATTTCAGGTTTTCTCCACAAGAGGCCCTCAGAGCATACACACACCTCCACCCTACCTCAGAAATCACCAGAGGGAGCCCTTTAGTGAATATATAAAGGAGGGTGGAGGCAGGAAGAGAGGGAGTTCAGTCAGTTGTCTAAGGAGTGAGTCCAGTCAGGAGTCTCTGCTGAGACACAGAAGGTTAGTGACTCAGCAGGTTTCTGCTGAGAGGAGTTATTTGGAGTCTGCTGCAAGCAGCTCAGAGAGAGACAGCTAGGAGCGTTGCCGACGCTCTAAAGAGCGGCAGAAGAGGCAGCCAGCTTACTGCCAGTGTGTATAGCCTAGTGAGGGCCCAGAGTAGGCCGAAGGCTAGTGGAACAGTAGCATCGGGGACCGAGGAGCTTCATAAGCAAACCCCAGAAATATACCGGACACCGGCTCCGAGTCTGCAGAGCAGTATACCCTCTGTAGAAAACAACCGGATCTTTCCTGGAAGACTTCAGGTCTCAGGATAGCCCAGGAGCTGACACGTAACAGGACCAGGAGGCACGGCGGCTCCGCCATACCAGGAGCGTGCTCTTCAGCAAAAGGCCCTAACACCAGGTCAGCCGGCGCAACACAAGGACTAAGTTAGGCCTAGTTTCAGAGAGGCCATAAACTACACAAGCGGCAAGGATACAGGAGGCCCTATACCTGCTCACTGGGGAGAGACCTGCAGTGCACCCCTCACCCTACAGTGCTCCGGGCGGTACCGCAACTCCACCAGTAAAAAGGTACTGAAGCCAAACGTGAGTGTGTCTCCCATTTTTTCCTTGGACCCGGCTGGGTCACCGCCATATAGTGCACCTTACCGAACACCGCTGCCCTGAGGCCTAGCTCCACCTGTGGGGAGCTACCCCATCATAGCTGCCGTAACACCGGCCTCAGTGGACTGCCGCAGTGCTGGTGGTCCTCACCAGACACCACAGGTGGCGTCACGTACTTTCATTTTCCATTTAACCCCTTTTTTTTTTTAAGAGAGACCCCAGGGTACGGGCCCGGGAGCCGACCACCGCGACATCCCCCAAGGCCAGGCATTAAGGCCCGGGCGCCGAGTAGTCCCCATCCCCTGGGTGCCACATCTCACCTCAGTGACCAGTAGGTGATTAGAATAGTGCCAGTATTCCAAAACCAATTGTCACTGGACATGCAGCCAAACACACAGCAGGTACAAATAACAATTTAGTGACCAGCTAGGGGTGGCCACAAACTGTACAATAAATGCTCATATCCTTATATACACACGTGGTCAAAATTGTTGGTACCCCTCGTTTAATGAAAGAAAAACCCACAATGGTCTCAAAAATAACTTGAATCTGACAAAAGTAATAATAAATTAAAAATCTATGAAAATGAGCAAATGAAAGTCAGTCATTGCTTTTCAACTCTGCTTCCACAGAATTTAAAAAAAAAATAAACACTTCAAATAGGCCTGGACAGAAATGATAGTGCCCCTGAAAATAATGTGACAAAAGGGACATGTTAAATGAAGTTGTGTCCACTAATTAGCATCACAGGTGTCTACAATCTTATGATCAGCCAGTGGGCCTGTATATAGGGTTACATATACTCACTGTGCTGTTTGGTGACATGGTGTGTAGCACACTCAACATGGACCAGAGGAAGCAAAGATAAGAGTTGTCTCAGGAGATTAGAAAGAAAATTATAGACAAGCATGTTAAAGGTAAAGGTTATAAGACCATCTCCAAGCAGCTTGATATGCCTGTGACTACAGTTGCACATATTATTAAGAAATTTAAGATCCATAGGACTGTAGCCAACCTCCCTGGACGTGGCCGCAGGAGGAAAATTGATGATAAATGAAAGAGACGGATAATACGAATGGTAACAAAAGAGCCTAGGATAACTCCTAAAGAGATTAAAGGTGAACTTCAAGCTTAAGGAACATCAGTGTCAGATCGCACCATTCGTCGTTGTTTGATCCAAAGTGGACTTCATGGGTGACGACCAAGGAGAACATCATTGTTGAAAAAAAGTCATAAAAAAGCCAGACTGGAATTTGCCAAACTACATGTTGACAAGCCACAAAGCTACTGGGAGAATGTCCCATGGACAGATGTCTATGTTCACGGACAGAAAAATTAAAGGGATTGTCCACTACTATTGAAAATAGTCCAATGTATTTTTATGATGACTAGAAGCTTCTTTGTAAATACCTTACTCTGCTGTTTCTGCCTGTGAGCGGCGCTATCACTGGCTGCTCACAGGCATCACGTGACCCCCAGCTGCAGTCGGTGCTGACAAGTTCAGGCTGCAGCCGAGGGTCCCTCTTCTGCTTTCCATGGTGGCTGCTGGGTTGTGGGCGGGGTTACCCCGCGCATCACACCCGGCATCCACCGCGTGCTCTTCCTCTCCCCATTCATTGGGAAAGCAAGTGGTGGATGCAGAGTGTGACGCGGGGGTAACCCTGCCCACAACCCAGCAGCCACCGCGGGGATCCCAGCGTTGAGTCACGCCTCACTTGACATGACCTCAGCGGGGGTCACGTGCTGCCTGTGAGTGGCCAGTGATAGCGTTGCTCACAGGCAGAAACAGCAGAGGAAGGTAATTACAAAGAAGCTTCTGTTCATCATATAAATACATTGGGCTATTTTCCATAGTAGTGGACAACCCCTTGAATCATATCAATAAAAGAACACTGTCCCTACTGTTAAACATGGAGGAAGCTCTGTTATGTTTGGGGCTGCTTTGCTGCATCTGGCACAGGATGTCTTGAATCTGTGCAGGGTACAATGAAATCTCAAGTCGATCAAGGGATTCTAGAGAGAAATGTGCTGCCCAGTGTCAGAAAGCTTGGTCTCAGTTGCAGGTCATGATTCTTGCAACAGGATAATGACCCAAAACACACAGCTAAAAACACCCAAGAATGGCTAAGAGGAAAACATTGGACTATTCTGAAGTGGCCTTCTATGAGCTCTGACCTAAACCCTATTGAGCATCTTTAGAAAGAGCTGAAACATGCCGTCTGGAAAAGGCAACCTTCAAACACGAGACTACTAGAGCAGTTTGCTCATGAGGAGTGGGCCAAAACACCTGTCGAGAGGTGCAGAAGTCTCATTGACAGTTACAGGAATCGTTTGATATCAGTGATTGCCTTAAAAGTTTGTTCAACAAAATATTAAGTTAAGAGTACCATCATTTCTGATCAGGCCTACTTCATGAGCTTAATATTTTTTTAAATTCTGTGGAAGCAGGGTTGAAAAGCAATGACTGACTTTCATTTGTTCATTTTAATCATTTTTAATTTATTATTACTTTTGTCAGATTCAAGTTATTTCTGTGACCATTGTGGGTTTTTCTTTCATTAAACGAGGGGAACCAATAATTTTGACCACGTGTGTACTATTGAACAGTTTTTCTATGTACCTTAGTTCAGAAATGGCAATGCTCATTCAAACTAGCTGAGCATTCAAGTGGTTACTAGTGGAACCCCGGTCCCTTTCTTCAACTGTGGAGCATATTATGCCTTTTCTCAGGTATTTATGTAGGATGACAATAATTAGCATATATCAGTCAGACATCCTCTATAAACCTGTCCACTTTGGTCAAAGGGGATAACACTCTTATAGGTGCAGCTACATACATTCAGCGACATAGGGCTATGATCTCAACATACCACTGTCACCCTGTATGCACAATAATGCGGTATTGGTGTAACTGTGTGCACACATGTGATTATTCACCAACGTAGGAAAAAAAAGGGAATAATCTCACCCAAGTTGAGGATATACCATGCCGGTTCCCTAGTTCATTCATTTCCTCCATTCTCCTGACGCGTTTCTTCAAACACATTGATTCATCAGGGGAGGTACTTATTCCTGCCGTGTAGACGGTAATATCATTACAGACACGTTTGTGGGATAACGTGCTCAATGTTGCAGTAGAGGCACTCACCTCACTGTCTCCATTTTAAACCAACACTGCGCTGTTGTGGCTCCGTCTACATTGCGTGACGCATTTCCAGTCCGAAGATCTCACTTCCGGTCTGTGAAACGCAGGACATGGCCGCTGGAACTCACTGGTTCCAGAAGCGATGCCTAAGGCGACGCCCCATGGTAACAGTGTCCAGGGCTCACAATCCTTGTCCTTGCCCCCCAGACTCGAGATACAAGGTAGAAGGGTTGTAACCGCCTACAGTGAGTACAGAAAGTATTCAGGCCCCTTTAAATTTTTCACTCTTTGTTTCATTGCAGCCATTTGGTGAATTCTAAAAAGTTATTTTTTTTCTCATTATAGTACACTCTGCACCTCATCTTGACTGAAAAAAAACAGAAATGTAGAAATTCTTACAAATTTATTAAAAAAGAAAAACTGAAATATCACATGGTCATAAGTATTCAGACCCTTTGCTCAGTATTAAGTAGAAGCACCCTTTTGAGCTAGTACAGCCATGAGTCTTCTTGGGAATGATGCAACAAGTTTTTCACACCTGGATTGGGGGATCCTCTGCCATTCTTCCTTGCAGATCCTCTCCAGTTCCATCAGGTTGGATGGTGAACGTTGGTGGACAGCCATTTTCAGGTCTCTCCAGAGATGCTCAATTGGGTTTAGGTCAGGGCTCTGGCTGGGCCAGTTAATAATGGTCACAGAGTTGTTCTGAAGCCACTTATTTGTTATTTTAGCTGTATGCTTAGGGTCATTGTCTTGTTGGATGGTGAACCTTCGGCTAAGTCTGAGGTCCAGAGCACTCTGGAAGAGGTTTTCATCCAGGATATCTCTGTACTTGGCCACATTCATTTTTCCTTCAATTGCAACCAGTCGTTCTGTCCCTGCAGCTGAAAAACACCCCCATAGCATGATGCTGCCACCACCATGTTTCTCTGTTGGGATTGTATTGGGCAGGTGATGAGCAGTGCCTGGTGTTCTCCATACATACCATTTAGAATTATCACCAAAAAGTTCTATATTTGTCTCATCAGACCAGAGAATCTTATTTCTCATAGTCTGGGAGTCCTTCATGTGTTTCTGAGCAAACTCTATGTGGGCTTTCATATGTCTTGCACCGAGCAGAGGCTTCCGTCGGGCCACTCTGTCATAAAGGCCCGACTGGTTGAGGGCTGCAGTGATAATTGACTTTGAACTTTCTCCCACCTCACTACTACATCTCTGGAGCTCAGCCACAGTGATCTTGGAGTTCTTCTTTACCTCTCTCACCAAGGCTCTTCTCCCACGATTGCTCAATTTGGCTGGACGGCCAGGTCTAGGAAGACTTCTGGTGGTCCCAAACTTCTTCCATTTAAGGATTATGGAGGCCACTGTTCTCTTAGGAACCTTGAGTAATGCAGAAATTCTTTTGTAACTTTGACCAGATCTGTGCCTTGTCATAATTCTGTCTCTGAGCTCCTTGGGCAGTTCCTTTGAGCTCATGATTCTCATTTGGTCTGACATGCTGTTACGCTCACGCCCGGACAGTTTGGCGTGAGCGTGGTTAGTGGTTCCACTGGGCCACGAACCGAGGAGTGCCTGGAGGGGCGTGACTATGTGCCTTGCAAGATCCGACCATGGACACACGGCGGCTTAATCGACTCCGTAGTCTGAGGAGGGATGAGGGAGGTGGCCCAGGTGCTACTCCAGGTCAGACCTCGGTCACACAGCTGTTGACCCACACCAGGGAATGCAGGAAAGGACAGGTTTGGCTGGTATGCAAACGGCGGGTACTGGCAGGCACGGCTGGTATACAGACAGGCAGGTACTGACAGGTAGGTAAACAGGCTGGTTAGGGACCAGTACAGACTTGAATACAGGAGCAGAGCCGCAGGAGTGGAGGACAAGCGGAGCAGAGCAGTGCCGCAGGTGCGGAGGACAAGCGGAGCAGAGTCGCAGATGCAGATGACAAGCGGAGCAGAGCAGAGCCGCAGGTGCGGGGACAAGCAGAGCAGAGCGGAGCAGAGCCGCAGGTGCGGACAGACAAAACAGCGCTCTGTTCACATGGAACAGACTGGGAAACACAGGAAGATAGCTGGAACACAGGCGGTAGATACAAAGGCAGGGAAACGGGACAAGCAGAACCAGATACACACAAGGTACTTGCAATGAAGTAGTGAGTGGACACAAAACTCACAAACAGAAGTACAGAGACAATGAGTAGGAGTTAAGTACTGGTTCACACTCTGCAGGAAAAGGGAAGGATCGGACATAGAGACAAACAGGTAACGTGCTAGGACACAGTTCAGACCGGAACTGACACTGGAAAGAGATACAGGAACAAGCCTGTGCATACAGCCCCCAGAGTGGCGGAAAAAAATAGAAGTCACAGATGCAGGTAACGGGCCTGGGTTCTCAGCCCCCGGGGTGGCAGAAACAGACTAGAAGTCACAGATACAGGACAGGACCTGGCTACTCAGTTGCACAGAACACACCGAAAGAAAGTGTTGCTCAGGCACCCCCCACTGGGTGGAGGAGGTTTAAGTATCCAGTGACTCACAGCAATAGGCTGGGGACACATTAGGACTGTGCACACTGTAACTTTAACCCTCAACTGGTGAGGTGGGGTTTGCCACAACCCAGGGAATTTTTGTTCGGCTGCCATTCATTGAAAAATGCTGGTATGAGGATCCGTGTCTCATTAGCTTCCATCCATTCGTGGATGTCAACAATTTGTTATACTCATGTGTAATCAATCGGCAATAAGAAAACGATTAAAACAAACGTGATCTTTGAATTTTCTGTAAAAATAAGAGATTTCTAAACACTGGGTTATAGGAAACCCCACATGACCAGTTGCGTGACAAAAACCCTACCTCACCAGTTGAGGGTTAAGAATCAGGAAGTGCCAGCGCCGCCGCTCTAAGCCAGCAGACAAGAGACATGCACACAGCAGGTAGAGGAGCATAGTGTGCAGCCTGGACTGGTAGGTAAGCTGGTGGTCTTGCATATTGGGTGATGGTAAGCCATGTCAGCACGCCGCCAGGGATGTTACACATGCGCTGTGAGCTGTGAGGTCTTATATAGAGAGGTGTGTGCCTTTCCAAATTAAGTCCTATCAGTTTAATTAAACACAGCTGGACTCCAATGAAGGATGTAATGCAGCGGCTTGCTGCATTGCCAAAATGTCTGAGGGGGTGTGTTCTGGCTCACCACGTACCTCCCCTTCAGGTGACTGATCACATGACTGTGACCTCATCACAGGTCCTGTGTGCACAGAGTGATATATAATCGGGGGGGTTTTGAAACGCAGTGAGTCAAGAGACCTGATCTCTGTGCCTGGGACCCCTTTAGACCTGGAAGGCACGAGGCCTGTAGGCCACATCTGGTGAGCCTTAAACCACAGCTTTGGCAGAACAGAGATGATGGAAGCAGCTAGACCTGGCAAAGGTAAAAGACCGTGCTTGATATGGACATTGATGTTGTTACTTGGCTTAGGACTGTTTCTGAAGCCAAGCTGGCATAGCTACGACTGAAAAAGGTCTAGGATATTTTGTATGTAACATTCCTGCGAGCCGCTGAGATGGACTATGTTATAAGCAGTTTATGATGTGTAATAAACTGCTGGACTTTAGATTACAGGAAAACATTGCATGTGTGCTTTAATTGACCTGGTGAAGTGAGTGCCCCTCAACATGATCAATAGCGCTACCTCACAATTGGTTAGAGAATGCGGTTAACTGCAGTCTGGTTGCAAGGGGTAACGGCACAGGACGACCAATATGGATGCAAGCATCTGACTGTGGCTCGACGGGGCCACGAAGATTAAAGCTTCTGGCTGTAACTCGGCGGGGTTATGAAAATTGTCGTCGCACTCAAATCTGGTTTGCTGTGGCTTGGTGGGGCCACGAAAATTTTTCCGGGGAGAGCGGTGTGAAGTGTCTGGTGTGAACAGCGTACTGTGATGGCTATGAATGGAGCAGTATCCCCAGACGGAATGGAGAAAGGGTTAGATGACCGGCTGCAAACGCTCTTCAGCAAAATAGAGTGTGCTAAAGAAATGCAGGAGCTGATAAAGATGGCTGTGAATGGAGCAGAAAATGAGACTGAAGCTATTGAGCGATTAAAGTGCCTGTTAAAATTGCAGCAGGTATTTGGGAAATGGCAACAGGACATGGTGCTGGAACGGCAGGAGCTGTTGGCACATTACAGAATGGCGGCAGCGGACCATTCCTTGAGTTCTCCTGTGTCGCCGGCACTATCCCAGAGTGCCCAGGGAGGTACTAAGATATGTTGTGAACTGGGTCCTAAGACTATGGCGTTTTTTTTTTTAAAGCACCCCCTACAGGTGTGGTTGTCCAAAAGGGGTGGAGTCTCAAAAGGGGGTGGGGCATACAAAACCAGAATCGGTTACCGGTCGTGTGTTGGTACCGCCTAAAAATGACAATTCAACCGTTGATAACTGGGTAGCTCCAGTAGAAGGGGTTGACACCATGGGGAGTGACACTATGAAAGTAGAAAGAGAGTTCAGTCAGGAGGAGTTAAATGAGGTGAGAAAGTCCCACTTTCGTCGTCGAAAGTACAAGGGCCACAAAATTTGCTCCTGTAGTCTTTGCTGAAAGGGTAAATAAAGAAAATGCAATGCTGTGTGCCTTTATTCCGAGTGTGGATTCTCGTTTAGAAGCAGAGGAGATCAGGATGGAAGAGGAGGTGATGCTGCCAGTAGCAACCTCTGGTACAGTATCAGATAATAAAGAAGACCAGGAGGAAGAGTTGGATGCAGTTCTGTAGATTCAGTACAAGCAGGATGATCTACTGAGACAGAAGGTTCAGGAACTGACAGCCCTGAAGGGAGCGCTGAAAGAGGAGGTGGCCAATCATGACCAAGAGCTGGAGCCTTTCAGGCAGCAGTATCAGAGTGATGTACAGCAACTAAGGAAAAACATGGAGAATGTGTCCCAGGACCAGCTGAGCCTGGAGTCTGAGCGGCAGAAAATAAACCAGATTTTGTGGAACTTGCAGTGAGAACTGGAGGAAAGCAGAGAGGAAATCAACCAATGGAAGGAAATGTTCCAGAAAAATAAAGAGGACCTCAGCAAAACCAAGGAGGAGGTTTTGCAGTTGAAGCTTGAGAAAGAGGAGTCTGAAGATGAGCTGAATGAAATGAAAAATCGTTTCTCCCTGGTGCAGTCAGAGCTGAACCAAGTGAAGAAAGGCTATGTGGATGCGGAGGAAGCAGAGGTCACAAGAAAGGAAGTGCAGAGATTTCAAGAGCAGGTGAAGCAGCTGATGCAGGAGAAGCAAAGGCTGGACGAGGGTCTACACCAGCGGGATAGGGAGCTATCTGCCTTAAAAGGGGCGCTGAAGGACGAAGTTTCTGGACGCGATCAAGACCTAGAAAAACTGCGCGAACAGTTCAACTGGGAGCTGCGTGAATCCAAGGAGTATGATGAATACAATAGGGACCTGCAATAAACCAAGAGGGACTATGAGGATCTCCTCAAGGTTAAGAAAAAATTAGAGGATGATAAGGCTGATGTGACTCGCCCCCTGGTCCGTGGGGCACTCGAGACCGGACTTCAGGGCAATGCTGGGAGTCGTAGTGGCGACCCGGTCCCGTGGCTCAGGCTAGTCAGACCAGTGGCAGTCTTTTATATGTTTTAGGTAATGTCCGACTACGCCACCCGTGGATTGCGGTCAGGGAGGACCGCCGCTGCAAGGCAGACCGCTGAGACTGGTGTTGGGGATGCAGCGGGGAATAGTACAACTCCCCACGGGAGGAGTGTAGCCTCAGGGCAGGTAGTAGGATGCTGGGGGTGATGGTGCAGGCGCAGCAGTAACCACACAGAGTCCAATAATGCAGTCCAGAGTCTTTTACTGATCTTATCACAGACCCACCAGGAGTACAGGGTAGGAATGGACCTAGGTGTCTGAGGGCATTCGGGCGAGCTCCACTGGTCAGGGTGAGTGGGTAGGCCTACCGTTCTCTCTCTCTGCCCTTGCTGACTATCTCCCCCTTTAGTGGTATGATAGCCCATGTCCCTGAGCTTGCCGTGTACTACGCCTGTATGGCTTGCGACTCGGGCCTTAGGTACCTGTAGCTTCTCCGTGCTGTACCGGTCCCTCTGTGTGGCGGAGCCTCCAGGCTTCTTAGGCCAAGGGACCTAAAATCCCTTGCGGGTTGGTTATCTGCTGCAGGGCTTGCAACCCTGACAGCCACGGACCCCAGTGTCCGGTTGTGTAGTCTCTCTCTGCCAGTACCGGCTCTCGTCGCCTCTGTCCCTGGCTTTCTGTTCCTCCTTTGCCTCCTGGACTCCTCAGCTGCAGCTGACCTGTCCCTCTCTTCTGGGAACCGTTCTGGATACTTCAGAAGTGGGTCCTGGTCTCCCTAACCCTGCCCTTAGTACCAGTTTTTATAGGGGCAGCCTGCTCCCCCTACTGGCCTGGGACAGGAGGTGCTGCATGCAAATGGTCCATGACCAGAAAACCTCCCTCCTGCTCTCAGACACAGCCTTACAAGTTTGTGGCATCCAGGCCTGGGGTGACACAGATGCAGAGCACATGCTACAAATGATTGAGACCATTCAGCAGGACACCCATGATGAGAATGATGATCTCCGTAGAAAGATCCTAGGACTGGAAGCTCAGGTGAAGGAACTGAAGACGTTCTGTGATGATCTGCAAAGGGCAGAGACGTGCCTTCAGGATAGAATCAGCAGGATGGAAGCTGAGTGGAAAAAGATGGAGGAGTCTATCGGAGAAGCCACAGACCAGGATCAGGAGTTTGCCACTGAAGAAGGGAGGTATGAAGCAAATACCTCCTCGAATAATGCGAGCTTGGATGATTCGGTGGTTGTAAGAGCCGAGATCAAGGAGCTCAAGGAGACACTACAAGCCCATTTGAAGCAAGAGAAGCTTGAGAGACTGGCTGTCGAGTGCCGAGTGGGCACATTGGAGACAGAGAGGGCTGAGAGAATTCTGCTGATAAAGGAGCAGTTGAAGCAGGAAGAGCTTCAGAGATGGGCTGCTGAGAGGCGAGTAGCTGAGCTAGAGGAAGACGTTTTCGAGCTCAAAGGTCGCCTGGCAAAGTACCAATCAGTGAACGAGGCCGCCTTGGAGAAGGAAAAGGGCAAACAAGTAGCGCTTAATCCTTTATACTATGAGAAGGTGGAACTGAGGAGAGCTGAGGAAGTGTTAAAAGAAGATCAGTATGGGAAGGAAAATGTCAAGAGGAGAATTCTTGAGTTCATAGCTGTGAGTCAGCTAAGGGGAAGCATACAGGGTGAAGAATCTGGAAGTCAGTTGTCCCTGAAACCTGAGCCAGATGATCGTTTGGAGACCACTGGTTAGACAGAAACTTCTCGGTACAAGTGCCTCATAGATGTACCCGAAGATTTGAGAGAAGAATGCACCAGAGAGTCATTGCATGAAGAGTTTAGGAAGGCCGTGGGAGCCTGTAAGGTGTACTCGACCTCAGAAGCTAAACAGCTGGTGGTCCTGTCCACAACTGAAGTCACAGTGAAGAGGGTGGCTGTCCTAAGTGACATGCACTGGTGATGTGTTTGCACGAAGCGGATTGTCCGGTTGAAGACTGAACAAGCCAATAGACAACTGGAGCTTATGAGAAAAGCTCAAAGTCTGCAGGAAGAAGTTATCTGGGTGCCTCATGCTCTGGTAAGAAAGCTCATTGGGAGAAATGGCCAAGCCATGCAAATGATGGTAAAGAAGTCTGGTGTGATGAAAGTAAGCAGTCCACGTGATCATCAGGACTGGATACCGGATGAAGACAGCATGGTGTCATTCTCCGCTGTAGGAACGGAAGAAAATATTGCATATATAAGAATGCTGATGGAGTACCGTGTGACCTACCTGCAAGAGGTAGAACAGTTGAATCTCGCCAGACTGTTAATGGAAAGACAGCGTCGCCTAAGCAGCAGAAGATGGCAGCCGTCTATAAATTGTGAGACCAGACAGAGAAAGGGCCCTCCAAATAATAGAACGGCTACAGCAGAAGTTAGAGACCTTTCAAGATGTTCTGAGGATAGTGGGTGTGGGTTTAGAGGTCGTGAGTCCTCCAGTAACTCAGGTCTGAGAGGCCCATACAAACAACCCAATACGGTACGAGACAGTACGGAGTCGGACCTGACCTTAGATACAAGGGCAAGTGAGTCGCACTGCTATATTGAATGCTGGGAGCGAGGGGGGTCTGACAAGGTTACGACTCGGAAATGTGACTTGACGAAGTTAGTGACAATGACTGATCACACGACTGTGACATCATCACAGGTCCTGTGCGCACAGAGGGATATATATTCGGGGGATTTTTGAAACGCAGTGAGTCAAGAGACCTGATCTCTGTGCCTGAGACACCATTAGACCTGGAAGGCACAAGGCCTGTAGGCCACATCTGGTGAGCCTTAAACCACAGCTTTGGCAGAACAGAGTTAATGGAAGCAGCTATACCTGACAAAGGTAAAAGACGGTGCTTGATATGGACCTTGATGTTGTTACCTTGCTGAGGACTGTTTCTGAAGCCAAGCCGGCAGAGCTGCCACTGAAAAGGCTCTAGGATATTACATGTGTAACATTCCTGCGAGCCGCTGAGATGGACTATGTTATAAGCAGTTTATGATGTGTAATAAACTGCTGGACTTTAGATTACTGGAAAACGTTGCATGTGTGCTTTAATTAACCCGGTGAAGTGAGTGCCCCTCAACATGATCAATAGCGCTACCGCACAAGGAGTAGAACCCTCTCAAGGAGGATCACAAGGAAATGGACACCATGTGACTTAAATATGAGTGTCTGAGCAAAGGGTCTGAATACTTATGACCATGTGATATTTCAGTTTTTGTTTTTTTTAATAAATTTGTAAAAATTTCTACATTTCTGTTTTTTTTTCAGTCAAGATGGGGTACAGAGTGTACTTTAATGAGAAAAAAAATGAACTTTTTAAAACTTATAAAATGGCTGCAATGAAACAAAATTAAATATTTAAAGGGGTCTGAATACTTTCCGTACCGACTGTATATTCTGCTCCTCAGACATGTTGCGATGCGGCATAAACAGGTGTACTTCAGACGCATGCCCTGCTATATGGTTTGCAGCTGGAAAATGGAGATCCACGTGAAGGGACACATATTTTTTATTGCTCCTTCAAACCCCCAAGAAGACACATGGTCACGGTTCACTGTAAACAAATGGGATTTACCCTGATATTTTTATAAACACACAGTGGTACTCTAAAGAGGCAGACGGTCTCAGAGGTACATCACAGTTATATATATTAATGGGGTATAGAACAAGAAAATGATTGGGCAAAGATATTTTACCATTATTTATTAGTTATGTTGGGGGGGGGGTCTATATCAAGAATGAGATTAGGCCCTTAGCTTCCCATTAGGGTCAAGAAATGATACAGATACACATGCATGGATACCCTACATGTGCTAGGCTAGTAGGGTGATACCACCAACCTGCACTATTTGGAAAAAACTGGGAAGGAAAGTGTATATTATTCCCTACTCTCTCCCTATTCTATATTGTCCCCTACCTCACATGGTGGTTGGCACCCTAAAAAGGAAGCTCTTAAGTAGCAAATAGAGGTAACTAAGAAATTCTCATCAGAACTGGACATCGCAAAAAAAGAAACATAGTTACAGAACAAGGTAGAATGGTACCAATACCACCTAAAAGAGTGTAAACACAAGTTCTTTATTACCTTGAAGAATTCAGGGAATACAAGGCATATTAGGTGCCGATTACCAGACAGAATTATATTCCTTAGATAGACATATCCTCCTCTGAAACAGAGGTCTCACATACTGATACAAAATTCAAAACCCAAAAGGGGAAATTAAAAGGAAGGGGTGGATTTCGGGGGAGAGGAAATAACAGGAGAACCCCGCAGAGAGGGAGTTTTTTAGATCTGAACTACCTGCTCAGGAGCCGATCCAATCAGCCGAATCCCGTTTAACCGGTTCAGGACCGCCCACTGTACATAAACGTCGGCGCTGCCCGGGCTCTGTGCAGCGCCGACGTTTAAAAACGGTGGGTGGTCCCGCAGCGCTCAGGACCCCCAGGCTCCTGCTAGCGCTGCGGTACCGGTTCAGAGCGATAGCTCTGACATGTGGCATCATGGGGACCTGAATGGATCAGGTCCCCATGATGTTAACCTGTTCCTATCTTCTAGATGCCGCGATCCATAGCGATCGCGGCATTTAAAAGATAGTAACAGCTGGTGGTCGGCGATCGGGACCCCCCACATACCTCAGGAGCGGCGGGGATCCCGGTGCTGTGACCTCTGACATCATTGAGACCTGATTGGCTCAGGTCTCGATGATGTCAGCGTCACACCAGCCAATCAGAGAGATCACCAGGGAAGTTTGTTTTAGCAACAAACTTTCCCGGGCGATCTGCCTGATAAATACACTGTTTCTCCTCTGATCTCAGTGAGAGAGCAGAGGAGAAACAGTGTGACAAGAGCTGTGTCAGCCTTGCCACTGTGAAAGTAAAAAAAAAATAAAATAAAAAAGAAAGTAAGAGTTAGGGTTAGTGAGTCTGTCAGATCAGTCAGTCCTGTCAGATCAGTCCTGTCAGATCTGTCAGTCAGTCAGTCCTGTCAGATCTATCAGTCAGTCAGTCCTGTCATCTCTATCAGTCAGTCAGTCCTGTCAGATCAGTCAGTCAGTCCTGTCAGATCAGTCAGTCAGTCCTGTCAGATCTATCAGTCAGTCCTGTCAGATCAGTCAGTCAGTCCTGTCAGATCAGTCAGTCCTGTCAGATCTGTCAGTCAGTCAGTCCTGTCAGATCTGTCAGTCAGTCAGTCCTGTCAGATCTGTCAGTCAGTCAGTCCTGTCAGATCTGTCAGTCAGTCAGTCCTGTCAGATCTGTCAGTCAGTCAGTCCTGTCAGTCAGTCCTGTCAGATCAGTCCAGTCAGTCAGTCCTGTCAGATCAGTCCAGTCAGTCAGTCCTGTCAGATCAGTCCAGTCAGTCAGTCCTGTCAGATCTGTCAGTCAGTCAGTCCTGTCAGATCTGTCAGTCAGTCAGTCCTGTCAGATCAGTCAGTCAGTCCTGTCAGATCAGTCAGTCAGTCCTGTCAGGTCAGTCAGTCCTGTCAGATCAGTCCCGTCCGTTCAGTCCGGTCCGTTCAGTCCAGTCAAAAAATCTAAAAATAAAATGGCCCGTCAGACTTATACCGCAGAGGAGGTGTATGCCCTGCTGTGTTCTGACACTGATGACAGCGCAATCTCAGATGGAGATATGGATTTTGAGGGCTTTAGTAGCGGCGACACTGAGAGCTCAGAAATGAGCAGTGATTCTGGTCCATCCTCAAGCCCAAGGACCAGTACAACAATAGGGGCAAATAGCGCTACTGGAGAAACGTCTCCAGATCAGGGAACACTGCCCAGTACAAGCGCTGTCCCTGCTACTAGTGAATTGGCGCACGCCAGTGTACAAGGGGCTTTGCCACATGATCTAGCATTTCCCAGATGGGAGGCTTCGGATTCGGCTGCTCCATTCAGCCCTGATTTCAACGCCACTCCTGGTATAAATGTGGAGGTGGAAGATTTTGGACCAATTCATTTTTTTAATTTGTTTTTTACAGACAGCTTGCTAGAGCATATTGTCGTGCAAACAAATGTATATGCATCCCAATTCATAAGCCAGAATCCCCGATCTTACTATGCTAGGGCAAATTTATGGACACCAACTAATGTCCCGGAAATAAAAAAATTTTTAGGACTTACATTTGCCATGGGGCTTGTTAAAAAACCGAGCATTCGATCCTACTGGTCCAACCACCCTGTTCAAGCCACCCCTATGTTTTCAGTCATTCTGCCTAGGACCCGTTATGAAATGCTCATGCGGTTTTGGCATTTTAACGACAATAGTCAATGCCTGCCCAGAAATGCCCCAGAACATGACAGGTTATATAAAATTAGACCCATCATTGAAAATTTGACAGAAAAATTCTTAAGCCTCTACACCCCAACACAAAATATTTCTATAGATGAGTCCCTTGTAAAATTCAAAGGAAGACTGCACCTCAAGCAATTTATTCCATCTAAAAGGGCAAGGTTTGGAATAAAGATCTATAAAATGTGCGAAAGTTCAACCGGATACACATCCGCTTTCCGCATATATGAGGTTAAAGACAGCCAACTAAACCCACCAGGATGCCCTACTTATCTGGGGACATCTGCAAAAATTGTTTGGGAGCTGATAAGTCCATTTTTTCAAAAAGGCTACAATCTATATGTGGACAATTATTACACCAGCATACCCCTATTTAAAAGCCTGGTTGAACACAACATCGGGGCTTGTGGGACCATCCGTAAAAACCGTCAGGGGTTTCCACAACCATTGGTCAACCAAAAGTTCCAAAAGGGGCAGTCAGGGGCTGTACGCAACGGAGAGCTGCTTGCCCTGAAATATAGGGATAAGAGGGATATTTTTGTCCTCAGCTCGATCCACACAGATGCCACAAGGGCCACTGTAGAACTAGGATCCACCACTCCGAAGCAAAAACCTGTGTCAGTCATTGACTACAACAAACACATGGGGGGTGTGGACCTTGCAGACCAGGTTCTACAGCCATACCAGGTATCAAGAAAGTCCTATACCTGGTATAAAAAGTTGGTTATCTATTTGTTTCAGGTGGCCACATACAATTCTTTTGTGTTGTACAAAAAAGCAGGAAATTCAGATCCTTTTCTTGATTATCAAGAAAAGGTCATTGAAAATCTTGTCTTCCAAAGTGTTAGCCCCGCTCATCCATTAGAATCTGAGGATGTGAAAAGACTCACTGAGCGACATTTTATTGCACTTATTCCAGCAACGGAAACAAGAAGGAACCCCCAGAAAAGATGTCGTGTATGTACTAAGAGAGGAATGAGGCGTGATACCCGCTACTATTGCCCACAATGCCCATCATTGCCAGCCTTATGCGTCACTGACTGCTTTAAAATCTACCACACAGAACCACGTTTTTAAACTGTAAAAATGGATCCCAATTTGTCATTCAAACATTTGGTTCATTTAGTGAATGACATATTCGAGTAGAGCTCACTTAATTTCCAGGGGGGGTTCTCCAGAATCTAAACCTTCCATTGCGTGCTTGTTTCTGGAAATCATCCATCGAGTTAAAATGGTCACTAAACCCATAGATGAATTCCCAGAGGGGTGTCATTTCCAAAATGGGGTCACTTCAGGGGGGATTCTTTAGCTCTGGTACTCTGAAAAGTGCCAGAACAGCATAATCCCCCCTGAAGTGACCCCATTATGGAAATGACACCTCTGTGGGAATTCATCTATGGGTTTAGTGACCATTTACCTACTTATTTTCCCACCACTAGATTAATTTATATAGAGGAGTAGATTGTAAAATTCGGTCACTTGTTGTGGGTTTCCTCTGTTTAGGCACCTCAGGGGCTCTCCAAATGCAACATGGCGTCCGCTATCCATTCCAGTCAAATTTCCATTCCAAAAGTCAAATGGCGCTCCTTACCTTCCGAGCCATGCCGTGCGCCCAAACAGTGGCTTTGCACCACATATGGGGTATCAGCGTGCTCAGGAGAAATTGCACAACACATTTTGGGGTCCATTTTTTCTGGCTGCCCTTGTGAAAATTAAAAATTTGAGGCTAAA
The DNA here is from genome assembly GCF_046119375.1 of Phyllobates terribilis. NCBI lineage: Eukaryota > Metazoa > Chordata > Amphibia > Anura > Dendrobatidae > Phyllobates > Phyllobates terribilis. Next base: position 161,762 of record NW_027363646.1, read on the forward strand.
GTAGCAGTTTTGTGATAAAAATGTGTTTTTTTATTTTCACCCTTCAACATTATAAAATTGTGTGAAGCCCCTGGGGGTTCAAGGTGCTCACCACACATCTAGATAAGTTCCTTGTGGGGTCTAGTTTCCAAAATGGGGTGACTTGTTGGGGGTTTCCTCTGTTTAGGCACCTCAGGGGCTCTCCAAATGCAACATGGCGTCCGCTATCCATTCCAGTCAAATTTCCATTCCAAAAGTCAAATGGCGCTCCTTACCTTCCGAGCCATGCCGTGCGCCCAAAAAGTGGCTTTGCACCACATATGGGGTATCAGCGTGCTCAGGAGAAATTGCGCAACACATTTTGGGGTCCATTTTTTCTGGCTGCCCTTGTGAAAATTAAAAATTTGAGGCTAAAGTAGCAGTTTTGTGATAAAAATGTGTTTTTTTATTTTCACCCTTCAACATTATAAAATTGTGTGAAGCCCCTGGGAGTTCAAGGTGCTCACCACACATCTAGATATGTTCCTTAAGGGGTCTAGTTTCCAAAATGGGGTGACTTGTTGGTGGTTTTCTCTGTTTAGGCACCACAGGGGCTCTCCAAATGCAACATGGCGTCCGCTATCGATTCCAGTCAAATTTCCATTCCAAAAGTCAAATGGCGCTCCTTACCTTCCGAGCCATGCCGTGCGCCCAAACAGTGGCTTTGCACCACATATGGGGTATCAGCGTGCTCAGGAGAAATTGTACAACACATTTTGGGGTCCATTTTTTCTGGCTGCCCTTGTGAAAATTAAAAATTTGAGGCTAAAGTAGCAGTTTTGTGATAAAAATGTGTTTTTTTATTTTCACCCTTCAACATTATAAAATTGTGTGAAGCCCCTGGGGGTTCAAGGTGCTCACCACACATCTAGATAAGTTCCTTGAGGGGTCTAGTTTCCAAAATGGGGTGACTTGTTGGGGGTTTCCTCTGTTTAGGCACCTCAGGGGCTCTCCAATGCAACATGGCGTCCGCTATCCATTCCAGTCAAATTTCCATTCCAAAAGTCAAATGGCGCTCCTTACCTTCCGAGCCATGCCGTGCACCCAAAAAGTGGCTTTGCACCACATATGGGGTATCAGCGTGCTCAGGAGAAATTGCACAACACATTTTGGGGTCCATTTTTTCTGGCTGCCCTTGTGAAAATTAAAAATTTGAGGCTAAAGTAGCAGTTTTGTGATAAAAATGTGTTTTTTTATTTTCACCCTTCAACATTATAAAATTGTGTGAAGCCCCTGGGGGTTCAAGGTGCTCACCACACATCTAGATAAGTTCCTTGAGGGGTCTAGTTTCCAAAATGGGGTGACTTGTTGGGGGTTTCCTCTGTTTAGGCACCTCAGGGGCTCTCCAAATGCAACATGGCGTCCGCTATCCATTCCAGTCAAATTTCCATTCCAAAAGTCAAATGGCGCTCCTTACCTTCCGAGCCATGCCGTGCGCCCAAACAGTGGCTTTGCACCACATATGGGGTATCAGCGTGCTCAGGAGAAATTGCACAACACATTTTGGGGTCCATTTTTTCTGGCTGCCCTTGTGAAAATTAAAAATTTGAGGCTAAAGTAGCAGTTTTGTGATAAAAATGTGTTTTTTTATTTTCACCCTTCAACATTATAAAATTGTGTGAAGCCCCTGGGGGTTCAAGGTGCTCACCACACATCTAGATAAGTTCCGTGAGGGGTCTAGTTTCCAAAATGGGGTGACTTGTTGGGGGTTTCCTCTGTTTAGGCACCTCAGGGGCTCTCCAAATGCAACATGGCGTCCGCTATCCATTCCAGTCAAATTTCCATTCCAAAAGTCAAATGGCGCTCCTTACCTTCCGAGCCATGCCGTGCGCCCAAAAAGTGGCTTTGCACCACATATGGGGTATCAGCGTGCTCAGGAGAAATTGCGCAACACATTTTTGGGTCCATTTTTTCTGGCTGCCCTTGTGAAAATTAAAAATTTGAGGCTAAAGTAGCAGTTTTGTGATAAAAATGTGTTTTTTTATTTTCACCCTTCAACATTATAAAATTGTGTGAAGCCCCTGGGAGTTCAAGGTGCTCACCACACATCTAGATAAGTTCCTTGAGGGGTCTAGTTTCCAAAATGGGGTGACTTGTTGGGGGTTTCCTCTGTTTAGGCACCTCAGGGGCTCTCCAAATGCAACATGGCGTCCGCTATCCATTCCAGTCAAATTTCCATTCCAAAAGTCAAATGGCGCTCCTTACCTTCCGAGCCATGCCGTGCACCCAAAAAGTGGCTTTGCACCACATATGGGGTATCAGCGTACTCAGGAGAAATTGCACAACACATTTTGGGGTCCATTTTTTCTGGCTGCCCTTGTGAAAATTAAAAATTTGAGGCTAAAGTAGCAGTTTTGTGATAAAAATGTGTTTTTTTATTTTCACCCTTCAACATTATAAAATTGTGTGAAGCCCCTGGGGGTTCAAGGTGCTCACCACACATCTAGATAAGTTCCTTGAGGGGTCTAGTTTCCAAAATGGGGTGACTTGTTGGGGGTTTCCTCTGTTTAGGCACCTCAGGGGCTCTCCAAATGCAACATGGCGTCCGCTATCGATTCCAGTCAAATTTCCATTCCAAAAGTCAAATGGCGCTCCTTACCTTCCGAGCCATGCCGTGCGCCCAAACAGTGGCTTTGCACCACATATGGGGTATCAGCGTGCTCAGGAGAAATTGCACAACACATTTTGGGGTCCATTTTTTCTGGCTGCCCTTGTGAAAATTAAAAATTTGAGGCTAAAGTAGCAGTTTTGTCATAAAAATGTGTTTTTTTATTTTCACCCTTCAACATTATAAAATTGTGTGAAGCCCCTGGGGGTTCAAGGTGCTCACCACACATCTAGATAAGTTCCTTGAGGGGTCTAGTTTCCAAAATGGGGTGACTTGTTGGGGGTTTCCTCTGTTTAGGCACCTCAGGGGCTCTCCAAATGCAACATGGCGTCCGCTATCGATTCCAGTCAAATTTCCATTCCAAAAGTCAAATGGCGCTCCTTACCTTCCGAGCCATGCCGTGCGCCCAAACAGTGGCTTTGCACCACATATGGGGTATCATCGTGCTCAGGAGAAATTGCACAACACATTTTGGGGTCCATTTTTTCTGGCTGCCCTTGTGAAAATTAAAAATTTGAGGCTAAAGTAGCAGTTTTGTGAAAAAAAGTTAAATGTTCATTGTTTTCTTCCACATTCCAAAAATTCCTGTGAAGCACCTGAAGGGTTAATAAACTTCTTGAATGTGGTTTTGAGCACCTTGAGGGGTGCAGTTTTTAGAATGGTATCACTTTTGGGTATTTTCTGTCATAAAGGCTCCTCAAAGTCACTTCAAATAAGATGTGGTCCCTAAAAAAATGTTTTTCTAAATTTTGTTGTAAAAATGAGAAATCGCTGGTCAACTTTTAACCCTTATAGCTTCCTAACAGAAAAAAATTTTGGTTCCAAAATTGTGCTGTTGTGAAGTAGACATGTGGGAAATGTTATTCATTAACTATTTTGTGTGACATATCTCTCTGATTAAAGGGTATGAAAATTCAAAGTTTGAAAATTGCAAAATTTTCAAAATTTTCGCCAAATTTCCGATTTTTTCACAAATAAACGCAAGTGATATCGAAGAAATTTTACCACTATCATGAAGTACAATATGTCACAAAAAAACAATCTCAGAATCAGGTGGATCCGTTGAAGCGTTCCAGAGTAATTACCTCATAAAGTGACAGTGGTCAGAATTGAAAAAATTGGCCCGGTCACGAAGGCAAAAACAGGCTCTGGCGCGAAGTGGTTAACAACACAGGTCATCAATCTATCATCAATGCCCCTCACTACTGATGAAATATGCGTACTGAGTAAACGTTTAAGTTTGATCCACACCACTGATTTTGATGAATCTGAAATAATAATAGACCTGCATCTATTCATCAGACGTTTGAAATTAAAATAGCACTTCCTTAGGGAGGATAGAAAGGAGTGTGACAACTTGGGAATACCCAATAACCTTCTACAAGGCGTGAGGTTGCTATACCATCTTGATGAGGTGAACCTGAATACATTGATCCCTTCACGGACATTAAAAATAAAATTTCTAGAATGCCACCTCCTACCGGAGACTTAAGTTCCATAGATTTCTTCCTTAATTTGGTTACGGAGGACATCATACAACTGACAAAAACTAAGCCTTGGGAATAACATAACCTTTCAAGAGGTGAAATGGATTCACTATACAGACTTGAAAAGGATCAAACCATAACCATAAAGCCGTCCGACAAAGGCGGCAATGTGGTTGTGATGGATACCACTACAGACTCTCTCATCTCTCGGCATCACAGACTTGGCCCTATCTTGTATCTCCTCATAGACAGACAGGACATCAGTATCTCCCACTCACACACCACCTCCTCATCTCACCCGACTTTGCTGCCCGACTAATCCACTTGTCTCCCCTCTATTCCTCTGCGTCTCCTCTCTGTCAATCCCTTCAGTGGCTCCCCATTGCCCAGAGACTCCAGTTCAAAACCCTAACCATGGCACATAAAGCCATCCACAACCTGTCTCCTCCATGTATCTGTGACTTAATCTCCCGGTACATACCTGCACGCAACCTCCAATCCTCACAAGATCTCCTGCTCTACTCACTTCTTATCTTCTCTTCCAACAATCGCACACAAACGTTATCCCATGCATCCCTCCTACTCTGGAACTCTCTATCCAATCATAAAAGACTCTTGCCTACCATGGAAACCTTCAAAAGGAACCTGAAGTCCCACCTCTTCCGAAAAGCCTACAACCTGCAGTAAACTTCTTTCCACCATACTGCTGCATGACCAGCTCTACCCTCATCTACTGTATCCTCACCTATCCTTTGTAGATTGTGAGCCCTCGCGGGAAGGGTCCGCTCTCCTCCTGTTTGGCTTTACAGACATTTTCTTAGACTCTGTCTCTAGGACCCAGCGGCTACCTTCCTCTCGCTAATTAACACCCTGCCTGGTTGTATAAATATCTGCTGTGTATTCATTACAACTTGTGAAGGCTTTAGCAAGAGCAGTACTTCTTGCTGTTTGGAGCTTGAGAACGTGTGCGCATTTGTCTGGAGTTCGTCTAAAGCTAAGTAATTTCCCCCTGTTTGTCTACTTCTGTTGTCTATAGTGTTTAATTGAGATCAACTCGTGCTCATCTCCTCCCTTCCCTAGCCTTTTCCATATGCCAGGGAAAGACAGGGCAAGGCACATGTGCGGCGTTTGGTGAAGAGCCAATTCAAGGATGTTAGGGAAGACAGGGTGATGCTAGATAAGCCTAGGAGGTCTCCACTTCCCCCCTTTCCCTAGAATCTAGACTTCCTTTCCTTCTTCCCTTTGTGTTGCAGTAGGTTTTTCCCACATCTTGCGTGACACATGGATACCTAAGATGTTGCAATGATCTGTGCATGGGGTATGCAACATAGTGAATCAGAAGAACTATACTACATTTATAATTGGAGGAATTTGCTAATATTATTATTACACCTAATACACATTGAGTTATGATCTTGGAGATGAGAATAAACCTTTAACTGTCAGAGGGTTCTCATCTATGCAAGGTCACAGAAGTTGTTAATATTTAGTAGAAATTAAACCATGTGTATGGTTCACAGATATGATCATATCTGTGATAAATTGATTGTGTATTAATATCCTTTGTCGTGGTTGACTGGGTCCATTATGTGTGCCTAAGTTGTAGGTGTTCGTAAAAAGATAATGAGGCAAGTTGATCTCCTTCTGGAGTTTCTTTAAACTTTTAGGCACCCCATCTTCAAGCAGATAATCTATTATCTGGATTGCTAAGGTTATTGTATTAATGGTTACTGACCACATTAGAAAAGTAAGTGCATGTCGACAATGATTTTGCTACTAAGAGAAAAATATTTTGATTTATTGTGATTTACACTAAATTGAATGCACTGATTCCAAACATGAACTCCGAATTTGCCTGACACGTTTATATTTTAAGTTATACATGCAAAGCCTATTCACTTATAATATTAATGCATTATATATTGGAAATATTCCAACGTACATGCCCAGACCTGTCCGAACATTCTCATACAGGTCTATCAGTTGATGTCAGCAGGAAGCACCGTATTTTTCGGACTATAAGACGCACCGGACCATAAGACGCACCAAGGTTTTAGAGGTGGAAAATAGTGAAAAAAAAACTTTTTTGGATTGCGATAGCTGATGCATGCTGCCCGTGGATCAGGCAGAATGTATCAGACACCGGATGTACGACGTAAGGCTGATATGGTATGTTTCAGTCTTCCGTCTGAAATGCTGCGGCAGAGGAAAACATACCGTCCTTTGGCTTCTCCTCTCCTGCTGTCAATGACTGAGTGGTCTAACTGTACACACACGCAGGAAGAAACGCCAAAAAACAAATGTGGCTGAAGTCATACAGCCAGTATGCTGCTCGATCCACTGGTTGCTTGTATCATGTACTGGCTGTATTCAGCCATGTATGGTATGTCCTCTTTAAGATCCCACAGGTATTGTGGTTGCTCTGAGGAGAACTATAACTTCCAGCAAGTCCTTCACCTCTTATGGCATGCTGGGGGTTATAGTTCACCACAGGAGTAGTACAATGTTTTATGTCATGTGCTTTTTCAGTTTACTTTATATTTTACTTCTACGTTATAATGCTTGCCTCTCATTCTGGACCCACGATAGGCAAGGAGCGGGGTCACACTGTCTGGGGGCTGCGGCAGCAGAGGTGGCTGGGGCTGCGGAGGGAGCTGTGGCAGCTGAGGTGGCTGGGGCTGTGGCAGCGGGCGCAGGCAGTTGGGGCTGCAGAGGGGGCTGGGTCTGTGGCAGCGGAGGTGGCTGGGGCTGCGGCAGCGGAGGCGGCTGGGGCTGCGGAGGCGGCTGGGGCTGTAGCAGTGGAGCCGGAGGGAGGCAGGGCTGCAGAGGGGGCTGTGGCAGTGTAGGCGGCTTTGGCAACGTAGGCGGCTGGGGCTGTGGCAGCGGAGGTGGCTGGGGCTGTGGCAGTGGAGCGCAGGGGCTGTGGCAGTGCAGGTGGCTGGGCTGTGGCAGCGGAGGTGGAGGGAGCTGGGGCTGCAGCTGCGGAGGGGGCTGTGGCTTGGGCAGTGAAGGCAGCTGGGGCTGGGGCAGCGAAGGCAGCTGGGGCTGGGGCAGCGGAGGCGGCTGGGGCTGTGGCAGCGGAGGTGGCTGTGGCAGCGGAGGGGGCTGTGGCTGTGGCGGCGGAGGGGGCTGTGGCAGCGGAGGCGTCTGGGGCTGAAAGGGGCTGTGGCAGGAGGGGGCTGTGGCTGTGGCAGTGAAGGGGGCTGTGGCGGCAGGGGGCTGTGGCAGCGAAGGGGGCTGTGGCAACAGAGGGGGCTGTGGCAGCGATGGAGCGATTTTACCCAATAATGAGCGGCGGCAGCAGAATGTTTGTGGGCACAGCCATGAATTCACTATGGCCGTGCTCGAAATCAGGAGGTGGGCGGTCTCTCATCCTGATCAAGCGCTGCAGTGACATTACAAAGAGGCAGGGTCGGTAATGACTGCGCGCTGTGCTGTTCTGTGTTGCCCCGACCCTGCCTCTTTGTAACGTCATTGCAGCGCACAATCTGGACCTGAGACCGCCCATCTCCTGATGTCTAGTGTGGACATAGTGAATTCATGGCTGCGCCCACAAACATGCTGCTGCCGCCGCTCGTTACTGGGTATCACCATTCCTTTGCCGCCCCAGCTGCTGCAGCCCCCGTCGTTGCCGCAACCCCAGCCGCCTCCACATCACAAAACAGTATATTCGGACCATAAGACGCACCCCCATAAATTGGGGGAAAAAAGTGCGTCTTATGGTCCAAAAAATACGGTATATAAGGCAAACTGGACAGAGCTCAATAAAGTGATCTCTTATAGGGCTATCAGTTTGGAAGCTTAAGGCTGGAGTCATACTAGCGTATAAAAAATTGGTCCAATGTTGATCCAGAATAGTAGGACGAGTGTATGGCGCTATGTTATGCATACTGCTGAATAAAAAGGGTTCAATAAAATATTATGTACCCAAAAATAAATGTTTTAATTGTGCAAAAGCAGGAAAACATTAAAAATCTTATATTAATCTGGTATCGCTGTAATCGAACTGACCTACAGAATAAAGTCATCATATCACTTATACCCTGGGCTGGCGACAGCACCTGAGCAGGCGGGGGGGGGCCCACTCGCCGTCTAGCACCGTGCCGCGCTATGGGACCTGTGAGAGGAGGACAGCGGTGCCAGCGCCCGCTCCCCCCCGCTTGCTCATGGCCTCAGGGCCCCTACAGCCTGCGGCTCATCACTTACCTCTCCTCGTTCCTCCGCAGCCGCTCCATTCTCTTCGCGGCTGCTGCACTGTGATGTCTCAGGTCAGAGGGTGCGGTGACATCTTTTCACCGCGCTCTTTCCTGAGCCGTCACAGCGCAGAGTGGAAAGATGCCGGCGACGCTGGAGTCCAGAGCAGCGGCAGCAGGTGAGAAGAAGTGAGGTGAGTATTTGATTATTTTTTTTTAATGTATGGAGGCATGGGCCATTATAAGGGAGGGGGGTGTGACATCCTGCATGGGGCATTATAAGGAAGGGGAGGGGTGACATCCTGCATGGGGCATTATAAGGAAGGGGGGGTAACATCCTGCATGGGGCATTAAAAGGGGGGGGAGTGACATCCTGCATGGGGCATTATAAGGAAGGGGGGGTGACATCCTGCATAGGGCAGTATAAGGGGTGTGTGACATCCTGCATGGGGAATTATAAGAGGGGGGAGAGGTGACATCCTGCATGGGGCATTCAAAGGGGGGGAAGTGAGATCCTGCATGGGGCATTATATGGGGGGGAGTGACATACTGCATGGGGCATTATATGGGGGGAAGTGACATCCTGCATAGGGCATTATATGGGGGTGGTGACATAATGTATGGGGCATTATAAGCGAGGGTGACATCCTGCATGGGGCATTATAAGGGGGGGTGACATAATGAATGGGGCATTATAAGCGGGATGACATCCTGCATGGGACATTATAAGAGGGGTGACATCCTGCATGGGGTATTATAAGGGGGGAACAGCCCGCGTGGGGCATTATGTGGTGGGAACAGCTTGCATGAGGTATTATGTGGTTGGAACAGCCTGCATTGAGCATTATGTGGGGGCACAGCCTGCATGGAGCATTATATGGGGGCACATCCTGCATGGAGCATTATATGGGGGCCAGTATTCTGTATGGAACGCTATATAGGGACCAGTATCCTGTATGGAGCGTTATATGGGAGCCAGTATCCTGTAGGATCGTTATAAGGGGGACAGTATGCTGTATGGAGCATTATATGGGGTAAATATCCTGTCTGGAGCATTTTATGGGGGCCAGTATTCTGCATGCAGCGATTCGCTGGTTTCTGAGCTATTGTAGAATTTACAATAGATATCGGTCATGTAATGTAAGAAGTGAAATCTTCGGCATTGTATTATATTTTTTTTTTTTTTCTGCGGCATCTGTGCTTCATGAATCGTGGTATGTGATAAAGGGGCCCAGTGAGACTCTTTCGTCCAGGGCCCACGAAAACCTGGAGCCGGCCCTGCTTATACCGCACGGCGAATGTCATGAAAAAAATAAAAAGCAATTCTTGAACTTTTGTTCATATTTATCCTGTGAATGCTGGGAGTTGTTGTTTCATAAAAACTGGAATGTCCATACTTCCTGCACCTACAAAATGTGTGAAAATGTGTAACAATGGGAATGGTTTCTCTCATAGACAATGATTCCTGCTCTTACCTGTCATTTGTCCATTGCTAGATGTATCACCAGCAAACAAAACACTCAATGTTCTTGATTTAAGGCCTTAAATACACTAAAGCTGGAATTGGACTGGTTGCTATGGGCTATAGGTCTTTGATCCTATGGTAACAGTGTAGTGTTGTCATAGAGCCTAGAATTTAATTAAATTTGAAGTAATATAAAGTTATTTATTTTTTTCAGTCGCAGTAAATGCATTTTACTTTTTCGAACTTTTCCTTATTCGTCCTGCTCCTCCAGCCTTGATGCTAACCAATGTGATCTGCCATATTATTACTACTTGTTATTAATATTAATTAATACCTGTGGAGATATCACTCATGGTCATATGTGACATCATCAAATCCAGGAGGCCATTGTTACCTCACAGCATGATGTCACAATGACTGTGGGGCTATATAAACGGGTGTTCAGGGGGCAAATTCTCATTTCAAGAGATGAAGACAAGGAGAGCAGAGGATCCAGGATCGAGGACACAGATTCTCATTTCAGGAGATGAAGACGAGGAGAGTTGAAGTTCCTGGATTGAGGATACAGGTAAATGAGAAACTTTACAGGGATTTAAGTTAGTGAACTTAGCGCCAACATGGCCATCGATCCTCCAAGTCTACAGATTGTGGCTGTAAGGTTCTAGCTTTCTCCAGTCCTTGCTGGCAGAATCTCTAGACTTGGGTGATGAAGGTTCTTTGTGAGGTCACACAGCGGAATGTTGGACACTGAGAGTTCTATGCAGCAAACATGGGGACATCCCTGGGGCTATCACAGAGGTCAGCAACAAGATGGCACCTCGGATGGAGACACTACAGTAGCTACTTTGGTCAGTGACAGTTCCAGTGGTATATGTGGCTGGCACAGATTGCTGGTGGTGGTTCTGTCACTTTAATTTCAGATTTTTGGAGCAAAAAAAATCTACCCTTGTTCCCCCACATGGGAGAGAGGTTGGTGTACATACATTGGGGGACATACTGTATACGTATTTATTTTACTCTTTATTTTACATATATATATATATGTGCATTTTACACAATTTTTTTTAATTAAATTTATTACACCATTTTTAAGTATCTACATCAAAATTTAAAAATGCAAAGAAAAGAGGGTATAAAGTACAATATATTTATGACTGGTTTTCTATGGATCTTTGCCTGATCTGTCTCATATTATTTTTTTCTTACCAGGAAAAATATCTGGATCCTTTAAGGAAGACTGAAGAATTTAACAAGAGCCACAGGATTATTTAGTGTTAATCATTTAATATGTCTGTAGATAATATTTGTTGTCTTATGAGGTCATTATATACTGATTATATAGATCTAATTCTGGAATCAGTGCATCATGACATCATATTACATAGGTGTCTGCTGTCTAACCTAATTGTACAAGGGACCTAATATGATATAACTGCCCTATGTCTGTATCCGAAGGGCTAGCGTTTGTGGGGTGTAGTGTTTGTGGGGGTTAGTGTTCTGTATTTTTACAGGGGAGATCAACGTAGACAAGCTATAAGCTCAGAGTCCGATCTGATAAGGAGAGGTGAGGCGTGTTACCAGGACAAAGAAGATCTGCTCTCCGGAAACGAGTCATTGCTCTATATATCAGTTAGTTAGTTGTAGTATGGCCTTGGTCCAGGGTTCTTGAACTGATCGCCTTTTCTCGGGGTCAAGAAGGAATTTTTTCCCTATGACACACATTGGCTGAACGTGTCCAGGTTTTTTGCCTTCTTCTGGATCATTGGCTTTAGGTAGGGGTAAACATTTTATTTAATAAAATGTTTAAAATTAATGCTCTGTCTCCTTGTGTCTTTATTTTATAGCACTCAGGTAGTTGTATATGTCAGTTCTCATTTTTATGATCCACGGCTGCCACAATATGAAGCAAACTGAAATACAAGGGCGGTAATTATGTGTCTACTAATGTAATGACTGTATCTATGATGCATAAAATATAGTCAAAAAAGCAAGGGGTAGATGCCCAAACAGATTTAAGTCAAGAAAAGCTGCAATTGGACTAATTAAAAATATATTTTTATTAGAATTGATTAAAAAAACTCAATAAAAATCACCCAAAAACGCCAATAACAAATATCAACAGAGATGAGGTAGGTCACCTCAGTGACCAGTAGGTGCTTAGAATAGTGCCAGTATTCCAAAACCAATTGTCTGGACATGCAGCCAAGCACACAGCAGGTACAAATAACAATTTAGTGACCAGCTAGAGGTGGCCACAAACTGTACAATAAATGCTCATATTCTCATATACTATTGAACAGTTTTTATATGTACCTTAGTGCAGAAATGGCAATGCTCATTCAAACTAGGTGAGCATTCAAGTGGTTACTCGTGGAACCCCCAGTCCTTTTCTTCAACTGTGGAGCATATTATGCCTTTTCTCAGGTATTTAGGTAGGATGACAATAATTAGCATATATCAGTCAGACATCATCTATAAACCTGTCCACTTTGGGAAAGGGGGGATAACACTCTTATAGATGCAGGTACATACTGTACATGCAGTGACATAGGGCTATGATCTCAACGTACCACTGTCACCCTGTGTGAATATAATGCGATATTGCTGTAACTGTGTGCACACCTGTGATTATTCACCAACTGTAGGATAAAAAGGGAATAATCTAACCCAAGTTGAGGATATACTATGCCGGTTCCCTAGTTCATTCATAGGTGTTGGTCCCTTTTTCTTCTATTCTCCCTACGCGTTTCCTCAAACACATTGATACATCAGGGGAGGTACTTATTCCGATCGTGTACCACAGTAATATCGTTACAGACACGTTTGTGGGATAACTTGCTCAATGCTGCAGTATAGGCACTCACCTCACTGTTTCCATTTTAAAGCAACACTTCGCTGCGGTGGCTTCGTCCACAGTGCGTGACGCATTTCCGGTCCGAAGACCTCACTTCCGGTCTGTGGAGCACAGGACATGGCTGCTGGAACTCACTGGTTCCGGAAGCGACGTCTAAGGCGCCGCCCCATGGTAACAGTGTCCAGGTGTCATACTCCTCGTCCTTGCCTCCCAGTCTCGAAGATACCATGTAAGAGGGTTGTAACCTCCTGTATGCTGCTCATCAGGCATGTTGCCATGTGGCATAGACAGGTGTACTTCAGACGCATGCCCTGCTATATGGGTTGCAGCTGGAAAATGGAGATCCACATTAAGGGACACATTTTTTATTGCTCCTTCAATCCCCCAAGAAGACACATGGTCACGGATCACTGTAAACAAATGGGATATACTCTGATATTTTTATAAACACACCGTGGTACTCTAAAGAGGCAGATGATCTCAGAGGTTGCGGTATAAAACAAGAAAATGATTGGGCAAAGATATTTTACCGTTATGTACAGTGTGTATTACTTACGTAAGGAGGGTGTAGATAAAGAACGAGATTGGACCCTCAGCTTACCATTAGGGTCAAAAAATGATACAGATACACATGCATGGATACCCTACATGTGCTAGCATAGTAGGGTGATACCACCAACCTTCACTATTTGGGAAAAACGAGGAAGGAAGTGTCAATTATTCCCTACTGTCACCCTAAAAAGGAAGCTCTTAAGGAGCAAATAGAGGTAACTAAAAAATTCTCATCAGAACTGGACTTCGTGACGCGCCCCCTGGGCCATGTTAGGCAGCGTTGCGCATGCAGGGAATACCCGGAGCCGGATCTGATAGGGGTAGTAGTCCTCGTGGCGGTGACCCGGTCCGTGCCCAGGGTGTCAAACCAAGTGGCAGAACTTAGAACAAGATGTTATAGAGTTCAACTACGCCACCCGTTGAATGCGGTTATGAAACCGCCGCTGCAGAGCAGACCGCTGAGGCCGGTGGTACGGTTGTGCAGCGTGGATGGTATAACCCCCAACGGGAGGGGTATGGCCTCAGGGCAGCGGACGTGGATGATGGGGATAGCAGAATTGCACGCGGGCACCAGGAACCACTCAGAGACGGTGCGGTGTAGTTCAGGGTCTTTACTGGTGGCAAAGGTAGACCCTCCCGGGAGTACTGGCTAGCGATCGGGGCCTGGTCAGTCTGTGAGCAGATAGGATCTCCCCTGGCCAGGCGGAGTTGTAGGCCTCCCCAACTATTGTACTCTTCCTGGCTACCTTGCTAGAAGCGGGTAGAAGTAGCCCACGTCCCTGAGTGTACCGTGTGGTGCTCACCCGTATGGCCGGTGACTCGGGGCCTTCTGGTAGCCTCCGCTCCACGCCGGCGGTGCTGGTCCCTTGCGTGTGACCGTGCCTTCGGGTTTCTTGGCCAGAGGACCTGAAATCCCCTGCCGGTCGGTTTCTGCTGCTGGGTATGGATCAGTCCCCACAGCCTCGGACTCCGTGTCCGGTGAGATCTCTTCAGTCAGGACGAGCTCTACAGCTTCCAGTCTCTGACCCCTTTTATCACTGCTCCCACAGAGCTCCTGATCTTGCTCTCCCTGTATCTGCTCCACTCCAGACCAGACTGTGTCTCTGTCTGGGACTCCTCTTCTTTCCCCTCTAACCCTGCCTCAGCCCCCAGTTTTTATAGGGGAAGTTCTTCCCCTCCCAGGACTGGGCAGGAGGTGTGGCATGCTTAGGGCACCTGACCAGGAGACCTCCCACCTGCTCTCAGACGTAATATTGCTATTACTGTGGTAACCAGACCCCTGGGGTTCCACACTTCGCAAAAGAAGAAACACAGTTACAGAACAAGGTAGAAAGGTACCAATACCACCTAAAAGAGTGTAAACACAAGTTCTTTATTACCTTGAAGAATTCAGGGAAAACAAGGAATATTCAGTGGCGCTTACCAGACAGAATTATATTCCTGAGATAGACTTATCCTCCTCTGAAACAGAGGTCTCACATACTGATACAAAATCGAAAACCCAAAAGGGAAAATTAAAAGGAAGGTGTAGATATCAGGGGAGAGGAAATAACAGGAGAACCACGCAGAGAGGGAGTTTTTTAGAGCTGAACTACCTGCTCAGGAGCCGATCCAACCAGCCGAATCCCGTTTAACAACACAGGTCATCAATTTATCATCGATGCCCCTCACTACTGATGAAATATGCGTACTGAGTAAAGGTTTAAGTTTTATCCACACCACTGATTTTGACAAATTTGAAATAATAAAAGTCCTGCATCTATTCATCAGACGTTTGAAATGAAAAGAGCACTTCCTTAGGGAAGATAGAAAGGAGTGTGACAACTTGGGAATACCCAATAACCTTTTACAAGGCGTGAGGTTGCTATATCATCTTGATGAGGTGAACCCGAATACATTGGTCCCTTCACGGACCTTAAAAATAAAATTTCTAGACTGCCACCTCCTACCGGAGACTTAAGTTCCCTAGATGTCTTCCTTCATTTGGTTACGGAGGACATCATACAACTGACACAAACTAAGCATTGGGAATAACATAACCGTGCAAGAGGTGAAATGGATGCACTATGCAGACTTGAAAATGATCAAACCATAACCATGAAGCCATCCGACAAGTTGGCAATGTGGTTGTGATGGATACCACTACAGACTCTCTCATCTCTCGGCATCCCAGACTTGGCCCTATTTTGGATCTGTTCATAGACAGACAGGACATTAGTGTCTCCCACTCACACACCACCTCCTCATCCCGCCTCCTATCTGTCGGTGTCCCCTAAGGAACATTTCTGGGACCCTTGCTCTTCTCCATCTACACCTTCGGCATTGGACAGCTCATAGAGTCTCATAGCTTTCAGTATGACCTCTATGCCGATGTCACATAGATCTACCTCACCGAACCTGATATCTAGTGATAAGCGAGCACTAAAATGCTCGGGTGCTCATTGCTCTGGACGAGCAAATTGGAATACTCGGGTGCTCGACCCGAGAAACGAGCTCAATGAAAGTCTTTGGGAAACTTGAGCATTTTTCAGGTGGTTCCCCCAGGCGGTCTGCAGAGGGCCTAAAAATTGCCCAAATCGATGGGAACAGTGCTCAAATGACATGGAAACAGCATGGGGAAGGCCTCTGGAAGCATTTCTGACTCCCAGGTCACTGATGTCAACAATGTTGTCAGAGTATTACGCCACTTTTAAGGACTCACAATAAAACATACAAAAACAAAACCAAAATGGATTTTCCTGGGAAAAATGTTAAGGAACATCCTTTCCAGGTTAATGACTTGTATACAGTGGTGGCCAAAAGTATTGGCACCCCTGCAATTCTGTCAGATAATGCTCAGTTTCTTCCTGAAAATGATTGCAATCACAAATTCTTTGGTATTATTATCTTCATTTAATTTGTCTTCATTGAAAAAAAGGATTGTACTAAAGCCAAATTGGATATAATTCCACATCAAACCTAAAAAGGGGGTGGACAAAAGTATTGGCACTGTTTGAAAAATCATGTGATGCTTCTCTAATTCGTGTAATTAACAGCACCTGTAACTTACCTGTGGCACCTAACAGGTGTTGTCAATAACTAAATCACACTTGCAGCCAGTTAACATGGATTAAAGTTGACTCAACCTCTGTCCTGTGTCCTTGTGTGTACCACATTGAGCATGGAGAAAAGAAAGAAGACCAAAGAACTGTCTGAGGACTTGAGAAACCAAATTGTGAGGAAGCATGAGCAATCTCAAGGCTACAAGTCCATCTCCAAAGACCTGAATGTTCCTGTGTCTTCCGTGCGCAGTGTCATCAAGAAGTTTAAAGCCCATGGCACTGTGGCTAACCTCCCTAGATGTGGACGGAAAAGAAAAATTGACGAGAGATTTCAACGCAAGATTGTGCGGATGGTGGATAAAGAACCTCGACTAACATCCAAACAAGTTCAAGCTGCCCTGCAGTCCGAGTGTACAACAGTGTCAACCCGTACTATCCGTCGGCGTCTGAATGAAAAGGGACTGTATGGTAGGATACCCAGGAAGACCCCACTTCTTACCCCGAGACATAAAAAAGCCAGGCTGGAGTTTGCCAAAACTTACCTGAGAAAGCCTAAAACGTTTTGGAAGAATGTTCTCTGGTCAGATGAGACAAAAGTAGAGCTTTTTGGGAAAAAGCATCAACATAGAGTGTACAGGAAAAAAAAGAGGCATTCAAAGAAAAGAACACTGTCCCTACAGTCAAACATGGTGGAGGTTCCCTGATGTTTTGGGGTTGCTTTGCTGCCTCTGACACTGGACTGCTTGACCGTGCGCATGGCATTATGAAGTCTGAAGACTACCAACAAATTTTGCAGCATAATGTAGGGTCCAGTGTGAGAAAGATGGGTCTCCCTCAGAGGTCATGGGTCTTCCAGCAGGAGAATAAGCCAAAACACACTTCCAAAAGCACTATAAAATGGTTTGAGAGAAAGCACTGGAGACTTCTAAGGTGGCCAGCAATGAGTCCAGACCTGAATCCCATAGAACACCTGTGGAGAGATCTCAAAATGGCGGTTTAGAGAAGGCACCCTTCAAATATCAGGGACCTGGAGCAGTTTGCCAAAGAAGAATGGTCTACAATTCCAGCAGAGCATTGTAAGAATCTCATTGATGGTTACCGGAAGCGTTTTTTTTGCAGTTATTTTGGCTAAAGGTTGTGCAACCAAGTATTAGGCTGAGGGTGCCAATACTTTTGTCTGGCCCATTTTTGGAGTTTTGTGTGAAATGATCAATGATTTGATTTTTGCTTCATTCTCTTGTGTTTTTTCCTTGCAAGCAAATGAAATGATGATAATAATACCAAAGAATTTGTGATTGCAATCATTTTCAGGAAGAAACGGAGTATTATCTGACAGAATTGCAGGGGTGCCAATACTTTTGGCCACCACTGTATAAGTCAAAATAAATAACCAAAAACAAAAATACTCCTCCACACCTTGGGCTATATTCATATGTAGCTTTTTTTATGCGTTTTTGCACTTTTGCTTTGCTTTCAACAAAGACAAATGCATTCACTGGGAAATGTAATTTTAACATTTTACAACCTTATCTGGCCATGTGGTGTGTGACATATCATCAGACACATGCATATGTGTCACCCCAGGCCTGGATGCCACAAACTTGTAAGGCTGTGTCTGAGAGCAGGAGGGAGGTTCTCTGGTCATGGAACATTTACATGCAGCACCTCCTGTCCCAGGCCAGTAGGGGGAGCAGGCTGCCCCTATAAAAACTGGTACTGAGGGCAGGGTTAGAGAGACCAGGACCCACTTCCGAAGCATCCAGAAGGGTTCCCAGAAGAGAGGGACAGGTCAGTCGCAGCTGAGGAGTCCAGGAGGCAAAGGAGGAACAGAAAGCCAGGGACAGAGGCGACGAGAGCCGGTCCTGGCAGAGAGAGACTACACAACCGGACACTGGGTCCGAGGCTGTCAGGGTTGCAAGCCCTGCAGCAGATAACCAACCCGCAAGGGATTTCAGGTCCCTTGGCCAAGAAGCCTGGAGGCTCCACCACACAGAGGGACCGGTACAGCACGGAGAAGCTACAGTTACCTAAGGCCCGAGTCGCAAGCCATACAGGCGTAGTACACGGCAAGCTCAGGGACGTGGGCTATAATACCACTAAAGGGGGAGATAGTCAGCAAGGGCAGAGAGAGAGAACGGTAGGCCTACCCACTCACCCTGACCAGCAGAGCTCGTCCGAATGCCCTCAGACACCCAGGTTCATTCCTACCCTGTACTCCTGGTGGGTCTGTGATAAGATCAGTAAAAGACCCTGGAATGCATTATTGGACTCTGTGTGGTTACTGCTGCGCCTGCACCATCACCCCCAGCATCCTATTACCTGCCCTGAGGCTACACTCCTCCCGTGGGGAGTTGTATTATTCCCCGCTGCATCCCCAACACCAGTCTCAGCGGTCTGCCTTGCAGCGGCGGTCCTCCCTGACCACAATCCATGGGTGGCGTAGTCAGACATTACCTAAAACATATAAAAGACTGCCACTGGTCTGACCACCCTGAGCCACGGGACCGGGTCGCCACTACTACTCCCAGCATTGCCCTGAAGCCAGTCCCGAGTGCCCCACGGCCCAGGGGCTGAGTCAGCTTTGGCGTAGTCGGCAGGATTGTGACCAACCCGCCACAAACGGGTATTGCGTGCCTGAAAAAGACTGTAAACGTACCTTAAAAAGAAGTTTCCTGCCATCCGGAGCCAATTCCTGCCGTTTTCAGCCATCTCCCGCCATCTTCAGCAGTTTCCGCCATCTTCAGCCGTTTTCCCGCCATCGTACGCCATCTTCAGGACGCCGCGCGGGAAGAAGAGGGGCGTGGATGTCCAAAACGCGCGGGACTTGAAGCCCCGCCCTACGCACTGACGCTGCGCAAGGTCCTGGAAGGGAGAGAGAGCGACGATGATGTCACCAGGACGCGACGCAAGGTCCTCACACGGAGCAGCACCAGCCGAGCTGCGGCCTACAGAAGAGGATCATCGGAAGCTAGGCCACGCTTAACTAGGGGGGAGGAAGATGACGGACGCGGAGGTGCCCTCTACAACCGGCGGGGCTGCAGCAGCGGTGATGCCGTTCTCTATGCCCTACATCCCCGGAGCAGCCTAGCTACCCCAATACTCAGGGGACCCTCATACCCCATACCATGACTTTAGGGAAAGACTGCACAGTTTATTCAAAGTTTATCCCCTGACAGAAGAACAGAAAGTGAGCATTCTGACGGGGCAGCTCACCGGTGCAGCCCAGCGGGAAGTGAAATCATGGTCAGATGAGAAGAAAAGGACAGTAAAGGACATTCTGACCCGGCGGCGGAGTACCTTTGATACCCGTACCTCAGCAGAAATCAAAATGCGGTTCTATGGCTGTAAGCAGCGGGCCCAGGATAGTATCAGAGACTATGCCTTGAACCTGCAAGAAGCCCTGAGAGCTATCAAACAAGCTGACCCTGGTAGCGTGCAGGGCTCTGATAAACTGTTGACTGACCAGTTCATAGAAGGTCTGCTGTCCAACGCCCACAGAATCCAGCTGCGCCTCATGGCCCTACAGAACCCCGATTTGACTTTTGCGCAGTTCAAGGATAGGGCCATCTGGCTGCTCAGAGAACCCCCACCAGGTGGCGCTGTAGCTTCCCGGCGCCCTGCCATCACTTACCACCAGGGGGCAGCGCCCTACCCCGCAGACCTTGTGGGGGCTGATGCACAGGCCCTAAATCCATCCCAGCCTGCAGACCTGCACCATCAGGTCCAGGAGCTAACAAAGAGTGTGGCTGCATTAACCAGGACTGTACAGTTGTTGCAGGTGGAACCATCAAGACCAATCAAGCTTGCTTCCAGTCCGGAGGATGTCCCGTGGCGTAGACAGAGGAGGATCCCGCCATTCTGAGGGAGGCCCGCCAACCGCTACACTGAGAATGGACAGCCGATTTGCCACCGTTGCAGTCAGCCAGGAAACATAGCAAGGTACTGTACTTTAAATGGGTCCGACCCGGGGCAGAGGGCCAACCCCCAGGCATAAGGTCATCAGGCCCGTCTAATTGGCATGATAAGTACGTGGGGGGACGCCCGGTCTTACCCGTAGTGCTGGACGGTATCCCCATGAGTGCACTGCTGGACACCGGGTCTCAAGTGACTACCACCCCCTACGTATTTTTCAAGCGGTACTGGAGTGACGCTGACATATCCCGCTACCCAGACGATGACTTAAGCATCATTGCCAGCAATGGCCAACCCGTGCCGCAGGTGGGGTTCAGAGAGATGACCATCAAGATTGGTAAGGTGGAACTGCCGGCACAGGGAGTGATCATTGTGGACATTGACCGTCGTGAAAGTCACCCTAAAATAACTGTGGGTACTAATGTAATTGAAAACTGTCTTTCAGAAGTAATTGGGATTTTACAGCAGGTGGCGATGAATGCGAGCTCCAGCCAACAGAGGGTCCTCCAGAAAGAAATAAGAGCCCTGATGAGACGGCAGCAGGTAGAACTGTCTGGTAGTGAGATCGGTAGCATAACAATGAGTGACCCATTCCCCATTTCCATGCCTCCCAAAAGTGAAATGTTGATCTGGTGTCGGACTGCAATCGGGTTGAGAGGCAGAGACTACCAAGCCATGGTAGAACCAGTGTAATCAGACAGCAGGCCCACCATTTTGATAGCCCGGGGGGTGGTTAATGTCCGTCATGGGAGGGTGCCCGTTCGCATTCTCAACATTGGGGAGAGGGAGGTACACCCACCCACGTACGCTACACTTGCCAAACTGTTTGCTGTTGAGCACAAAGCTATCAGGGCCGTGGAACCGTTGCCCCCATCTCCACAGGCGGAGGGTAATGGCTCCCAGAAACAAAAGGAGGACTGGTGCCAGAAACTCCATGTGGGTGCTGACTCCACTCCCCTGCACCAAAAACAAGGAGTCTACCGGGTGGTTCAGGAGTACGAGAGAATTTTTAGTAAGCACCTGCTAGACTTCGGCAGAGTAAAAGGGATAGAACACCATATCCCCACGGGGAGCCACCCACCAATAAAAGAGAGACACAGGCCTGTACCCCCTGCACATTATCAGAACGCCAAGGGTATGCTGAGAGAAATGAAAGAAGCTGGGGTCATTAGAGATAGCTGTAGCCCCTGGGCAGTTCCCTTAGTTTTGGTAAAAAAGAAAGACGGTACCATGAGAATGTGCGTGGACTATAGACAAATCAATCGTATCACCCATAAAGATGCGTACCCATTACCTAGGATAGAGGAGTCTTTAGCAGCTCTAAAATCAGCTAATTTCTTCTCTACTTTGGACCTTACTAGCGGGTACTGGCAGATTCCTGTGGCAGAGGCTGACAAGGAGAAGACCACCTTCACCACCCCGATGGGACTGAGTGAGTTCAACTGTATGCCCTTCGGGCTCTGCAACGCATCCGGGACCTTCCAGAGGCTGATGGAATGCTGTCTAGGGCACCAAAACTTCAAGACGGTCCTCCTTTACCTGGACGAAGTGATCGTCTATTCGAAGACTTACGAGGACCATCTAAAGCCCCTGGCCGAGGTGTTCGAAGCCCTGGCAGGCTACGGCCTGAAAGTGAAGCCTACAAAATGCCACCTGTTAAAACTGAAGGTCCAGTACCTAGGACACATGGTGAGTGCAGAGGGAGTAGCCCCCGACCCCGACAAAGTTACAGCCATCAAGAGCTGGCCAAGCTCCTCTAACATCAAGGAAGTGAGGCAATTCCTCGGGTTGGTAGGCTACTACCGAAGGTTCATCTCCGGGTTCACTAAGATGGCAGCCCCTATGCAGGACCTCCTGATAGGGCAATCTAAATCCAGAAGTCACAAGCCACCCTTCAAGTGGGACAAGCCGGAAGAGGAGTCCTTCCGCCAGTTGAAGATGGCCCTCACGGGGGATGAGATACTAGCCTACCCCGATTATGGCCAGCCTTTTATCCTCCACACAGATGCCAGTAATGTGGGACTGGGAGCCGTACTGTCACAGAACCAACAAGGCAGAGAAAGGGTGATCGCGTATGCCAGCCGGAAGCTGAGGCCCACTGAAAGAAACCCAGAGAACTACAGCTCCTTCAAGCTAGAATTCTTGGCAGTGGTGTGGGCCGTCACAAAATGGTTTAAGCATTACCTGGCCTCCGCAAAGTTCACCGTGTACACGGACAACAACCCGTTGACACATCTGGACAATGCAAGACTAGGTGCCCTAGAACAGCAGTGGATGGCCCGACTATCCAATTATGACTTCACAATCAAATACCAGACAGGCAGAACCAACGCCAACGCAGACGCCCTATCAAGAATGCCCCACCTACCTGAAGGAGAAGAAGACTCGGAAGAGCTGGAGGAAATAGAGCTCCCTGCATTCCACCGGTATGGGGCCACTCAGCATTCTCACCGGGTAAGAGACAAAGACTTAACCACCGTCATGTTCAACCCCTTACCCCACCATGGCTGGGCTGAAACGCAAGATAGCGACCCTGCAATATGCCTGGTAAAAGACATGTTAACCCAGGAAGACGATAGCCCTGGCCCGGACGCTCCAGAGGAAGCCAAGCAGATATGGAAGGAGAAAAGCAGGCTATTCCTCTACGAGGGTAAGCTGTGCAGAAGGCTTGTCAACCACCGGACGCACGAGCTGACCTGGCAGATAGTGGTCCCAAGGCGAGATGCAGCAATGGTCCTGGAGGCCTACCATGACAGAGCGGGACACTTCGGGTGGAAGAAACTGGAGTTCCTACTGAGAGAGCGGTTCTACTGGGTCGGCATGAGAAGGGCCATCGAGAAGTAGAGCAGGGACTGCGGCCCATGTCACCTCAGAAGGAAGGACCGTACCAGCCAGCAGACACCCTTGAGGCCCATCGTCACCAGGCAGCCTCTTGAGCTGGTAGCTCTGGACCATGTGAAATTGGCTCCAAGCCGGTCGGGCTACGTCTATGCCCTGACAATTGTGGACCATTACTCACGGTTCCTGGTATTGGTTCCTGTTAAAGACTTGACAGCCCAAACAGCGGCCAGAGCCTTCCAGCAACACTTCTGCCGTCCACATGGGTATCCGGAACAGGTCTTGACAGATCAAGGTCCAGCGTTTGAGGCTGAAGTATTCCAGGAGTTCTGCAACCTCTACGGCTGTAGGAAGATTCGGACAACGCCTTACCACCCGCAAACAAACGGGCCGTGTGAGAAGATGAACAATATCGACATTGATCTCCTCAAGACGTTACCCCTGGAAGAACGCAGCCTGTGGCCGGAGAAGCTGCCAGACCTGATTGACTTGTACAACAATATCCCGGTGAATGCTACAAATTGCACCCCGGCTTACCTGATGCGAGCAAGACCAGGTAGGCTGCCGATCAACCTGGAAATGGGAGTCCTGACACCTGAGGACACCTCCCCAGACGCGGACTGGGATACAAAACGGCGGCTACAGTACAAGAAGGTACAGGAGAGTGTGGAGAGGAATCTGGCTCAAGCGAGAGAAAAGCAAGAGAGGCTCTTCAACCAACACGCCCCTGCTGGTCCCCTGGAACCTGGTGAGCAGGTCCTGAAGCGGAAGAGAAGGCTTCACAAGCTGGACGACCAGTGGGAGAGAGACCCGTACACAGTACTGCAGTCCAACCACGACAATCCGAAGGTATGTGTGATTACCAAGGATGGAGGAGAAACCACTAGCACCGTCTCCAGAGACCACCTAAAACGGTGCCCCGAGCAACTACAGAGTCCAAGTGAAGATCAAGATGACCTTGAACCCGCAGAGGACAAGGAAGAGATGATCAGCACAGTTCTCGGAGAGTTCCCCCGGACCTGGACTCAGATAAATGGCGCAATAGTGGTACCAGTCCTACACTTCCTTCAGCCTACCCAGCAGGAGCCTACAGGAGGACAGGAAGAACAAGAAGAGCAAGCGGCCCCAGAGGTGGAAGAACCCACGCCAGCAGCCCAGGAGAGTCAACCCTCTGCTGACAGTGAGCCTGCCTTGCCTGCGGTAAGCCAAAGGACCCGCAGACAGCTGCCTGCCCTGCCTGTACACCCAGCTAGTAGCTGTACCCTCAATGATAGTGGGGAAAGCCAGGTTGGTCCACCACCGGACAGTGGGTTAAGGAGGTCAACCAGGAGCACTTACTGGGAAGGACCGCCTACCCACAAACATGTGGACAGGTGAATGTGGCCAGGGATGGTACGGAGCAAGTCCACAGCTTTTTTTGCTGAGAGTTGTATTTAGCTCGGTGAAAGGACCGGCATAGAGGGAAACCGTATCTGCTCTGGGTTTCATTTCTCCGTCTCCAGGTTTCGCCCATTATCACATACGACTATGCCTGGCTGTATGTTCAGCGGTGAGAGTCACAGATCAGGCTGCTGGCTGTGTTACAGCTTTCAACAACTCTGCAGTGCTGGGCGGTTTGTCAATTAAGCATGTTATCTTCAGCACAGCCTGTTGCCGCTTGGCCAAGGCAGTGCTGCAGTGCTGTCAGCTTGTGACTGATGTGGTCATTTCGGAGATGGAGGAGGAGGTGCAAGAGCTGAACAATGTGATTACATTGAGGTTAAATTGGTGACACTGTTTTTTATACTAAAGAAAGATCCTATTGTTTTGTCTTTTTTTACGTTATTTTTTAAGACAAATGCATTCACCGGGAAATGTCATTTTAACATTTTACAACCTTATCTGGCAATGTGGTGTGTGACACATAATCAGACACATCCTGTTTTATTTATGATGGAGGGACGCTGAAAGTCATAAAGCCTATGTTTATAGGGCCATCAGACAGGCCTTACTATTCTTAAAAGGCCAGCAGTCGGCCCTCGCTATTGTTAGAGAGCCATTAGCCGGCTATGCTTTGTTGTTCCCATTATTAACAAGTGGGTCTCCTATACTGTTATTGCAAATCCAGTAACTGCAAGGGCTGCCAAAAATTTGGACGCAACCCAATACCCCTTTGAAGAGACATAGAGGAGGGTCTCAGTAACAAAAATGTTCCCATTATAAAGGATCGGGTCTCCAATAGTGGTAATGCCCATGCTGTGACTGCAAGGGCTGCCAAAATTTGGGAAAAACCCCACTAAGAATTTAAAGACACATAGAGCAGGGCCACAGTAACGACAAATTCCCATTAGAAAGGAGAGAGTCTGCTATACAGTTATATGGTATGTAGTGAGTCCAACGGCTGACCAATTTTAGGAAAAACCCACTAAGAATTTAAAGACACATAGAACCGGACCACAGTAACAAGTATGACATGTTTCCATTAGAAAGGAGAGGGTCTGCTATACAGTTATAGGGTATGCAGTGAGTCCAACGGCTGACCAATTTTAGGAAAATCCCCACTAAGAATTTAAAGACACATAGATCAGGGCCACAGTAACGACAAATTCCCATAAGGAAAGAGAGAGTCTGCTATACAGTTATAGGGTATGCAGTGAGTCCAAAGTCTGACCAATTTTAGGGAAAACCCCACTAAGAATTTAAAGACACATAGAGCAGGGCCACAGTAACAAGGTACGACATGTTCCCATTAGAAAGGAGGGAGTCTGCTATACAGTTTTAGGGTATGCAGTGAGTCCAACGGCTGACCAAATTTAGGAAAAACCCCACTAACAATTTAAAGAGACATAGAGCAAGGCTACAGTAACGACAAATTCCCATTAGAAAGGAGAGAGTCTCCCATAGTGTTGGCCTATGCAGTGAATGCAAGGGCTGCCAAAAATTTGGAGGCACTTCAATGCCCCTTGGAAGAGACGTGGAGAAGGGCCTTATAAAAAAATGTTCCCATTAGAGAGGGGCAGGCCTCCTATACTTGTAATGCCCATGCACAAGCATATGGGCTGAAAAAAATTTATCCCTGGGGGGTATGCATGAACATACGGTATACAATTTTTTTTTACGGGCATCATAAACACCCTTTAAAAAAATTATGTGGGTGTTGCATCACGGACCACGGTCAACCTGGTGATGTGGTGGTGGAGAATCAGGAGAAGGACAAGAGCAAATAGTCAAAATCAGGAAGCGTATACCCATGTGTGGGTGTGAAAAGGTGCATGTGAATACGCCTCCCAAGAAAAGACACTGGATTTGAGTTTATGTTACGCTGCTATAATTCGGTGGTGTTGAGAAGTCTGGCCCAATCCAGTCCTTGTTCATTTTTATAAGTGTCAGCCTGTCAGCATTTTCAGTTGACAGGCGGATGCGCTTATCAGTTATAATTCCACCACCGGCAATAAAAACCCACTCTGATAAAACACTGGCGGCAGGGCAGGCCAGGACCTCCAAGGCATAGATAGCCAGTTCATTCCACGTATCCAGCTTGGATACCCAATAATTATAAGGCACAGAGGAATCACGGAGGACGTTGGTGCGGTCGGCAAGGTACTCCCTCAGCATCTTCCCAAACTTTGCACTTCTTGTGAGAGTACCCCGCGCCTCAGGGCCTGTGCGATGGTAGGGGCTGAGAAAACTCTCCCAGAACTTTGACAGTGTTCCCCTACCTTTGCTGGATTGAAGTTGTGTCTCTCTCGCCTGTACTCATTGGTTGTCCAACGAAGTGTGCCCTCTGCCGCCAGCATTTTCAGATGGAAATTTATTTTACTAGTTCCGCAACAAGGTCCTTCTGGTGCAGCCCCATTTTTGTAGACCTGTCCGCCTCAGGAATAAGAGATATAAAGTTCTCCTTGTAGCATGGGTATAGAAGTGTCACCAACCAGTAATGACTGTCACCCAAAATTTTGAGAACGCGAGGGTCATGGGAAAGGCAGCGTAACATAAACTCAGCAATGCGTGCCAGACTACTAACAGACAAGACTTCTGTGTCCTCACCAAGAGGATGACTGACCATGCTCTCCTCCTCCTCCTCCTACTCCTCTCTGTCCTCCGGCCATCCACACTGAACAGACAGTATGACAGCTGTGCAGGTAGTACCGTCTATAGTGTATGAAACTAGCTCCTGTCCTTCCCCCTCCTACTCTTCCTCATTGTCACCCAATATACTTTGGGATGAGATGAGGCTTGGCTGTGTGTAATCACTCTGTATGGTTCCTTGCTCCATCTCATCGTGCTCCGCCTGCAATGCATTCTCTTTCATTGTGAGCAGAGAGCGTTTCAGAAGACAGAGAAGCGGGATGTTGATGCTAAATATGGCGTCATCACCGCTCACCATCTTGGTGGAGTCCTCAAAGTTTTGGAGGATGATACATATGTTTGACATCCATGTCCACTCCTGAGGTCTTATGTGTGGAGTCTGAACTGAATACCGACGGCCTTGTTGATGCTGGTAGTCAAAAAATGCCCTCTTCTGCTCACAAATCCCTCCCAACATCTGCAGTGTAGAGTTCCAACGTGTGGGGACATCACACACCAGTCTGTGAGCCGGAAGCTGCAAACGCTGCTGAAACACGGCGGAAGCTGTAGCTAACTTTCTAAAATGGGCACACAGGCGGCGCACTTTAACAAGCAGATCTGGCAGCTCCGGGTAGGATTTGAGAAACCACTGAACCATGAGGTTAAGCACATGGGCCAGACATGGTACGTGTGTGAGCTCGCCTCGCCTTAGAGCCACCACCAGGTTCCGGCCATTATCACACACGACCATGCCTGGCTGTAGGTTCAGCAGTGTGAGCCACAGATAGGCCTGCTCTTTCAGAGCTGTCCACAACTCTTCAGCATTGTGCGGTTTGTCACTTAAGCATATTAGCTTCAGCACAGCCTGTTGCCGTTTGGCCGAGGCAGTGCTGCAGTACTTCCAGCTTCTGACTGATGTGGTCATTTCGGAGATGGAGGCTGAAGAGGAGGAGGAGGCTGAGGAGGCTGAGGTGCAGGAGCTGTAGACCGTGGGGGCAACCCTGATTGACCTAGGGCCCGCAATCCTTGGCATCGAGAAGACGTGTTCCATCCCAAGGTCAGACTGGGTCCCGGCTTCCACTATGTTAACCCAGTGTGTTGTCAGCAAGATGTACTGTCCCTGCCCACAAGCACTTGTCCACGTGTCCGTGGTTAGGTGGACTTTCCCGGTAACTGAGTTGTTGAGGGCACAGCTAATGTTTTGGGAGACGTGCTTGTGTAATGCGGGGACGGCACACCAGGAGAAATAGTGGCGGCTGGGGACCAAGTACCGAGGGACGGCCGGCGCCATCAGGTTGCGGAATGCTTCCGTCTCCACGAGCCTAAAAGGCAACATTTCGAGCGCAAGCAGTAGTGAAATGTGAGAATTTAGTAGTGTGGCCTATGGGGGGTTGGCTGCATATTTGCGCTTGCGTTCCAAGGACTGGGGCATGGACAATTGAATGCTGCGCTGTGACAAGGACATGGATGTGCTTCCTGATGCTGCTACTTGAGAGTGCGCAACAACAGGTTCAGGGCAGGAGGCATCTTCGCATGCACCATGGACAGGGGATTGGCTTGCATGCACAACAGCGGAAGAAGCAATGGTGCCACCTGTAGTTACTGTTCCTGGTCATTTTGCCCCCCCCTGCTGATGCCAGCCTGGCAGGTGGTGCAAATGGCCTTTTTGGGGTTATCGGCAGAGTCTTTTAAAAACAACCAGACTCGGGAAGATGTAACAGTTGTACTGGCAACTTCCTTCATGCTGGTGTTACGGGGAACGATTGCCTGCCTTCTGTCTGCGGCCACAACACTGCTTCTTCCCGCCTGTTGGGGTGCTCTGCCTCCCTCCCCCTGTGTGCTGCTCTCCTCGCTCTGCGTGTCCTCCTGCCAGGTTGGGTCAGTTACTATATCATCCACCACCTCGTCTTCCACTTCCACACCCTGGTCCTCCTCCTGACTTTCTGGCAATTGTGTCTCATCATCGTCAACCTCTTGTGACACTATTCCACCGTCGCCTTCGTGTGACCGTGGCTGCTCAAGTATTTGGGCATTACTACACGTGATCTCCTCTTGCCCCGCTTCAAGTGGACCTGAATCAATAAATGGAAAAGTGAACAGCTCTTCAGAGTGTCCAAGTGTGGGATCAGTTGTCTCCGTGCACTCGGCATGGTGGGAGGAAGGAGGATCAGGGTGAGGAATATGCGGTCCAGACTCACGGCTACTGAGACTTGACCATGTGGAAGACAGGGTGGTGGTGGTGGCTAAGTGACTGGAAGCATTATCCGCTATCCAAGCAACAACCTTTTGACACTGCTCTGGGTTCAATAGTGGTGTGCTGTGGTCCCCTAGGAATTGGGACAGGAAGGTCAGGCGAGAAGATGTGGGTGTTTGTTGTGGCACAATTTCAGCTTGCCCACGGCCTTGTCCTCGGCCTCTGCATGAACCATTACCATCACATCCAGTTCCCCATCCCTTGCCACTTGCCTTGCCCATTTTAAATGGAGGACAGTATCTTCCACGCTCACTACAAATGACTGAGTTTGGAGCGAACTTATATGTAGTGTTGAGCGAGCATGCTCAACACTGCTCGGTACTCGCCCGAGCATCACGCTACTCGGGATGTTCGGCGAGCACCGAGCATTTCCAGGTTAATCGGGCGGGAGCTCGGGTCTCCGCCCTGCATGTTTGGCGGTCTTTACAGAGCCAATGAACATGCAGCGATTGCCAGCCAGTCACTGTAATGCCGCAGCCATGTTGTTTGTGGGCATTACAGTGATTGGCTGGCCGCACAGCGTCACTTCGAGTATTTAAAACCGGGCGCCGCCATTTTGGACACAGTCACTCCGGATCAGACAGTGTAGGGACAGCGCTGCTGATTTAGGGAGAGATATATCCTGCGAAATAGTTAGTGTAGGGTCTGTAAAGGCTGCCAGATCAAACAAACAGTCCTTCTCAGGACTAATATCCATCCCAGATATCAGGCAGGCAGGCTGTATAGGAGACGCAGTGGTTATACCAGCAAACGCTGCATTACAGTCCTGTGTGCTCCTGTTGCTGAAATTGCCGGACTTAGCTCCAGGTCTCGGGGGCCAGGAAAAATCCTTTTTTTTCATCTAAATCCTCTTTTTTTTTTCTCCTCCACACTGTACAAATACCTGTCTTATTAACCTTTTGGTGTCCCTTCCCCCCACCCCTAAAAAAAAGTGTGTCTCTGATTTTTCAGACACAAATATATCTGTTGAAAATAGTCGGGTATAGGCCAGAGAAATAGAAGTGTGGTTTTGCAGTTCCATGGGCCATTTGTATCTAAAAAAAACAGTTTGAGTGTGTCGCTCACTGTTCAGCCGCAAATATATATATTTAGAAAAGTCTGGTATACACCAGTAAATTAAAACTGTGGTTTTGTGTTCCACGGTAAAAAATCTCTATTATCCTGTTTTTGGCATTTTTTGCCGTAAAAAAAAATAATAGTGTCTCCCGGATTTTTCAGACACAAATATATCTGTTGAAAATAGTCTGGTGTAGGCCAGAGACACATAGTGTTATTTTGCTGTTCCACGGTAAAAAATCTCTATTATCCTGCTCTTGGTATTTTTTGACGTAAAAAAATAAATAATAGTGTCTCCTTGATTTTTCAGACACAAATATATCTGTTGAAAATAGTCTGGTGTAGACCCGAGAAATACAAGTGTGGTTTTGCAGTTCCACGGGTCAAATCTCTGTATTATCTTGTTTTTTTGCACTTTTTGCCGTAAAGAAAAGCAGTAGTGTCTCCTGATTGTTCAGACACAAATAAATCTGTTGAAAATAGTCTGGTGTAGGCCCGAGAAATACAAGTGTGGTTTTGCAGTTCCACGGTTCAAACCTCTGTATTATCCACTTTTGGGCCATTTGTATCTAAAAAAAACAGTTTGAGTGTGTCGCTCACTGTTCAGTCGCAAATATATATATATATATTTAAAAAAGTCTGGTATACAACAGTAAATTATAACTATGGTTTTGCTGTTCCACGGTAAAAAATCTCTATTATCCTGCTTTTGGCATTTTTGCCGTAAAAAATAAATAGTGTCTCCTGATTGTTCAGACACAAATATATCTGTTGAAAATAATCTGGTGTAGGCCAGAGAAATACAAGTGTGGTTTTGCAGTTCCACAGTTCAAACCTCTGTATTATCCACTTTTGTGCCATTTGTATCTAATAAAAAACAGTTTGAGTGTGTCGCTCACTGTTCAGCTGCAAATATGTATTTTGTATGCATACACCAGTAAATTATAACTGTGGTTTTGCTGTTCCACGGAGAGAAATCTCTATTATTCAGATTTTGGTATTTTTTCCGTAAAGAAAAACAGTAATATTTTCTCCCTGATTGTTCAGATTGTTCAAAAGAGTCGGGTGTAGGCCAGAGAAATAGAACTGTGGTTTTCCTCTTCCACGATTCTAATCTACTTTTTATTACCCTTTTTCCATTGATAGTGCGAGTGTAAGCTATTTAACTTACTTTACAATGGGCAAGGCGCGTGGCAAGGGACGTGGAAGTGGACGTTCTGGTGATGGTGCGTGCAGAGGACGGGGCCATGGCCAAGGTGAAAATGTGCCACAACCAACAGCCACAGCTTCTCGCTCCCACTTCTTGACCGAATTACTAGGGAAGCACAGAACAACACCAGTATTGCGAACTGATCAGTGTGAACAGGTTATTAATTGGATAGCAGATAATACTTCCAGTTACCTGGGCACCACCACCTCCGGCCTGTCTTCCACACGGTCGACTCTTAGTAGCCGTGAGTCTCGACCGCATACTCCTTCTCACCCTGATGCTCCTTCCTCCCACCATGCCGAGTGTCGTCAGACAGCAACTGATCCCACACTTGGACACTCTGAAGAGCTGTTCACTGGTCCAATTCCAGATTTGTGCCCCTCGCCTGCTCCGCTTGAAGTGGTGGAAGAGGAGATCCCATGTAGCGATGCCCAAATATTTGAACAGCCACGGCCACAGGAAGTCGACGCTGGCAATTTGTCACAAGAGGTGGACGATGACGAGACATAATAGCCAGGAAGTGAGGAGGAGGATCGTGGTGCGCAAGTGGAAGAGGAGGAGGTGGTGGATGATCTAGTAACTGACCCAGCGTGGCAGGAGGACATGCAGAGTGAGGCCAGCAGCACACAGGGGGAGGGAGGCAGAGTACCCCAACAGGCAGGAAGAAGCAGTGTGGTGGCCGCAGACAGAAGGCTTTCCCCGTAACACCAACACGAGGGACGTTGGCAGTACAACCGGCAGGTCTTCCAGAGTCTGGAATTTTTTTAAAGGCTCTGCTGATAACCCCAAAAAGGACATTTGTACCACCTGCCATGCCAGCATCAGCAGGGGTGACAAAACTACCAGCCTGACCACCACCAGCATGATCAGGCACATGGCAGCAAAGCACCCGACTTTGTAGGCCGAAACCCAGGGTCCACGACCAGTGTCAGCGGGTGTCACCACTGCTTCTTTCACTGCTGTGCATGCAATAGAACCCCCTGTTGTGTGTGCAAGGAAATCCCCTGTCCATACTGCATTCAAAGATGCCCCCTCCTCTCAGCCTTCACTTGCTATGGCATTTTCTCAAGAAACAGCATCAACGTCCACATCCCACCGCAGCGTTCAATTGTCCATATCCCAGACCTTTGAATGAAAGCGGAAATTCGCAGCTAACGCCCCACAGGCCACAGTCCTAAATTCACACATTTCACGACTGCTTGCATTGGAAATGCTGCCTTTTAGGCTGGTGGAGACGGAATCCTTCCGCAACCTTATGGCAATAGCCGTCCCTCGGTACTCGGTTCCCAGCCGACACTATTTTGCCCGGTGTGCCATCCCCGCACTACACAAGCACGTGTCCCAAAACATCTGCCGTGCCCTCAACAATGCAGTTACTGGGAGAGTCCACCTGACAACGGACACGTGGACAAGTGCTTGTAGCCAGGGACGGTACATCTCCCTAACGGCACACTGGGTAAACATAGTGGAAGCCAGGACCCAGTCGGACCTTGGGACGGAACACATTCTCCCCACACCGAGGATTGCGGGCCCTATGTCAGTCAGAGTTTCCCCCACAGTGTACAGCTCCTGCGCATCATCCTCCTCCTCCTCCTCATGTTCAGCCTCCATCTCAGATATCACCACATCAGTTATAAGCTGGAAGCACTGCAGTACTGCCTCCGCCAAGCGGCAACAGGCTGTGCTGAAACTCCTAAGCTTAGGTGAGAAACCTCACACTGCTTGTGAGTTGTGGACAGCTGTGAAAGAGCAGGCAGATCTGTGGCTGAGACCGCTGAACCTACATCCAGGCATGGTGGTGTGTGACAATGGCCGTAACCTGGTGGCGGCTCTGAGGCGAGGCGAGATCACACACGTACCATGCCTGGCTCATGTGCTTAACCTCGTGGTTCAGTGGTTTCTTAAATCGTACCCCAAGTTGCCAGATCTGCTCATCAAAGTACGCCGCCTGTCAGCTCATTTTCGCAAGTCGGCTACAGCTTCCGCCGCCCTTGCTGTGTTGCAGCAGCGTTTGCAGCTTCCGTCACACCGACTGGTGACTCGCCCCCTGGGCCGCGTGGGGCACCCGGAACCGGGCCTCTTGTGGGATGCTGGGGGTTGTAGTCTCCGTGGCGGCGACCCGGTCCGTGGCTCAGGGTGGTCAAACCAGTGGCAGTCTTAGTGTAATAACAAATGTCCGACTACACCACCCGTGGATTGCGGTCAGTGGGGACCGCTGCTGCGCGCAGACCGCTGAGGCTGATGTTGTATGCGCAACCAAGAATGGGATAACTCCCCACGGGAGAAGTATTGCCTCAGGGCAGCTAGTGTGGATGATGGGAGTGATGATGTGAGCGTCCCAGTACTAATGGTGCTGGTGCGGCGATGAAACACAGAGACGTGTGGTTGCAGTTTCCAATGCTTAACTCACAGTTGTTTACTGGTCCTAGTCACCTCGGTACCGGCGGTGTCTGCCCAAGCCATGCTGCGTCCACCAGGCAAGGGACTCGACCAACTCCCAGGCAATTCCAGAGTGTGGCACAGGGCTCCCTTCTCTTCCCTTCTCTGGCCGTCCCCACCAGTGACCCACCTTTGTCCAGCTTCCTCGGGCCTTCTCTTGGCGAAACCTATCTCCGGTTTTCCTGACCCTATGTGGTATGCTTTCCTGGTGGATGTAGTGAGGGGTCGCACCAAGATGTGGTCACAACCTCCAGTCTTTGGCTGAGGAATTTGTTGCCTCCACCAATTTGGGTTCCGGTACCCTGCTCTGCCAACCCGTCACCCGCAATCTCCTGGGCCTACGGGGTTCCTTCTTCTCTCGTGTCTCTGGGCCTCTCTTAATGTGCTGTTCCTTGTTTCCTTTCTGTTCCAGTTCCTTGCTGTTTCTGTTCCTCTCCTCTGGCTCTGGCCTCCTCTCCAGGCCTGCCTCGTGGAGCTGGGCCCAGACTGAGCCACAACTCCCTGTCAACCCTCTCTGGCTGAACTCCTTCTCTCAACTCACTCCCCGGACTGAACTGAACACTGTTCTAAGATGGTGCCCACCTTATATACCTCCCTCTATGTGTGAGCCCAGGTGACTAACAACCAATGGGCTCCTACCTATGCCCAGAGACCCATCCCTATCTGCTCCTACACCACTGGGTTTTCCTCCCCCTCCCCACTCCAGCCAGGGACAGATGCTGTCGTGCCTGCACTTCTGTGGGAGCACCGTTGAGCTGTCCCTCGGAAATGGGGTGTGTGTGGTGCATGCAGATAAACGAGCCCTAGTCCACACTCCATCCTTACCCGGAAGTGGAATATCACACCTCTGGTTTGAGGTGCAGTACCCCTGTAGCAGCCGATCCCTCGGGTTGCTACACTGGTGTGTGAAGTCCCCACACGTTAGAACTCTACCCTCCACATGTTGCAAAGGATTTGTGAGCAGAAGAGAGCAGTTGTGGAGTACCAGCTGCAACAAAGCCGTCGATATTCAGGTCAGACTCCACACATAAGACATCTGTACCATCTTGACAAACTTTGAGGTGTCCACCCAGATGGTGAATGGTGATGACGCCATCATTAGTGTCAGCATTCCACTTATCTGTCTTTTGCAACGCTCTCTGCAGAGAATTAAAGAGGAGGCATTGCAGCCAGAGTATGATGAGATGGATCAAGAAGCCGTAGCGGTCGATTACACACAGCCCAGCCTCATCTCATCCCAACGTGCATTGGGGGACAATGAGGGAGAGGAGGAGGAGGAGGAGGAAGAGCAGGAGCTTGTATCATGCGCTGTAGACGGTAGTACCTGTACAACTGTCATACCGTCGGTTCAGCGTGGGTGGCCTGAGGACAGGGGGGAGGAGGAGGAGAGCATGGTCAGTCGTCATTAGTGTTGAGCCACCCCCGTAGTGTTCGAGTTCGGTTCGGTTCGTCGAACACCCGTGTGTTCGCCGAACTGTTCGTCGAACACCTTCGAACACCATTAAAACCAATGGCAGGCAAGCAAAAACACATAGAAACACATAGAAAACACCTTCAAAGGTGTCCAAAAGCTGACAAACTGCTCAGAAGACACAACTAACACATGGAAAAGTGACAAGTACATATAGTCATGCAAAAAGAAAAGAGGTGGAGGAGTAAAAGGAGGGGGAGACACAGATATAGGCATGTCATGCCCTTCTAAAATCCAAACAGTGAGAAGCCGACACGTTCAGTCCGCTCCTGCCCGTGCCACCTCCGCGTCGCCGGGTTTGTGCCAGAGCCGCGGTGAACCCTGACGGCCAGCCCCCCTCTCCCAATACTGGTGCCTGTCCGCTGGTGGGTCGAGCGAGCCCCCCTGTGGTGGAGGCAGCTCTAAGCTTTTTAATTTAAATTGTCTCTCTAATTTGAATGAATACACTTTAAATCCATTTACAAGGATCTATTGGAGGGCAAGTCTCATGCCAGCAGCCGCGTAATTCCAGCTCCAGTAGCGTTCACTAAAGCTGCTGCAGTTAAAAAGCTTTTATAAGGATCGAGCTCGGCTGTCCACCGCAAGGCATCCTACTGCCAGTCCCAGCCCCTATGCCTTGGGGTGCCTCCTGATGCTCTTCACTGAGTATCCCGTGGTCCCGAAGCATTTCCTTTGAAAAAATTAAGTGTCCAAACTACAGGTGGTGTAGCTTGCTTAACAGCCGGGATAATCCGCTGACTAGCAGACACTGCTACTAGGCACAAAGTATTTCCTGGGCTAGATGCAGTTAAAAATTTGTAATTAGATACTCTAGTTGGATGCTGAGAAAGCATTCCATAGAGTCTCCTGGCACGCCATATATGATTCTCTTAAAAAGCTTGGGGTAGGGGTCTAGGGGACCCTTTTATAGCCCAAATCACGGCCCTGTATCGCAATACGTCACCTAGGCTGAAGATAAATGGTACTGTAGCACCCTGAGGGCTCGGTTGCTACAGAGGTATTGCACCTCACCCAGAGGTGTGATATCTCACTCTCAGGTAAGGATGTAGTGTGGATCAGGACCCGACACCTGCATGCATTACACCACATTGCCGTGGGGCAGGGCGACCAATATGCCCCTGAGATGGGCACGACAGTCCCTGTCCCTGGCTGGAGTGGGGGGAGGGAACACTGAGGAAGGGGAACCCTGTAGTGCAGTAGCAGGGAGGAAGCAGTTCCTGGGTGCATTGAGAAGGGAGTATAAAAGGTGGGCACCATCTTAGTTCAGTGCAGAGAAGTCTGAGCAGAAGTGGCAGGGAGCAGGGGCTCTGCATGAGCTCTGCTCCGGAGGCGGGCCTAGTAACAGAGGCCCAGGCCTGGAAGAGGGAGAAGGAAGGAAGAGGAGCGGAGAAGGCTCCAGGAACGAGGAACGAAGGGATCCCAGGGGTGCGGACGGGCGAGTCGCCACCGCACGCCCGAATCCACCTGCGTGGAGGGGTCAGGCCAAAGGGGGAGACCGGTCCCCGAAACTAGTGGAGGCAGGAAAAGACCCTCAGCTAGAAACAGGAGGCTGTGACATTTTATGTGGCGCAGCCCCTCGCTACACCCGCTAGGAAGGCACCACATAGGGTCAGGGAAACTGGCGCCAAGTTTACCAAGAGGAGGCCCGAGGCAGCCGGACAGAAGGGTTGGTAAGAAAGGCCAGACAAAGGACACACAAAGGGGGTCCTGTGAAGCGCTCCAAAGTTATCTGGGAGTTGTCTGAGCCCCTCACCTGGTGAGCACAGTACGACGTGGGCAGCCGTTTCCTGCAGACGTGGTCTGGATAATAAGAACTGTGAGTAAAGGCCCTGGACTGCATCACTGACTCCGTGTCGTTACTGCTGCTGCCCTGCACCATCACCCCCATCCTCCGCATACACTGCCCTGAGGCTATACTCCTCCCGTGTGCTCTGCTGCACCCACAACACCAGCCTCAGCGGTCTGCCCTGGAGCAGCGGTTCACTCTGACCGCAATCCACGGGTGGCGTAGTCGGACATTTAAACATCAAAACCACATAAATAGTTCCGCCACTGGTTTGACCGCCCTGAGCCACGGAACCGGGTCGCCGCCACGGAGACTACAACCACCAGCATCCACCAAAAAGGGTCCGGCTCCGGGTGTCCCAAGGCCCAGGGGGCGCGTCACAACATTTTCATCACCTTTCACAATCACCAATGGGACAAGGCAGGGATGTTCTCTGTCCCCTCTCTTATACATCCTAGTGACGGAGCACCTGCTCTCATCAATTCGCCATAACCCCAATATTAGGTGGATTGAGGTGGGAGGCACCGAGTACAAGTGCTCTCTATTTGCTGATGATGTCCTAGTATATATCACTCAATCACATATATCCATCCATGCTGTTATGGCTGAAATAGATCACTTTGTTACATGGTCAAATTTTAAAATCAATGCAGCGAAGTCTGAGGCCCTCGATGTCTCCCTCCCTAAATCCATATAGGATTCCATCCAGTCCAACTTTCCCTTTGCCTGGCCCTCACAGGGTATCAAATACTTAGGAATTCCTATTCATAGAGACCTCTCCCATCTATGTTATCTTAATTTTGGGCCCTTTATTGAACAACTCCATACAGACCACGGTTGGCAAGTTAGAACTGTAAGATTCACTACGTGAACCACTGGTGTTTTGTGGAAAAGCACATGTACACTGTGTTCCAAATTATTATGCAAAAAGTGTTTAGGAGTGATAAGGGAAGAATTTGTTTGTTTGTCAGTTAAACTCATTGATGGTGATGTGTGTCAGGGCTCTTTATATCACTGTAAGCAATTGCAGACACCTGTGCTAATTAGTTTGGCAGGTGTGTCCAATGAAAGGCAAGACTACTTAAGAAGGCTGTCTCACATTATTAAGCAGCCTACATTTTCTGCCAAAATGGGAAAGAAAAAGGATGTGTCAGCTGCTGAGAAGCAACAAATTGTGGAGTGTTTAGGTCAAGGCATGACTACAATCAACATTGTGCGATGATCAGGATGAAGTGTCTTGGCAATCAAGAAGTATGTAGCTGATTCACAGTACACACGTGTGTGTGCTGATAAGGGCAAATTGAGGACTCTTTCCTACAGGCAATTACGTCAGGTTGAAAGAGCAGCGGCAAAAAAGCCTTATCATAGCAGCAGACAAGTTTTTGAAGCTGCTGGTGCCTCCAACGTCCCCCGAACAACAAGATGCAGGGTCCTTCAGAGGTTTGCAGCTGTGCATACGCCATCCTGTCGACCTCCTCTATCCACTTCACACAAGCAGAAACGGCTCCAGTGGGCCAAACATTACATGAAGACTGATTTCAAAACTGTTTTGTTCACGGATGAGTGCCGTGCAGCGCTCGATGGTCCAGATGGATGGAGTGGAGGATGGCTGGTTGATGGACACCCCATGCAAACACGGCTACAGCGCCAACAAGGATGAGGTGGAGTAATGTTTTGGGCTGGAATCATGGGGAGAGAGATTGTCGGCCCCTTTAGGATCCCTGAAGGCGCTAAAGATGAACTCCATAATGTATGCTGATTTTCTCAAACAGCACTTCCTGCCATGGTTCAAGAAGAAGAACCGTGTATTTCACAGCAAGATCATTTTTTTGCATGATAATGCACCATCTCATGCTGCACATAAAATATCTGCATCTCTGGCTGATATGGGCATAAAAGGGGACAAACTTATGGTGTGACCCCCATGCTCCCCTGACCTCTACCCCATTCAGAACCTTTGGAGCATCATTAAAAGGAGTGTCTATGATGGCGGGAGGCAGTTCACATCTAAGCAACAGCTCTGGGAGGGTATTCTGTCCTCATGCAAAACAATTGAAGCAGAAACCATCCAAAACCTGACAAATTCAATGGACGAGAGAGTTCAGAAGCTCCTTTCGAACAAGGGGTCCTATGTGAAAATGTAACATCACCTAGAATAAAGTTTTGAGTTGAAAACTGTTTGATTTCAGTTTCTAGCAACCTGCTAATGCTTATAATTTCAAAAATGACCATTTTTTTGGTCTTTATTAAAATGAAAAGGTTGATCGAAAAGTTTGAGGGATCTAAGAGTGTGGCAACCCAGTAGTCATGATTACTTCGAATTCTGACAATATGAGGGTCATGCTGCAGGTAGTGCAGCAAGAAGGCACTTATGTGTCTTGCGCATCTCGGAGCCCCAAAATTATTTTCCGGGCTAGATGCAGCTAAAAATTATTATTAATTTTAAATCTGGTGAAGCTTTAGTATAGATGGCCTAATAGGATCAGTGCTGCACACTGCTACAAAGCCCAAATTCTTTTCCAGTCAAGATACAGATAAACATGATTAGTAATTTTAAATCTGGTGGAGCTTATTATAGATGGCCTAATAGAATCAGTGCTGCACACTGCTACAAAGCCCAAATTATTTTCCAGCCAAGATACAGATAAACATGATTAGTAATTTGAAAGCTTAAAACGGTTGGTAGGGTGATTTTAACCAATCATCAAGCTTTTACTCTCCCCAGGATGACACAGGGGTAGAAAAGTCGTTTCGGATCCATGATTTGTTCATCTTTATGAACGTGAGTCTGTCTACATTATCAGTGGAGAGCCGCGTGCGCTTATCTGTCAGCACACCACCAGCAGCGCTGAACACACGTTCAGACAGAACGCTGGCTGCGGGGCATGACAAGATCTCCAAGGCGTAAGTGGCTAGCTCCGGCCATTTATCCAGATTGGAAGCCCAAAAAGAGCAAGGGTCCAGTGACACAGTCATGGCTTCAATGTTTACTTGGAGATACTCCTGTACCATCGTCTCTAGGCGTTGACTATGTGTCAGACTTCTTGTCTCCTGTGGCCTTGCAAAGGATGGGCTAAAAAAGTGGTGAAATGATTCCGCAAAATTGATGTTACCAGCAGATACTGTGGTTCTGTTACGGTTTGAGTGCTGAACACTTGACGGTCCCACGGTTGGCAAGTTGGAACTGTGAGATTCACTACGTGCACCACTGGTATTTTGTGGAAAAGCACATGTAAGATTCTGCAACAGTCTCTGCTGATACTCCTGCATGCGTGCATCCCTTTCTATGGCAGGAATAATTTCTGCAAATTTACTTTTGTACCGGGGATCTAACAGTGTGGCAACCCAGTAGTCAGGATTATTTCTAATTCTCACAATTCGAGGGTCATGTTGCAGGTAGTGCAGCAAGAAGGCACTCATGTGTGTTGCACATCCAGGAGCACCAAGTCCCTGTTGTGTTGGTGGCGAGGTAACAATCATGCTTCCTTCCTCTGTCCTCTCCCCCCAACCTCGCACAACAGAAATGTGATCAAGGTCTCCCTCATCTGATGAGTCTTCCATCAGTTCGTCCTCCACTTCTTCCTGGGCTCCTGCACCTTCCTCACTAGTTTGGCTGCTACCATGCGCCCTGGTAAAACCATCTCCCCCACCCTCACATGCCTGCCGCCTTGGTGCTGCCGACCGTCTGGACCTTGCAGATGTTAGCCCTTCCGCATACAACTCCTCCTCCTCTACTTCCTCCACCTCCTCTTGTGCCACCACCTGACTCCGAATTTTGTTTAACATGTGCTCCAGCATGTAAATCACCGGAATAGTCATGCTGATAATGGCATCGTCAGCACTAAACATCTTCGTCGCCATTTCAAAACTGTGCAGAAGGGTGCATAGGTCCCTGATCTTAGACCACTCCTCCAGCATGATTTGCCCCACCTCTGGATCTCGTTGGCCCAGACTATACGTCAGAACGTATTGCACCAGGGCTTGTCGGTGCTGCCACAGTCGCTGCAACATGTGCAGAGTTGAATTCCACCGGGTAGGCACATCGCATTTTAGCCGGTGAAGTGGCAGGCCCAACGACTTCTGTAGAGATGTAAGTCGCTGAGCTGCGGGATGCGAACGGCGGAAGTGAGCACACAGCGACTGTGCCCTCTGCAGAAGGCCATCTAGTCTGGGATAGTGGGCTAAAAATTGCTGGACAACCAGGTTCAACACGTGAGCCATACAAGGCACGTGTGTGACATTGCCCCGGCGAAGGGCCGCACCCAGATTTGCAGCATTGTCGCACACGGCCTTCCCTGGTTTCAGGTCCAGTGGAGACAACCATTCATGAAATTGGTTCTCCAGAGCTGACCACAACTCCTCAGCTGTGTGACTCACATTTCCCAGACATTTCAATGTAAAAACCGCCTGATGACGTTGAGCCCTACTGCCAGCATAGTAAGGAGGTGTGCAGGATCCCTTCTGCGCAGTTAGAAAGCTTGTGGCATGACCAGACAGGCTTTGGGTGCAGGTGGAAGACCGAGAGGAGGTTGAGGAGGCAGAAGCAGTGGAGGAACTTTGACATAAAGAGGATTGACGCACAACTCGTGGGGATGGCAAGACTTGGACAGCAGCCCCTTGTCCTGCTGTCACCATAGTTACCCAGTGCCCAGTCAGCGACATGTAACGCCCCTGTCCATGCCTACTCGTCCAAGTGTCTGTGGTGAAATGCACCCTGTCACACACAGAGTTTCTCAAAGAAGCGGTGATGTTGTGTGCGACATGCTGGTGGAGCGCAGGCACACCTTTCTTTGAGAAGTAGTGCCGACTGGGCATCTGGTACTGGGGCACTGCGACGGACATAAGGTCTCGAAAATCCTCTGTGTCCACCAGGCGGAAAGGCAGCATTTCTGTAGCCAAGAGCTTGCAGATGGTGAAATTCAACCTCTTAGCTTTCTCATGGCTAGGAGGAAATGGTCTTTTACTTGTCCACATCTGAGGGACCGAGGGCTGGCTATTGTGCTTAGACGGGGTTGATAAGGGTGTCCCCGGCAAACTGCCGGTCTGTGAGGAAGATGCAGGCGGACATGTTAGGTTGCCTTGATCCAAAGGTGGTGCTATCGATGTCGGACAGCGCTCAACACCAGCTGGTGTTACCACCTCCAAAGAAAATGATGACCTGCCAATCACGCTGGCTGTTGCGGGTAAAGAGGTGGCAGGTCTGCGCCCCAAAACAGGTGTGACTGCTGTCCCCCCAGTCACAGAGGATGAAGAGGCCGCGGATGCACAAGATATGGCAGACGGTGGTTGGCCCGGCCGGCTAGGCCGCATTGTAGCACACTGAGCTTCCCACTGCAACTTATGCTTCATGTCCATGTGCCGGTTCATGCATGAAGTACTCAAACTATGTATTTTTTGGCCTCT
This sequence comes from Phyllobates terribilis, assembly GCF_046119375.1. Classification (NCBI taxonomy): domain Eukaryota; kingdom Metazoa; phylum Chordata; class Amphibia; order Anura; family Dendrobatidae; genus Phyllobates; species Phyllobates terribilis. The sequence goes on from NW_027363646.1 coordinate 204,396, forward strand.
ACTTAGCTTTTGCTGACAAATGTTACAGATAACACGAGTTGGGTCATCTTTATCGATCTGAAAAAATGCCCAGGCTATGCAAGGCTTAGCAGCCATGCGACCTGAAGAGCCACCATGACTTGTGGTGAGAGGCAGAGTTGTGTTTGAGGATGCAGTTGTTGACGTGCTTCCAGTACTACGTCTCTGTCCAGGAAGGCGCAACCTGACCTCGTCGTCACTAGCATCTTCCTCCACCTCCTCTGCTGACCTCATCTCTTGGCTGACTGTGGGTTGACAGTAAGTGGGATCTCCAACCTCATCATCATCACCCTGTGCGTTATCACACCCGTCGTCCCCAGAGCCAACCTGTTCCTGCCCTGACAAAAAACTAAAGTTGTCGCTCCAATCAGGTATTTGAGTCTTATCATCGTCTTCCTCATTGTCTCCACCAACAGGAGTTACAGTTTGGGAATGAGGGTCTACATTATGGTCAGAACCTTCTGCGTCTGGTCCTGGATCCGACTCATAAAGATTCTGGGCATCAGTGCAGATCATTTCCTCGTCTGGATTCACAGAAGCGCTGGAGTCGACCTCTGATTCCCAGGCTATAGTATGAGTAAACAGCTCTGCAGACTCAACCATCTGTTCTACCTCATACTCAGACGGGCAGCTGGAGATTTGGGAGCTGTGAGGAAGCAAGTGCGATTGGGGTGACACCTTTGAGGACTGGAGTATTTGTGATGTTGAAGTTGATGTGGAGGAGAGCCCACTTAAAGGAGCACTTGATATCCGTTGAAGCACCTGCTGTTTTTGTGCCTCATCTGGAATTTGTAGCGATTGGCGTGGCCGTAAGAAAGGGATCTTATCACATTGTCCGCTAAAAGAAGTAGACATTTTAGTTTGGCTGGAAGATAGTCTTTCTTCTGCAGATGTTACTGTTGCTTTAACACCTACCCCACGGACACAACCTTTTTTCCCCTTCCCAACACGCCTATTCCCCTTTCCACCAGCAGCAGGCCTTTTTCCACTCATTTTGGTGGTTAACTAATTCACAACTCTGGAGTTGTTTGCACAAAAAAACAATGGATGGGAACCGAGCAGAGTTGAGTGGCCAAACTGTGGTATTAGGCCAAAACTATTGGCTGGGTTAGATGCAGAAAAAAATTATATTCAATTTGCAACCTGATGGAGGTCAGTATAGATGGACTAATAGAACAAGTCCCACACACAGCTAGAAGCCCAAATATTTTTTCAGAGGTAGATGCAGAAAAAATTTTTATTCAGTTTGCAACCTGATGGAGGTCTGTATAGATGGATTAATAGAACAAGTCCCACAAACAGCTACAAGCCCAATATTTTTTCAGAGGTAGATGCAGAAAAAAAATATATTCAGTTTGCAACCTGATGGAGGTCAGTATAGATGGACTAATAGAGAAAGTCCCACACACTGCTAGAAGGCCAAATATTTTTTCAGAGCTAGATGCAGATAAAAATTATTTTTAATTTGCAACCTGATGGAGGTCAGTATAGATGGACTAATAGAGAAAGTCCCACATACTGCTAGAAGGCCAAATATTTTTTCAGAGCTAGATGCAGATAAAAATTATTTTTAATTTGCAACCTGATGGAGGTCAGTATAGATGGACTAATAGAACAAGTCCCACACACAGCTAGAAGCCCAAATATTTTTTCAAAGGTACTGTAGATGCAGATAAAAATTATTTTTAATTTGCAACCTGATGGAGGTCAGTATAGATGGACTAATACAACAAGTCCCACACACAGCTAGAAGCCCAATATTTTTTCAGAGGTAGATGCAGAAAAAAATATATTCAGTTTGCAACCTGATGGAGGTCAGTATAGATGGAGTAATAGAACAAGTCCCACACACAGCTAGAAGCCCACATATTTTTTTCAGAGGTAGATGCAGATAAAAATTATTTTTAATTTGCAACCTGATGGAGGTCAGTATAGATGGACTAATAGAGAAAGTCCCACACACTGCTAGAAGGCCAAATATTTTTTCAGAGCTAGATGCAGATAAAAATTATATTCAATTTGCAACCTGATGGAGGTCAGTATAGATGGACTAATAGAACAAGTCCCACACACAGCTAGAAGCCCAAATATTTTTTCAGAGGTACTGAAGATGCAGATAAAAATTATTTTTAATTTGCAACCTGATGGAGGTCAGTATAGATGGACTAATAGAGAAAGTCCCACACACTGCTAGAAGGCCACATATTTTTTCAGAGGTAGATGCAGAAAAAAATATATTCAGTTTGCAACCTGATTGAGGTCTGTATAGATGGATTAATAGAACAAGTCCCACACACAGCTAGAAGCCCAATATTTTTTCAGAGGTAGATGCAGAAAAAAATATATTCAGTTTGCAACCTGATGGAGGTCAGTATAGATGGAGTAATAGAACAAGTCCCACACACAGCTAGAAGCCCAAATATTTTTACAGAGGTAGATGCAGATAAAAATTATTTTTAATTTGCAACCTGATGGAGGTCAGTATAGATGGACTAATAGAGAAAATCCCACACACTGCTAGAAGGCCAAATATTTTTTCAGAGCTAGATGCAGATAAAAATTATATTCAATTTGCAACCTGATGGAGGTCAGTATAGATGGACTAATAGAGAAAGTCCCACACACTGCTAGAAGGCGAAATATTTTTTCAGAGCTAGATGCAGATAAAAATTATATTCAATTTGCAACCTGATGGAGGTCAGTATAGATGGACTAATAGAACAAGTCCCACACACAGCTAGAAGCCCAAATATTTTTTCAGAGGTACTGTAGATGCAGATAAAAATTATTTTTAATTTGCAACCTGATGGAGGTCAGTATAGATGGTCTAATAGAGAAAGTCCCACACACTGCTAGAAGGCCAAATATTTTTTCAGAGCTAGATGCAGAAAAAAATTATATTCAGTTTGCAACCTGATGGAGGTCAGTATAGATGGACTAATAGAGAAAGTCCCACACACTGCTAGAAGGCCACATATTTTTTCAGAGGTAGATGCAGATAAAAATTATATTCAATTTGCAACCTGATGGAGGTCAGTATAGATGGACTAATAGAACAAGTCCCACACACAGCTAGAAGCCCAATATTTTTTCAGAGGTAGATGCAGAAAAAAATATATTCAGTTTGCAACCTGATGGAGGTCTGTATAGATGGATTAATAGAACAAGTCCCACACACAGCTAGAAGCCCAATATTTTTTCAGAGGTAGATGAAGAAAAAAATATATTCAGTTTGCAACCTGATGGAGGTCAGTATAGATGGACTAATACAACAAGTCCCACACACTGCTAGAAGCCCAACATTTTTTCAGAGCTAGATGCAGAAAAAAATTATATTCAATTTGCAACCTGATGGAGGTCAGTATAGATGGACTAATAGAATGATGCTATGCCCAAAAGATTTTACTTCACTAGGTACAGTAAAAAAATTGGTATTCTATACACAGGTGGTATATCTTGCAACACAGATAGGCTACTCCACTGACTAACACACTCTGCAATAGGCCAAAAAGGATTAGCTTTGCTAGATTCAGCCAAATGCTGTGAAAAAAACTTGCACAGCACTGGCACAGACCTGCCTGGCAAAAACTGATAGGAACTGATGTAACCTAGTCCTGAAAAGGACTCCAATTACAATTAGTCTTTACTCCCAACCTATCTATTTAAGAGCACAGACCTGCCTGATAAAAGTCGTAGGAAATGCTGTAACCTAGTCCTTAAAAGGACTGCAATCACAACTATTCCCTACTCCCAAGCTATCTGTAGATTTGTGCGAAAATTGGCTTGAAATTAACAAGGTATAGCGCACACAGCAACAGCGGTGCCGTCTAACACGCAGCTGCAGCAGTGAGAAAATGGTGGCGACGGGGAAAATGGCTTGGTCTTATAGGGCAAGGACATGTGACATACACTGCCAATGACACATGCCCTTGCTTGTGTGAAAAAAAGCACTTCGCTCCGTGTGTGCGCTGCTGATAGGCTGACAGATTGCACCTCCCCACTGTAAATGCGGGAAAGAGAAAAAAAAAATGGAGATCTTCATTGTTCCTGCAGAGATCCATCACCTGCCCCTGCCCCCACCCACTGTACACTCAAACTGCGTATTAACATTAATTTTCATCATTACTGAGAAAAAATCCAGTTATGATTTTGGTGCACGAACAGTTATCGAACATAACCTCGAACAGCCGAATTTTTCTCAAATTGTTCGTGTTCGCCGAACGGCTCGAACACCGCCCAAAACAGCTCGAATTTGAGATTGGCAAACAGTTCGAGTAGAACAACGCTCATCTCTAGTCGTCATCTTGGTGAGGACACGGAAGTCTTGCCCGTCTGGCACGCATGGCTGACTTTATGTTACGCTGCCTTAACCGTGATCCTCGCGTTGTCAAAATGTTGGGTGACAGTCATTACTGGTTGGTGACACTTTTAGACCCCCGCTACAAGGAGAACTTTCACCCTCTTATTCCTGAGGTGGAGAGGTCTACAAAAATGGGGCAGTACCAGAAGGCCCTTGCTGCAGAACTGTTAAAAAAATTCTCATCTGAACACGCTAGCGGCAGAGGTCACAGTTCGTTGACCAACCAAGGCGTACAAGCGAGAGAGAGGCAACTCCAATCCAGCAGAGGTAGGGGAACACTGTCAACATTCTGGGACAGTTTTCTGAGACCCGCCCAGCTTACAGGCCCTGAGGTGCGGGGTACTCTCACAAGGAGTGGAAACTTTCAAAAGATGGTGAGGGAGTACCTTGCCGACCGTACCAGCATCCTCCGTGATTCCTCTGTGCCTTTTAATTATTGGGTATCGAAGCTGGACACTTGGAATGAACTCGCTCTGAACGCCTTGGAGGTCCTGGCCTGCCCTGCCGCTAGCGTGTTATCGGAGCATGTTTTTAGTGCCGCTGGGGGAATTATAACTGATAAGCGCACTCGCCTGTCAACTGACAATGCTGACAAGCTGACCCTTATCAAAATGAACAAGGGTTGGATTGGGCCAGACTTCTCATCACCACCAAATGACAGCAAAGTAACATAAAGTCAAATCCACTGTGTTTTTTTCGGGAGGTGTATTCACATGCACCACTTCACACCCACACATGGGTATACTCTTCCTCATTTCGGCTGTTTTATGGTCTTCTCCTTATCCTCAGCCTCCACCACCACTGAACCACCAGGGTGACCGTGGTTTGTGTTGCCATTATTGAAAGTTCCTCCATCCTAATTTTTGGCAGCTTTTGCTTGGAAGGCATCAGCAAATACTATGGGAGACCCACTCCCCAATAATGGGAATAATGTTTTTAAGATGCTGTACTGCATGGCTCTTGTAAGGGGCATTGCAAGTTCCTCCATCCTAATTTTTGGCAGCTTCTGCTTGGAAAGCATGAGGAAAGACTATGGGAGACACACTCCCCAATAATGGGAATAATGTTTTTAAGATGCTGTACTGTATGGCTCTTGTAAGGGGCATTAAAACCGTCTTGTTAAGCTACTGTGACCTCCATCACTTTTCCAAGGGGCATTAAAACCGTCTTGTTAAGCTACTGCGACCTGCACGTCTCTTCTGAGGGGCATTAAAACCGTGTTGTTAAGCTACTGCCACCTCCACGACTTTTTCAAGGGGCATTAAAACCGTCTTCTTAAGCTACTGCAACCTCCACCTCTCTTCCGAGGGGCATTAAAAGCGTCTTGTTAAACCACTCTGAACTCCACAGCTCTTCCAAGGGGCATTGAAATGTTGTTTTTAATTAACTTTAACCTCCACGACTCTTCGAATGGGCATTGCATTTCCTCCTAATTTTTGGCAGCTTTTGCTTGGAAGGCACAAGCAAATACTATGGGAGACCCACTCCCCACTAATGGGAATAATGATTATATTATGCTGTACTGCATGGCTCTTGTAAGGGGCATTGAAAGTTCCTCCATCCTAATTTTTGGCAGATTTTGCCTGGAAGGCATAAGCAAAGACTGTGGGAGACCCACTCCCCAATAATGGGAATAATGTTTGTAATACGCTGTACTGCATGGCTCTTGTAAGGGGCATTGCATGTTCCTCCATCCTAATTTTTGGCAGGTTTTGCTTGGAAGGCATAAGCAAAGACTATGGGAGACCCACTCCCCAATAATGGGAATAAAGTTTGTAATATGCTGTACTGCATGGCTCTTGTAAGGGGCATTGCAAGTTCCTCCATCCTAATTTTTGGCAGCTTTTGCTTGGAAGGCATAAGCAAAGACTATGGGAGACCCACTCCCCAATAATGGGAATAATTTTTGTAATATGCTGTACTGCATGGCTCTTGTAAGGGGCATTACAAGTTCCTCCGTCCTAATTTTTGGCAGATTTTGCTTGGAAGGCATAAGCAAATACTATGGGAGACCCACTCTCCAATAATGGGAATAATGTTTGCAATATGCTGTACTGCATGGCTCTTGTAAGGGGCATTGCAAGTTCCTCCGTCCTAATTTTTGGCAGCTATTGCTTGGAAGGCATAAGCAAAGACTATGGGAGACCCACTCCCCAATAATGGAAATAATGTTTGTAATATGCTGTACTGCGTGGCTCTTGTAAGGGGCATTGCATGTTCCTCCGTCCTAATTTTTGGCAGGTTTTGCTTGGGAGGCATAAGCAAAGACTATGGGAGACCCACTCCCCAATAATGGGAATAATTTTTGTATTATGCTGTACTGCATGACTCTTGTAAGGGGCATTGCATGTTCCTCCGTCCTAATTTTTGGCAGATTTTGCTTGGAAGGCATAAGCAAAGACTATGGGAGACCCACTCCCCAATAATGGGAACAATGTTTGTAATATGCTGTACTGCATGGATCTTGTAAGGGGCATTGCAAGTTCCTCCGTCCTAATTTTTGGCAGATTTTGCTTGGAAGGAATAAGCTAAGACTATGGGAGACCCACTCCCCAATAATGGGAATAATGTTTTTAAGATGCTGTACTGTATGGCTCTTGTAAGGGGCATTGCAAGTTCCTCCATCCTAATTTTTGGCAGTTTTTGCTTGGAAGGCATAAGCTAAGACTATGGGAGACCCACTCCCCAATAATGGGAATAATGTTTTTAAGATGCTGTACTGTATGGCTCTTGTAAGTTGCATTAAAACCATCTTGTTTAGCTACTGCGACCTCCACCATTTTTCCAAGGGGCATTCAAACCGTCTTGTTAAGCTACTGTGACCTCCACGTCTCTTCAAAGCAGCATTAAAAGAGTCTTTTTAAACCACTCTGAACTCCACAGCTCTTCCAAGGGGCATTGAAATGTTGTTTTTAATTACCTCTAACCTCCATGACTCTTCCAACGGGCATTGCATTTCCTCCTAATTTTAGTCAGCTTTTGCTTTCCAATGCAAAGGCGAAAACTAAGGGAGACCCACTCCCCAATAATGGGTAGAAGGTTTTTGGTACACTGTAATCCATGTCTGTTTCAAGGGGCATTGCAGTTCCTCATAATTTTTGGAAAGCCTTCCATTCACTGCTTAGGCCAACAGTGTACAGGAGACCCAGTTGCTATAAATGGAAAAAACAGTTTAGTTAAGGCCCTCTGACCTCCATGTCACTTCCAAGGGGCATCGGAGAGCCTAGAAATTTTTTGCTAGGCATTGCACTCACTGTATGCTCTATAACTGCCCTTGAGAAAGCAGCCTGGGATGGCGCGAAACGCGCATTGGGCCTTCACCTTTTTCACCCCCCCACTTAGGCTGTGCTTCCTTGCCAGGTAATTATCCCATTGGCACAGAGTTTCCCATGATACAACACTGGTTCTTCCCCCACCCCTGTCTATTTAACAGTTAGTGGGATTATACAGTATAGGTTGATCCTGTGTTCCTGACTCCAGTTCTCCTATTTAAATCTAATATTTACAATTTTTATTATTATTATGGGCAAATGTGCAATTATGCTAATCCATGGGTTTATTATGATCATACTATTACAAGTGTATCTGACCTGGAAGCACTTTACCATCTGGTTACCTCATTGTCTAAGTCTTTATCTATCTTTTTATATTAATAAATAAATATTTTCTTGCAATATATACTGAGCCGTTCTCCTCTTTGCCCATGCCCTATAACTGTGTAGCCGAACTGCTCCTTTTTTTACAGAATCATATCCTACAAGACGTGTGGTTGACTGGCCTGATATTGATGTGAATGGACCCTGTTCCTCCTGCTCTTTCTCCTTTGCCACCACCTCTTCCATCATTTATCACCTGAAGCTTTGTTTTAACGGGAGTCATAGAACTGGGATAGTAGCAGGAAAACATCCAGCAATCCTCGGAGAAGGTAGGCTATGCGCCAAAACACTGACCACCTAAGGCTTAGCCGCTACTACATACATGCGCTTGCATTCCAAGAAAACAAAGCAGATGCTAACTTCTATTATCATCATCATGCTCCTCACCTTGGCACTCTCAACTCCCCTGATGGAGAAGCCAGGGCCCACTGGAGGAGTCTGGTTCTCTGGTGGGCTCGTCTAATACTGCCCTAAAGCAGGCCAGGCAAAGAAAAGTGTGTGGGAAGGTGACAGGAGAAATAGGGGCAGCTGGGGACCGTTTATAGACACCCGGCCGCCCCCTGGTGGCTGGGGACCGAGCATGGACACCCGGCCGCCGGGCGGCTGGGGACTGAGTATGGATACCAGGCCGCCAAAGCAGCCATGAGGTAGTGGCCAGCTTCGGCCTCCTCCAAACTGAAAGGCCCCATTTCAAGTGCAAGCAAGCAGTATGGCATTGCAGCCTGGGGGTGGGTGGGTGGCAGGCTGCACACTTACGCTTACATTAAAAGAAAACAAAGCAGATGCTAACTTCTATCATCATCATCATGCTCCTCACCTTGGCACTCCCAACTCCCCTGATGGAGAAGCCAGGGCCCACCGGAGGAGTCTGGTTCTCTGGTGGGCTCGTCAAATGCTGCCCTAAAGCAGGCCAGGTTAAGAAAAGTGTGGAGGAAGGTGACAGGAGAAATAGGGGTGGCTGGGGACCGAGTATGGACACCCGGCCACCCCCTGGCGGCAGGGGACCGAGCGTGGACACCTGGACGCCCCCTGGCGGCTGGGGACCGAGCGTGGACACCCAGCCGCCGGGAACTGAGTATGGATACCTTGCTGCCGAAGCAGCCATGAGGTAGTGGCCAGCTTCAGGCTCCACCAAATTAAAAGGCCCCATTTCAAGTTACAGCTGACAGTATGGTATTGCAGCCTGCGGGTGGGTGGGTGGTTGGCTGCATATTTGCGCTTGCATTGCAAGGAATGGGGGAGGTACAATTGAACACTGCCCTGGGACAAGGACTTGCACAGGGATAGTTGCAAGTCTGCATCTTCTGGGAGTCAGAGATGCTTCCAGGGGTCTTCCCCATGCTGTTCCCATGTCTTTTCAGCACTGTATGCATGTGTCACACAGCACATGGCCAGATAAGGTTGTAAAATGTTAAAATTACATTTCCCGGTGAATGCATTTGTCACGGTTGAAAGCAATACAAAAGTGCAAAAACGCATCAAAAATGCTACTTGTGAACATAGCCCAAGGTGTGGAGGAGTATTTTTGGTTATTTATTTTACCTTATACACAAGTCTTTACCCTGGAAAGAATGTTCCTTAACATATTTCACAGGAAAACCGTTTCAGTTTCATTTTTGAACGTTTTATTGTAAGCCCGTAAAAGTGGCTTAATACCTCTGACCACGTTGTTTACTGCAGTGACTTGGGGGTCAGAAATGCTTCCTGGGGCGATCCCCATGCTGCCCCCATGTCTTTTAAGCACTGTCACTATCGTTTTGGGCACTTTTTAGGCTTTCTACAGACTGCCGGGGGTGACGCCGCAAAAATGCTCGGGTCTCCCATACACTAACATTGGGCTTGTTGCTCGAGTCAAGCACTCGAGTATCACGGTGAGCTCGGCCCGAGCTTCGAGTACCCGAGCATATTAGTGCTCGCTCAACACTAGTCACATCTAATATATATTCTTGCATTACATCAGGATACGGACTGTACTTTTCCAAATGGAATCTCAATGCTTCCATAGCTATATAACATGGTATAGAAGTATATAAAGAATTAACATCACAGCCTATCCAGGTGTAATCTGATGACCATCTTTTGTTTGACAACTGATCTAAAATATCCTTGGTGTGTTTGATATATCCAGGCACGCGCTGTACCAAAGGTTGTAAGATCGAATCTAACCACTCACTGAGACGTTCACTACATGATCCAATTCCATTGATTATTGGTCGCATTGGGGGTGGAAGGATGTCTTTACGTATCTTTGGCAGAGCATACATTGTAGGTGTTACAGGATTCAATGATATTAAATATTCACTGATTTTTTTTGTTAATATGCCCAATTTTACACCCTCCGCTATTAAGATGTTCATTAAGATTAATTAAGATTAAGATTTGCTCACTACATTTTTTGTTGAATTAAATTTTAAGCGGGAATATGTCTTTTCATCAGATAAAAGCTTCAAAATCTGCGTCCTATAAGTTTCAGTGTCTAAAACAAATATAAATAAAGATATGATACCGAGGGGTCAGAGACTTAAAAAGATACCAACTAAAGCTTACAATGTGGATTTCATGAATGACTGGAACAGTATTTTGAATATTTGCTCCTTGAACCTCATGAAATTAATTATAAAATGTGAGAACATACAACTCCAGGTACAGCGCGTGCCTGGATATATCAAAGACACCTAATTATTTTGTTTTTGACAGAATTTTTTATTTACAGATCCAAGGTGTCTCAATGGGTGCTCGTTTCTCACCTTCTTTGGCAAATCTGACTATGTCATATTGGGAACATTGTTTTTTGTATTCAGACAGTAATCCTTATATACCTAATTTGTCCTGGTATGGTAGATTTATTGATGATATGACATTCATCTGGCAAGGAGATGAATCTGCCATTCCAGGATTTCTTACATTTTTGAATGACAATTCATTTAATTTGCGGTTTACTGTGTAGCACCCTGAGGATTCGGCTGCTACAGGGGTATTGCACCTCAACCCAGAGGTGTGATATTCCATTCCCGGGTAAGGATGGAGTGTGGAACTGAGCTCAGAAAGCTGCATGCACTACACACATCCCATTTCCGAGGAGCAGACCAACGGTACTCCCACTTAGAAATGTGCAGGTACGACCGAGTCTGTTCCTGGCTGGAGTGGGAGGGGGGTGGTACATCCCAGTAGTGTAGGGGCAGATAGGGGGAGCAGCCTGGGTAAAGTTAGGAGCTCATTGGGTGCTGGTCACCTGAGCTCACACATAGAGGGAGTATTTAAGGTGGGCACCATCTAAGATCAGGGTCAGCCTGTGAGAGGTCAGTCAGTCTGAGAGAAGTCAGCCTTTTGCAGAGAAGCCAGAGGAAGAGAGCAGAAGAGCAGAGCAGCCCCAGCCCAAGAGTGAGAGAGGAGAGCAAGAAAGACCCAGAGGGGGAGACAGAAGGAACTCTGAGAACCCAAGTACAACCCTAGGGTGAAGAGTTGGCAATAGGGTACCGGATCCCAAACTGGTGGGGGCTAAAGCATACCTCAGCCAGAGACCGGAGGCCGTGGGCAGGATCTGCCAGGCCACCCACCACATCCACCCTGAAGGCAAACCACGTGTAGGGTCAGGGAACCCAAGGCCAAGGGTCTCCCAACAGAAGGCCCGAGGGAGCTGGACCTAGGTGGATCCCTGGTGGGGACGGCCAGAAGAAAGGACAAAAAAGAGGGCTCAGGGACACGCTCCGGACTTGCTTGGGGGTTGGCTGAATCCAGGACCTGGTGGACGCAGCACGGCTCGGGTGGTCACTCAAGGCCGGAGTGACCGGAATATCTGCAGTAAGTAAACACCCTGAACTGCACAACCCGACTCTGTCTTTAATTATCATCTACGCTGCACCACCACAACCCCCATCCTCTGCACCTGACCCCCTGAGGCCATACCCCTCCCGTTGGGGGTTATACTATCTAAAGCTGCACCAACACCATCAGCCTCAGCGGACCCTGCTGCAGCGGCGGCCGTAGTGACCGCAATCCAACGGGTGGCGTAGTCGACATAACGAAGTTTGTAACATCTATAGGACTGCCACATACTCTGAGCTTGACACCCTGGGCACGGACCGGGTCACAGCCACTCGGAGACTACAACCCCCATCTGATCCGGCTCCGGGTATTCCCCTAAAGAATATGGCCCAGGGGGCGCGTCAACTGTTTCTTATAGTTCAAAAGTTTTGGTGTTCTTAGATTTGATTCTTACGGGCATTCCAGGTGAAATTGTATCCACTGCTATTCATCGCAAACCATCTGCAGGTAATTCCATCATGCATTTTTCTAGTAGTCAACCGCAGCATGTAGCTAAAGCCATACCAGTAGGTGAGTTCACAAGAATTGTCAGAAATCGCTCTCATCCCATAGTTGCTGAAAATGAAGTAATAATAACCTCAAAAAGATTAAAACAACGGGGTTATCCCCAATGGGTATTGGACAGGGGTAAAAAAATAATTTCTGACAAAAAACGGACTGATCTATTGTGTTCTAAAACAAAAGTAAAAAATGAGTTTTTGAAAAGTAAACCTGTCATCTCGCTGCAATATAGTGCACAATTTTCAGAAATAAAAAAATAGTTTACTAAACATTTATCAATACTTTTTGAAGATGAAATATTAGCATGCATTTTGATAAAAGGCTGTAATGTTGTGGCAGAAAAGGCATCTTCATTAGGTGACTCACTATCTCCAACATTTTTTCTGATCCACACATAAAAAAAGCACTTGGTTACAGCTAAAAGGGCAGTTTAAATGTGGTTCAGTGAAATGTCGCATGTGTTCATACACACTGTGCAGTTCTGTTTGTCATGATTCTGATCATTCAAATGAATATAAAATCAAACAGTATATTAATTGTGATTCAGAGAACGTGGTATACAAAATAAATTGTACTATATGCGATACATTTTATATAGGTTGTACTACACGTAAATTAAAAACTAGGTTTAATGAACATTATAATGACATACTTAATTCAAATAACACCAGTAGAAATGTCTCTGCTATCGCAAAGCATTTTATTATTGAGCACAATCGTGACATGTCTTCTTTGCAAGTTTTAGGTATTGAAAAACTTTTTCCGCATGCAAGAGGTGGAGATATAAAGCGAAAACTATTGACAAAAGAAGCGTATTGGATATTTAATCTGGATTCAAGAAGCCCAAAGGGTTTAATCTGAAGAGAGAAACCATGTATCGCTATTTTCATGCACCTGCTGCTTAATGTGGTAATTATGTCATGTGATTTGTTCCAACTGTTTTCATTGGCACATTTTTAGTATTTTAGAAAATCCTTTTCATTGTGTAGCTATGCAGTGATAAAGGACACAAGTGAGCGTTCGAAACGCGTCTTGCTCCCCTACCCTGTCTATGCAACCTTTGTAATTATTTGCAAGTTTTTAATGTACAAAAATTAAAGAAAGAATTATTTTACCAGACGCTGGAACAACTATTGCATTTTTTTTTTACTTAACAGATGTCCAGAAGACAGTCATTGGCACACTCCACAAGGTCCCAGAGTTCCCATTTTCATCTGGAAATCAAGGTCCCAGAGTCTGGAGGAAGAGTGGAGGCCACAATCCAAGCTGCTTGACGTCTAGTGTGAAGCTTCCACAATCAGTGATGGTTTGGGGAGCCATGTCATCTGCTGGTGTAGGTCCACTGTGTTTTATCAAGACCAAAGTCAGCGCAGCCATCTACCAGGAAATTTTAGAGCACTTCATGCTTCCCTCTGCCGACAAGCTTTTTGGAGATGGAAATTTCATTCTCCAGCAGGACTTGGCACCTGTCCACACTGACAAAAGTACCAGTACCTGGTTTAAAAACAACAGTATCACTGTGCTTGATTGGCCAGCAAACTCGCCTGACCTTAACCTCATAGAAAATCTATGGGGTATTGTCAAGAGGAAGATGAGAGACACCAGACCGACAGTGCAGACGAGCTGAAGGCTGCTATCAAAGCAACCTGGGCTTCCATAACACCTCAGCAGTGCCACAGGCTGATCGCCTCCATGCCACACCACATTGATGCAGTAATTGATTCCAAAGGAGCCCCGACCAAGTATTGAGTGCATTTACTGAACATACATTTCAGTAGGCCAACATTTCAGATTTTAACCCCTTTCTGACATATGTGGTAATAGTTCTTCCTTGTGCCATGGGCCTATTGGGCCAAGGACGACTTGTAGCGTCCCGAGGGTTCGGCCGCTACAGGGGTATTGCTCCTCAACCAGAGGTGTGATATTCCACTCCCAGGTAAGAATGGAGTGTGGACCAGGGCTCAGTTAGCTGCATACACCACACACACCCCATTTCCGGGGGACAGCTCTACAGTGCTCCCATTTATATATATATGCAGGCACATCTTACTATGTCCCTGGCTGGAGTGGGGAGGGGGGAGGAAAACCCAGTGGTGTAGGAGCAGATAGGGGTTGGGTTCTGAGCATAGGTAGGAGCTCATTGGGTGCTGGTCACCTGAGCTCACACACAGAAGAGGAGGTATAAAAGGTGGGCACCATCCTGGTTCTGAGAGTAGTACAGTGGAGAGGTGACAGGGAGCAGAGGCTCTGTAGGAGTTCTGCTCAGAAGGCAGGCTTAGAGAAGAGGCCAGGGCCAGAGTGGAGAAGCGAAGAAGGAACAAGAAAGAAGGAGAAGAGACAGAGAAGTAGAAAGGCTCCGAAACAAGAAGGCAGAAGAGACCCTAAGAACCCACGAGATAACGGGTGAAGGGTCAGGCAGAATAAGGGTACCGGATTCCCAAGTTGGTGGCGGTAAATTATCCCTCAGCCAAAGACCGGAGGTCGTGATCATTTATTGGTGCGACCCCCCGCCAAACCTGCTAGGAAGGCACCATATAGGATAGCGGGAAACGGGGCCCACGTTTGCCCGCATAGATCCGCGGCAGCTGGACAGAAGTTTGGTCACTGGTGGGGCACGAGCCAGAGGAAGGACAGAAGGGAGTCCTGTGCCATACTCCTGAATTGCCTGAGGGTTGACCGAGCCCCTCACCTGGTGGACGCAGCACGGCTTGGGCAGTCATTACCGGCGGAAGTGACTTGGATATCAACTGTGAGTAAAAGACCCTGGACTGCAACACGTTGTCTCTGTGTTTCTTACCGCACCAGCACTAATGGTACTGGGACGCCCTGCACCACAACCCCCACCATCTACGCTCACTGCCCTGAGGCTACACTCCTCCCGTGGGGAGTTATACTATTCTCTGCTGCACCCACAACACCAGCCTCAGCGGTCTGCCCTGCAGCGGAGGTTAACTCTGACCGCAATCCACGGGTGGCGTAGTCGGACATTCATAACTATACTAATAGACTGCCACAGCATTTGGTCTGACCACCCTGCGCCACGGGACCAGGTTGCCACTACTACCCCCATCAGCACCGTACACTAGAAGGCCCGGTTCCGAGTACCCCACGGCCCAGGGGGCGAGTCATACTATTACTTCATACTGTGATCGCGCCCACACACAAGCGGTGCCGGGGCGATTGGCACCGGGTGTCAGCTGATTGTCACAGCTGACACCCAGTGCTATGTGCAAGGAGTGGTTCCACACCGCTACCTAAACATTAAGCCCCGAAATGCTGTGATCGAAATCAATCCCAGCATTCCAGTGGCAAGGGGAGGTAAGCCAATACTGAGCCAGGTGCCGGTGGTTGTCATGGTGACTTGGATGTCGTCATGACAACATCCGAGTCACCAGACACGTCACTGACAGCGTGGGAGAATTCTCTCACGCTCACCGCATGCGCAGGAGCATTCTCCCAAGCTGTCACTGACGTGCATGAGGTGAGCTGAGTTCATTGGACATGAACGCGGCTCATCTGGATGCCGTCACAGCGAGACACTGAGGAGCGCAAGCATGCCTGCGCTTCTCAGTGTCTGCGGCATGGCAAGCTGGATGGCAGCTTTCCGCTGCGATCCAGCCTGTCATGTCAATGTAGCAGAGCTGAAGCCGTCCTGGGAACCATGGAAAAGTAAGGATGAGGTTGGTTTATTATTTTACTTTTATTGCAGAAGACATTGGCTTCAGCTGGAATGGGAATGACCGTAAGTATGGTTTAATTTAGAACATTAAAGGAATGTGTCATTATTTCAATTAAAGGACTTTATTCTGGGTGTTTGTGTTCTTTTTAACTTTGACTCTGGGGTTAGTAATGGGGTGTCTTATAGACGCCTCTCCATTACTAACCTGGGCTTGATGTCAGCTGGCATTATAAGCTGACATCAACCCTAGCCCTATTACCCCACTGCCACCGCTACAGGGCAGTGGGAAGAGCGAGGCTAAGTGCCAGAATTGGCGCATCCTATGGATTTGGCCATTTCTGGGGCGCCTGACGGCTGGTGTTTCTAGCCTGGGAGGGGGCCAATATTCATGGCACCCTTCCTGGGCTACTAATATCAGCCCCCTGGCTGTCTGCCTAGCCTTTGCTAGCTATTAAAATAGGGGGAACCCCACGTCATTTTTTTGGGGGTCCCCCATTTTAATAGCTAGTAAAGGCTAGGTATTCAGCTGGGGGCTGATATTAGTAGCCTGGGAAGCTCTGTGGGTATTACCCCCTTCCCAGGCTTCAAACATATGTCCCAGCCGTCTGCTTAACCTTCGCCAGAGACTAAAATTACGGGAAACCCCACGCTAATTTTTTTTTTTCACTGTACTTCTTATATATGTGACTGACATGTTTCTATCTATCTAATCTATGTGTGATGCTCTATTCTTTCTGTTCTAAATTGTCGGGTACCGATGCTGAATTGCCGGACGGCTTTTTTAAAGAGAGTGTCTTCTGAGCAGTTTGTCAGCTTTTGGACACCTTTTAAGGAGTTTTCTATGTGTTTTTGTTTGCCTGCCATTGGTTTTAACGGTGTTCGACGAACAGTTCCATGAACATCCCTTTGTTCGATGAACCGACCCGAACCTGAACACTACAGGGGTGGCTCAACAAAAAGTAAAAAAAGTAAAAATTCCAAAAGTGTCAGAAAGTGGAAAAAAATAGCAAACTGTAAAAATATTTAAAAAAAAATGAAAAAAATAATCCACAAAAATAAAAATATACTGTACCCATAAATAAACATTCTTATGAAAAAAATAAATAAATAAAAGTACACATATGTGGTATCACTGCGTCCGTAACGACCTGACCTATAAAACTGTCCCGCTAGTTAACCCCTTTAGTGAACACGGTAAAAAAAAAATACACAAAGCAAAAAATGTTGCTTTATCATCATACCGGCAAACAAAAAATGTAATAAAACGTGATCAAAAAGATGAAAGCAAATAAAAATGGTACCGCTGAAAATAACATCTTGTCCCGCAAAAAACAAGCCGCCATACAGCTCCATCAGCCGAAAAATAAAAAAGTTATAGAGACAGAATTTTATTTTTCTATAAAATTGTTTTTATTGTGTTAAAGCGCCAAAACATAAAAAAAATATAAATGTAGGATCGCTGTAAACATACTGACCCAAAGAATAAAGCTACCTTATCAATTTTACCACACGCGGAACGGCATAAAAAAAAAACACAAAAAAAAACAATTCCGGAATTGTTGTTTTTTATTTATTCTGCCTTCCAAAAATTGGAATAGAAAGCGATAAGAAAATGTCACGTGCCCGAAACTGGTATCACTAAAAACGTCAACTGGTCCCTCAAAAAACAAGCCATCACATGACTCTGTCGGCCAAAATCTGGAAAAATTATATCTCTCAAAATATGGCGTCTTTTAGTATGTGGCAGCTGTCAATCATAAAAAAACTATATGAATATGGTATTGCTGTAATCGCACCGAAGAATAAAGTTGTCTAATCAATTATACCGCACGAGGAACGGTGTAAAATAAAAACTTTATGGTTGTGATAGGGTTAGGGTTAGGGTTGAGCTAGGGTTAGGGTTGGGCTGGGATTAGGGTGGGGCTAGGGTTAGGGTTGCGCTACGGTTAGGGTTGGGCTAGGGTTAAGGTTATGGTTGGGCTATGGTTAGGGTTGGGCTAGGGTTAGGGTTAGGCTAGGGTTAGGGTTGGGCTACGGTTATGGTGGGCTACTGTTAGGGTTGGTCTAGGGTTATGGTTGGAGTAGGATTAGGTTGGGATTGTGCTAGGGTTATAGTTGTATTAGGGTTAAAGTTAGGGTTGTGTTGGGGTTTGTTTTTTTTTTTTTACTTTTGAAAAAAATCCCAACGATATGGCGACTAGTGTTGAGTGTAAGTGCTCGCTATTTGAGTTTGCATCGGGTGCTCGGGTATAAACTGAGTATCGCGCGTGCTCGAGTCTCCGCCCCATATGTTTTGCAGCTGTTATACAGCCAAAAAAACCTTGCGGGTATTGCCTGCCATGCACAACGTTGTTCGAGACTCCGCGGCCGCATGTTTCACGGCTGTTAGGCAGCTGCGACACATGCAGGGATTGCCTATTTGCTATGCAATCCCTGCATGTGTCACAACAGTCTAGTGGCCGTGACTCATGCAGCGGCGGCTCGAACACAGTTGTTCAGCATGCAGAATATACTCGGGCAGCACTCGAGCTTGCTCAGTGAAAGGTTAACTGAGCACGCTCACTCAACACTACTCTGCTCTCTTTCCCAGGTCACACAAAATTCTCTGCCAATACCTACTGTGATTACAAGTGCCTGGAGGAGGACAAGAGCTGTAAGTCATTACATACACCACTTTGCAGTATTCGCTGATGCAGAATGGTGAATGTAATGACGTACTGCTATGCTTTACTCCCCTTGCACTCGTAATCACAGGCGGTGATGACGGTGAGATCCATGTGACCTGGTTAGACTCGTCAATTTTACCAGATCTAATAGAGAAAGCTTTGTCTAACCTTCTCTGGGACATCTTATTTTTTCCCTGTGCAACGCTGCTTGCTTATGACTGGGCAGCATGATACAGGGGAAAAAGAGAAACGCCCTCAGAGAAGAATCTATGATACTCCCTTTTCTTAGTTGTAGCGTTAATTAGTATATAAACTTTACAAGCTAACAGCTGTGCAAAGGAGATGAGGAATAAAAAAATATGTTTTATTCCGATTTTCAGCCACTTTATCATGATATAGCCAGTTTAGCATCTAAAAAATGGTGAAACGACTTCTTTAAATCAGAACTTGGGCTTTCATTTGTTGGAAAAAAAGAAAGTTACACTTGGCAACAAGATTGGTATTGTTAGCTTTCATAAATAAGTTGTAAAAATGAAATTTTTATAACAATTGTTTCACAAGTCTAATTAAAAATCACCGTTTAGTTTTTCTTGCCAAATCAATATTTTTTAACTTTCTGCTTATTATATGTTTTTGACAACAATAAAAAGAGTGCATGGAATAACATGCTTTTCAAGTGCAGCCTCAACAGTAATGCCCACAAGAAGCAAAGAAACTGGAATGCAATCAATCAGTAATGTTTTGTTTTTTAATTAGATAATTTTGTATCAAAAACAAAAGGGCAGTTAAGTATTCTTAACATACTTGAATGTAGTTGGAATTACAGAATATTCATTAGTGAAATTACTATAAAGAATTACAATGAATATCTTATAAGTTACAACATTTTCATTTTTACTTATTCTTTTTTTTATTATAACCTCACATCCAGCCTCACAACACACCAGAGAGAGAAATAACCATGATGAACCCTTTTACACATAAAATAAATAATATTTATTTTTAGATACATATAATCCTGCTAAAGTGAATGGGTCACAGAGAATCAGGCAATAAACATCCATAGCTCAGGATAAGGGATGAGCGGACCTGTTGAAATTTGGATCTTGGTACCCGACCCAAACTGTATTCCAAACTTCGGTTCGGGTACCAGAACTGTACCCAAACTTGAACCAGGACCCGAACCCCAATGAAAAACAATGGAGACCCGAACTTTGGGTCTGAGTAAGAAAAAAAACTCTCTCTACAGCGGACTTCCCCCGTGACTCCGAACATTGCAACAGAATTCTAGAGAAAGTCCATGTTCGGCGTTTAGCATTGGACTAACTGTCCGGTATAAATGCCGAACTTTTAAGTTCAGGTACACTCATCTCTACTCAAGATTACTTGATTTAATTTTAGTACACAGAATCTAGAGCAATCAAATAAAACTAAAAAGGACAAGTAACTGAAGCATTCTGTCTCTCAAAAAGACTCGGGTGGGTAATCCTAGAACATCCAACAATGGTTGCCGAATGTTTTCAAATTTCTTAATTGCATTTCTCTTTCTATAGACTCCTATTTACAACCACATATTGTCCATTTTATTCCCCAATTGCTGGTGGTTGGACATCTAACCAATGTTTTTGTGCCTGATATAAAATATGTGATATACCTATAGCAATCGGAGATTCCAAGTCAACCCAATCCCTTAGATACCCCCCGATACACATATCCTGAGATGCGCCTAAAATCGGATTCCAAATATGCTTTTGTTTTAGGGACAGAGCATCTTTCCAAAATGGGCCTGAGTGTATTCCCAGAACATATGCATCAATTGTGCATTCTCCACTCCACACCTCATTCTTCACTCATTCTCATTCTGCACTTGAGTGAACCCCAATTTTATGGAGGAAGCTGGGTGTTCTATAAACCCTATGAATAAAAAAGATCTGTGAAAGCCTCTGTAATTTACATGGGGACAACCTGGGAATGAGCTCCAACAACTCCCTCTACGGTTCTTCAGAAATTGGACCAATATCTGCTTCCCACTTAGATTTAAATCGGTATTCCTATCTCCAAGATCCTCTCCCAAAATATAGTAGGTATAATAATAATATTAGCAAATACCTCCAATTAGAAATGTGGTATAGTTCTTCTGATTTGCTATGTCACCTACCCCATGGCAGGGCATTGCAGCAGCTTAGATATCCATGGTTATGGCTTATCATAAAGTGACAATTAGTAAGTAGTTTTTGTAACCATGGTGTCACGGGTGTGTCAGAAGTGACAGACAGTCACCCTGCAGTTGGTTGCAGGAGATCTCTACGTTTGCCTTTACAGACATTTTCTTAGACGCTGTCTCTAGGACCCAGCGGCTACCTTCCTCTGGCTATTTAACACCCTGCCTGGGTGTATAAATACCGGCTATGTATTCATTACTACTTGTGAAGGCTTAGCATGAGCAGTACTTCATGCTCTCTAGAGCTTGAGAATGGGTGCGCATTTGTCTGGAGTTCGTCTAAAGCTAAGCAATTTCCCCCTGTTTGTCTACCTCTGTTGTCTATAGTGTTTAATTGAGATCAACTAGTGCTCATTTCCTCCCTTCCCTAGCCTTAGCCATATGCCAGGGAAAGACAGGACAATGCACATGTGCAGCGACTGGTGAAGAGCCAATACAAGGGAAGACAGAGTGATGCTAGATCAACATAAGAGGTCTCCACTTCCCCCCTTTCGCTAGAGTTTGGGCTTCCTTTCCCTCTTCCCTTTGTGATGCACTATTGTAGCACCCTGGGGGTTTGGTTGCTACATAGGTATTGCATCTTTCCCAGACGTGCGATATCTCACTCTCAGGTAAGGAAGGAGGAGTGTGGACCAGGACCCCGATACCTGCATGCATTACACCACATGTCCGGGGGGCAGGGCGACCGATATGCTCCAAGTAGAGCACGACAGTCCCTGTCCCTGGCTGGAGTGGGGGGGGGGGACACCTAGTAAAGGGGGAACCCGGTAGTGCAGGAGCAGGGAGGAAGCAGTTCCTGGGTGCACCTAGAGGAAGGTATAAAAGGTGGGCACCATCTTAGTTCAAAGAGAAGTCGGTTCAGTCAGAGGGAAGATGTGACAGAGCAGGTCTCTGTGGAGCTCTGCTCTGGATGCGGGTCTAGCCTGTGAGGCCCAGTCAGCTATGAAGAGAGAGAGAGAGTTGGGGAGAAGAATGAAGAAGAGCGGAGGAGGTTCCAGGAACACAGAGGAGAGAAGGGACCCCAGGGGTGTGGACCGGCTGATAGCCACCATACGCCCGCATCTACCTGAGCAGTGGGGTCAGGCCAAGGGGGAGACGGGTCCCCGAAACTAGCGGAGGCGGGAAACTACCCTCAACTAGAAACCAGAGGCTGTGACATTTTATATGGTGCAGCCCCTCGCTACACCCGCTAGGAAGGCACCACATAGGGTCAGGGTAACTGGCGCCGAAGTTTACCCAGAGAAGGCCTGAGGCAGCCAGACAGAAGCGTGGTCACTGGTGGGGTATGACAGGCCAGAGGAAGGACACGAGAAGGGGGTCCTGCGAAGCGCTCCAAAATTATCTGAGAGTTGGCCGAGCCCCCTCACCTGGTGAACATGGTGCGACGCGGGAAGTTACAGCCGGCCAGAGTAACGTGGAGTAACGAACTGTGAGTAAAGATCCTGGACTGCATTACAGAGACTCTGAGTTATTATTCCCGCGCACCATCACCCCCATCATTCACCTACACTGCCCTGGGGCTACACTCTTCCCGTGGGGAGTTATACCATCCCTGTGCTGCTCACAAACATCAGGCCCAGCGGTCTGCCCTGCCGCGGCGGTTCATCCTGACCGCAAACCACGGGTGGCGTAGTCGGACATTTGAAAATAATGAAAACTATATCAATAGACTGCCACTGGTTTGACCACCCTAAGCCACGGGACAGGGTCATCGCCACGATGACTACAACCCCCAGCATCCCACCAAAGGCCCGGTTCCGGGTTCCCCACGCGGCCCAGGGGGTGAATCACTGTCTTTTCCACATCTTGCGTGACACATGGATACCTAAGATGTTGCCATGATCTGTACATGGGGTAAGCAACATAGTGAATCAGAAGAACTATACTACATTTAGAATTGGAGGAATTCGCTAATATTATTATTACAACTAATACATATTGAGGTAGGATCTTGGAGATGAGAATAAACCTTTAACTGTCAGAGGGTTTTCATCTATGCAAGGTCACAGAAGTTGTTAATATTTAGTAGAAATTAAACCATGTTTGTGGTTCACAGATATGATCATATCTTGGATAAAGTGATTGTGTATTAGCATCCTTGTCATAGTTGACTGGGTCTAATATGTGTGCCTAAGTTGTAGGTATTTGTAAAAAGATGATAAGGCAAACCAGGGGAGGAGTCCTGAGGAGATAATTTGCATATTCCCACTGCATTTTGGGGTAAGTGAAGAGTCTCCGTGAGCTCAAACAACACTGGATTTTGGCTGTTGGAGCTGAAAAGAGGACATCGGTAAAACGCGCGCCTACCGCCGCGCGCATTTTGAAGCTTTTTTTTGAAGCTTTTTTCACTGTTTTCAGAACATTAACAGTAAGAACATGGAAGAGTCCAGGAGCCATTTGGTGAGCTGCATATCCTGCTACATGTTCACAGACTTGCCAGTGGAAAAGCCAAACTTCACATGCCAGAAATGCAAGCTTGTGTCCCTGTTGGAGGAAAAGTTGCGAAATCTAGAAGAGAGGTTAACTACCTTGAAAATCATTAAGGAAGGTGAAGAGTTCTTAGACAGAGCAGAATTATCTCTTCATGATTCAGAAAGAGAAGAAATTCGAACTGCACCTGACGAAACAGAGGAATGGAAGCACGTGACCCACAGAAGCAGGAGGATCGAGAGGCAGTCAGCACCCATACTGCTCAGGAACCAGTACCAGGCTCTCACACAGGAGAACCATGAAGAAATACAGCAAAATAAGACTTTGCCAGCAATGAATAACCTTGTAAGCCCTCAGAATCCTCCTGGATGGAGAAAGAAGAATGTTGTGAAGAAAAAACGGAGAGTGGTGGTCATGGGGGATTCCCTGTTAAGAGGAACAGAGGCCGCTATCTGCAGACCAGACATAACCTCAAGAGAAATGTGCTGTCTTCCAGGAGCAAAAATTAAAGATGTGTCTGACAGGATATCAAGACTCTTCAGACCTACCGATCACTACCCATTCCTGCTAATACATGTGGGGACAAATGACACCGCAAGAAAGGACCTGGAAACCATCTGCAGTGACTTTGAAGACTTAGGCAAGAAAGTGAAAGAATTGGGAGCGCAGGTGGTCTTCTCATCCATCCTCCCAGTGGATGGCCATGGAACAATGAGGTGGAATAAGATTCTACAGGTGAACAACTGGCTACGTCGATGGTGCCGTCAACAAGGATTTGGATTTCTGGATCACGGAATGAATTACCTATATGATGGACTACTTGCTAGAGATGGGGTGCACCTTACGAAGACTGGAAAACATGTATTTGGAAGTCGCCTTGCTACACTCATCAGAAGAGCTTTAAACTAGAACAATGTGGGAAGGGAAGCAAAAGGCCAGAAAAAGCCATACAGCTGACAAATACTATTGAGATCTCTGCTACTGGAAGTGGAAAGGAAGAACAAAGACAAAACAATTTAAATAATAAAAATATGGGAGGAAGAGAAACCAATCACAAACTAAAATGTTTTTATACAAATGCACAAAGCATGGGCAACAAACAAGGAGAATTAGAACTACTAACGCAGAAAAAGGAATATGATGTCATTGGAATCACTGAAACTTGGTGGGACGATACACATGATTGGAATAAAAGGCTAAAAGGATACAATTTATTTGCAAGAAACAGACTTGATAAACGAGGAGGAGGTGTTGCATTGTATGTTAGAAAAGCGTATATCTGCACAGAGATTGAAGCTTCAGAGACTGGGAGTTCTGTGGAAACTGTATGGGTAAGAATACAAGGAGAGAACAACGGAAAGGACACCATTGTAGGCATTTACTACAGGCCACCTGGGCAAGCTGAAGATATGGATGAACTCTTTATGTATCAAATGACCAAGTTCTCCAAAAAATATGACGTAGTGGTCATGGGAGATTTCAACTATCCAGACATTTGTTGGGAATCTCTCTCAAGTAAAACTAACAGGTCAAGAAAATTCTTATCCTCTCTTGCTGACAACTTTATCTTCCAAACGGTAGGGGAGAAAACAAGGGGATCTGCTACTTTGGATCTAATCCTTATAAACAGGGAGGAAATGGTTGAGGTGGTAAAGGTGGCTGGGACCCTAGGAGGCAGCGATCATGCTATTATAGAATTTTGGATAACTAGAGGAGGAAGACATGTGAAGACTCAAACTTCAAGGTTAGATTTTAGAAAGGCAGATTTTAGGAGACTCAGAAAGAGAATAGGAGGGATCCAATGGCTGGATGTCCTAAAGGACAAAAATGTCCAGGAAGGATGGGAAATTTTTAAAAATGAGATTCTCAAAGCACAATCGTTAACAATCCCGAAAAGTAGGAAGAATGGGAAGCATTTAAGGAAACCAGGATGGATGAACACAGAACTTAAACACATGCTAAAAAGAAAGAAAGAAATGTTTATTAAATGGAAAGAGGGAGGCATATCTAAAGAAGATTATACTGCAATCTGCAGATCCTGTAGGGCATGTATCAGGTTAGCTAAAGCTGTCAATGAATTAAGGCTTGCAAGAGATGTCAAAAGCAATAAAAAAGGATTTTGGGGGTATGTCAAAAGTAAAAGAAAAGTCAAAAGATGTTATAGGATTTTTACAGGATGAAAATGGAGAAATGGTAGAAGAGGATGTTGAGAAGGCCAAACTTTTTAATTCCTATTTTGCATCTGTTTTCTCTCAGAAAGAAAATGTAACATCAACTGATCTTCACTGTCCTTTTAAAGGAATAGAAGAATCCAAGTTATCTGTAAACAGAAAGATTGTGAGGGAATATTTAGCTAACATAAATGAGTTCAAGTCTCCAGGTAAAGATGAATTACACCCCAGAGTACTGAAGGAGATCGTAGAAGAAATTTTAGAACCACTCTCCATAATCTTTGAAAATTCTTGGAGAACAGGAGAAGTCCCAGAAGACTGGAGAAGAGCAAATGTTGTTCCTATCTTCAAAAAGGGGAAGAAGGTGGACCCAGGGAACTATAGGCCGGTGAGTCTGACTTCTATACCAGGAAAGATCTTTGAACAAATTATTAAACAACATGTATGTAAGTACCTGGATAAGAATGAAGTGATTAACCAGAGTCAGCATGGGTTTGTAACTAACAAGTCATGTCAGACTAACTTAATTTCCTTCTATGACAGAATCACTGACTGGGTGGATCAGGGAAATGCTGTAGATATAGTATATCTTGACTTCAGCAAAGCATTTGACAAAGTATCTCACACCATCCTTATTGAAAAAATGACCAAGTATGCAATGGACCAGGCAACTGTTAGGTGGATTCATAACTGGCTTAGTGATCGGACTCAAAGGGTGGTTGTAAATGGCTTCACATCCAGTTGGATGAATGTCTCAAGTGGGGTACCACAGGGCTCCGTCCTGGGACCTGTATTGTTCAACATCTTTATCAATGATTTAGATGAAGGAATTGAGGGTAAACTTATTAAATTTGCTGATGACACATAGCTAGGAGGGATAGCTAATACTAGAGAAGAGAGAGAGAGGCTTCAAAAAGACCTAAATAAACTGGAGCAGTGGGCAGCAACCAACAGAATGGTTTTTAACAGGGAAAAATGCAAAGTACTACATCTGGGCAATAAAAATGAAAAAAGCATATACAGAATGGGAGGAATAGAGCTAAGCAACAGTACATGTGAAAAAGACTTAGGTATACTAATAGATCATAGACTGAACATGAGTCAACAGTGTGATGCAGCAGCAAAAAAGGCAAATACAATTCTGGGATGTATTAACAGAAGCATACAGTCTAGATCACGTGAAGTCATTATCGGTCTTTACTCCTCTTTGGTCAGACCTCATCTGGAATACTGTGTACAGTTTTGGGCACCACATTTTAAAAAAGACATAGACAAACTGGAGCAAGTTCAGAGAAGAGCGACCAGAATGGTGACTGGTCTGCAAACCATGTCCTATGAGGAACGGTTGCAGGATTTGGGAATGTTTAGTTTGCAAAAAAGAAGACTGAGAGGAGACGTAATAGCTGTCTACAAATATGTCAAGGGCTGTCACATTGTAGAAGGATCATCTTTATTCTCATTTGCACAAGGAAAGACTAGAAGCAATGGGATGAAACTAAATGGGAGGAGACACAGATTAGATATTAGAAAAAACTTTTTGACAGTTAGGGTGATTAATGAGTGGAACAGGCGGCCACGAGAGGTGGCGAGTTCCCCTTCAATGGACGTCTTCAAACAGAGGCTGGACAGACATCTGTCTGAGATGATCTAGTGAATCCTGCTTTGAGCAGGGGGTTGGACCAGATGACCCAGGAGGTCCCTTCCAACTCTACCATTCTATGATTCTATGATTCTATAAGGCAAGTTAATCTCCTTCTGGAGTTTCTACACCCCATCTTCAAGCAGATAATCTATTATCTGGATTACTAAGGTTACTGTATTAATGGTTAGTGGCCACATTAGAAAAGTAAGTACATGCCAACAATGATTTTGCTACTGAGAGAAAAACATTTGATTTATTGTGATTTACACTAAATTGAATGCGCTGATTCCAAACATGAACTCTGAATTTTCCTGACACATTTAGATTTTAAGTTATACATGCAAAGCCTATTCACTTATAATATTAATGCATTATATATTGGAAATATTCCAACGTACATGCCCAGACCTCTCCGAACACGCTCATACAGGTCTATCGGCTGATGTCAGCAGGGAGTATATAAGGCAAACTGGACAGAGCTCAATAAAGTGATCTGTTATAGAGCTATCAGTTTGGAAACTTAAGGCTGGAGTCATACTAGCGTATAAAAAATTGGTCCGATGTTGATCCAGAAAATTAGGACGAGTGTATGGCGCTATGTTATGCATACTGCTGAATAAAAAGGGTTCATTAAATATTATGCACCCAAAAAAAATGTTTTGTGTGCAAAAGCAGTAAAACATTAAAAATCTTATATTAATCTGGTATCGCTGTAATCGTACTGACCTACAGAATAAAGCCATTGTATCGCTTATACCCAGGGCCGGCGTCTGCACCCGGAGCACGCGGGCAAGTGCCGGGGCCCTGAGCAGGCGGGGTGGGCTCACTCACCCGCTGCGCTATGGGACCTGTGAGAGGAGGAGGGCGGTGTCAGCTCCCGCTCCCCCCGCTTGCTCAGAGCCCCGTCAGCCGTCGGCACGATACTTACCTCTCCCTGGGCTTCCGCAGCAGGTCCGATGTCTTCCGCAGCTGCAGCACTGTGACGTCTCAGGTCAGAGGGTGCGGTGACGTCTTTCCACCGCGCTCTCTCCTGAGCCGTCACAGCGCAGAGTGGGAAGACGCCGGCGATGCTGGAGTCCAGAGAATCGGCAGCAGGTGAGTAGTTAGGTGAGTATTTTATTTTATTTTTTTTTAATGTATGGAGGCATGGGGAATTATAAGGGAGGTGGGAGAGAGGTGACATCCTGCATGGGGCGTTATATGGGGGGAAAGTGACATCCTGCATGGGGCATTATAAGGGGTGGTGACATTATGCATGGGGCATTATAAGCGTGCGTGACATCCTGCATGGGACATTATAAGGGGGTGACATAATGCATGGGGCATTATAAGGGGGGTGACATAATGCATGGGGCATTATAAGGGGGGTGACATAATGCATGGGGCATTATAAGGGGGAGTGACATAATGCATGGGGCATTATAAGGGGGAGTGACATAATGCATGGGGCATTATAAGGGGGGCTGACATCCTGCATGGGGCATTATATGGGGGGGATCAGCCTGCATAAGGCATTATGTGGGGGGAACAGCCTGCATAAGGCATTATGTGGGGGGAACAGCCTGCATGGAACATTATGTGGGGGCATAGCCTAAATGGAGCGTTACATGGGGCATTATAAGGGGGGGTGACATCCTGCATGGGGCATTATAAGAGGGGGTGACATCCTGCATGGGGCATTATATGGGGGGGAACAGCCTGCATGAGGCATTATGTGGGGGAAACAGCCTGCATGGAGCATTATGTTGGGGCACAGCCTGCATGGAGCGTTATATGGGGGCCAGTATTCTGTATGGAGCGTTATATGGGGCCAGTATCCTATATGGAGCGTTATAATGGGGCCAGTATCCTTTATGGAGCGTTATATGGGGGCCAGTATCCTGTATGGAGCATTTTTTGGGGGCCAGTATTCTGTATGGATCAATTCGCCGGTTTCTGAGCTATTGTAGAATTTACAATAGATATCGGTCATGTAATGTAAGAAGTGAAATCTTCTGCATTGTATTATATATATATATTTTTCTGCGGCATCTGTGCGTCATGAATCGTGGTATGTGTAAAAGGGGCCCACTGAGACTCTTTCGCCCAGTGCCCACGAAAACCTGGAGCCGGCCCTGCTTAT
Organism: Phyllobates terribilis; assembly: GCF_046119375.1. NCBI lineage: Eukaryota > Metazoa > Chordata > Amphibia > Anura > Dendrobatidae > Phyllobates > Phyllobates terribilis. The sequence goes on from NW_027363646.1 coordinate 233,687, forward strand.
ACCGCACGGCGAATGCCATGAAAGAAATAAAAAGCAATTCTTGAACTTTTGTTCATATTTATCCTGTGGATGCTGGGAGTTGTTGTTTCACAAAAACTGGAATGTCCATAGTTCCTGCACCTACAAAATGTGCGAAAATGTGTAACAATGGGAATGGTTTCTCTCATAGACAATGATTCCTGCTCTTATATGTCATTTGTCCATTGCTAGATGTATCACCAGCAAACAAAACACTCAATGTTCTTGATTTCAGGCCTTAAATACACTAAAGCTGGAATTGGACTGGTTGCTATGGGCTATAGGTCTTTGTTCCTATGGTAACAGTGTAGTGTTGTCATAGAGCCTAGAATTTAATTACATTTGAAGTAATATAAAGTCATTTACTTTTTTCAGTCACAGTAAATGCAGTTTACTTTTGGGAACTTTTCCTTATTCGTCCTGCTCCTCCAGCCTTGATGCTAACCAATGTGATCTGCCATATTATTACTACTTGTTATAAATATTAATTAATACCTGTGGAGATATCACTCATGGTCATATGTGACATCATCAAATCCAGGAGGCCATTGTTACCTCACAGCTTGATGTCACAATGACTGTGGGTCTATATAAACGGGTGTTCAAGGGGCAAATGATCATTTCAAGAGATGAAGACGAGGAGAGCAGAGGATCCAGGATCGAGGACACAGATTCTCATTTCAGGAGATGAGACGAGGAGATTGGAAGTTCCTGGATTGAGGATACAGGTAAATGAGAAACTTTACAGGGATTTGTTAGTGAACTTAGCGCCAACATGGACATCGATCCTCCAAGTCTACAGATTGTGGCTGTAAGGTTCTAGCTTTCTCCAGTCTTTGCTGGCAGAATCTCTAGACTTGGGTGATGAAGGTTCTTTGTGAGGTCACACAGCGGAATGTTGGACACTGAGAGTTCTATGCAACAAACATGGGGACATCCCTGGGGCTATCACAGAGGTCAGCAGCAAGATGGGACCTCGGATGGAGACACTGTATAGGCTACTTCGGTCAGTGACAGTTCCAGTGGTATCTGTGGCTGGCACAGATTGCTGGTGGTGGTTCGGTCATTTTAATTTCAGATTTTTGAGGCAAAAAAAAATCTACCCTTAGTCCCCCACATGGGAGAGAGGTTGGTGTAGATACATTGGGGGACACATATTAATTTATTTTACTGTATTTTACATAGATATATATCTATACACTGTATATATATATATATATATATATATTTTTTTTTTAAAATTTTGATGTAGATACTTAAAAATGGTGCAAGAAATGTAATGTATAAAAAATCGTGGAAACTATATATATATATAGTTTCCACGATTTTTTATACATTACATTTCTTGCACCATTTTTAAGTATCTACATCAAAATTTAAAAATGCAAAGAAAAGGGGGCATAAAGTACAATATATATATATGACTGATTTTCTATGGGTCTTTGCCTGATCCGTCTTGTATTATTTTTTTCTTACCAGGAAGAATATCTGGATCCTGGAAAGAAGACTGAAGAATCTAACAAGAGCCACGGGATTATTTAGTGTTAATCATTTAATATGTCTGTAGATAATATTTGTTGTCTTATGAGGTCATTATATACTGATTATATAGATCTAATTCTGGAATCAGTGCATCATGACATCATATTACATAGGTGTCTGCTGTCTAACCTAATTGTATAAGGGACCTGATGTGATATAACAGCCCTATGTCTGTATCCGAAGGGCTAGTGTTTGTGGGGTGTAGTGTTTGTGGGGTGTAGTGTTTGTGGGGTGTAGTGTTTGTCGGGGGGTAGTGTTTGTGGGGTGTAGTGTTTGTGGGGTGTAGTGTTCTGTATTGTTACAGGGGAGATCAACGTAGACAAGCTATAAGCTCAGAGTCCGATCTGATAAGGAGAGGTGAGGCGTGTTACCAGGACAAAGAAGATCTGCTCTCCGGAAACGAGTCATTGCTCTATATATCAGTTAGTTAGTTGTAGTATGGCCTTGGTCCAGGGTTCTTGAACTGATCGCCTTTTCTCGGGGTCAAGAAGGAATTTTTTCCCTGTGACACACATTGGCTGAACGTGTCCAGGTTTTTTGCCTTCTTCTGGATCATTGGCTTTAGGTAGGGGTAAACATTTTATTTAATAAAATGTTTAAAATTAATGCTCTGTCTCCTTGTGTCTTTATTTTATAGCACTCAGGTAGTTGTATATGTCAGTTCTCATTTTTATGATCCACGGCTGCCACAATATGAAGGCAAACTGAAATACAAGGGCGGTAATTATGTGTCTACTAATGTAATGACTGTATCTATGATGCATAAAATATAGTCAAAAAAGCAAGGGGTAGATGCCCAAACAGATTTAAGTCAAGAAAAGCAGTAATTGGACTAATTAAAAATATCTTTTCATTAGAATTGATTAAAAAACCTCAATAAAAATCACCCCAAAACGCCAATAACAAATATCAACAGAGATGAGGTAGGTCACCTCAGTGACCAGTAGGTGATTAGAATAGTGCCAGTATTCCAAAACCAATTGTCACTGGACATGCAGCCAAACACACAGCAGGTACAAATAACAATTTAGTGACCAGCTAGGGGTGGCCACAAACTGTACAATAAATGCTCATATCCTTATATACAAACGTGGTCAAAATTGTTGGTACCCCTCGTTTAAAGAAAGAAAAACCCACAATGGTCACAGAAATAACTTGAATCTGACAAAAGTAATAATAAATTAAACATCTATGAAAATGAACAAATGAAAGTCAGTCATTGCTTTTCAACCCTGCTTCCACAGAATTAAAAAAAAAAATAAACTCATGAAATAGGCCTGGACAGAAATGATAGTACCCCTGAAAATAATGTGACAAAAGGGACATGTTAAATGAAGTTGTGTCCACTAATTAGCATCACAGGTGTCTACAATCTTATGATCAGCCAGTGGGCCTGTATATAGGGTTACAGATACTCACTGTGCTATTTGGTGACATGGTGTGTAGCACACTCAACATGGACCAAAGGAAGCAAAGGTAAGAGTTGTCTCAGGAGATTAGAAAGAAAATTATAGACAAGCATGTTAAAGGTAAAGGCTATGAGACCATCTCCAAGCAGCTTGATATGCCTGTGACTACAGTTGCAAATATTATTCAGAAATTTAAGATCCATGGGACTGTAGCCAACCTCCCTGGACGTGGCCGCAGGAGGAAAATTGATGATAAATGAAAGAGACGGATAATACGAATGGTAACAAAAGAGCCTAGGATAACTTCTAAAGAGATTAAAGGTGAACTTCAAGCTTAAGGAACATCAGTGTCAGATCGCACCATTCGTCGTTGTTTGATCCAAAGTGGACTTCATGGGTGAAGACCAAGGAGAACATCATTGTTGAAAAAAAAGTCATAAAAAAGCCAGACTGGAATTTGCCAAACTACATGTTGACAAGCCACAAAGCTACTGGGAGAATGTCCCATGGACAGATGTCTATGTTCACAGACAGAAAAATAAAAGGGGTTGTCCACTACTATTGAAAATAGTCCAATGTATTATTATGATGAATAGAAGCTTCTTTGTAAATACCTTCCTCTGCTGTTTCTGCCTGTGAGCGGCGCTATCACTGGCTGCTCAATGGCATCACGTCACCCCCAGCTGCAGTCGGCGCTGACAAGTTCAGGCTGCAGCCGAGGGTCCCTCTTCTGCGTTCCATGGTGGCTGTTGGGTTGTGGGCGGGGTTACCCCGCGCATCACACCCGGCATCCACCGCGTGCTCTCCCTCTCCCCATTCATTGGGAAAGCAAGTAGTGGATGCAGAGTGTGACGCGGGGGTAACCCTGCCCACAACCCAGCAGCCACCGCGGGGATCCCAGCGTTGAGTCACGCTTCACTTGACATGACCTCAGCGGGGGTCACGTGCTGCCTGTGAGTGGCCAGTGATAGCGTTGCTCACAGGCAGAAACAGCAGAGGAAGGTAATTACAAAGAAGCTTCTGTTCATCATAAAAATACATTGGGCTATTTTCCATAGTAGTGAACAACCCCTTGAATCATATCAATAGAAGAACACTGTCCCTACTGTTAAACATGGAGGAAGCTCTGTTATGTTTGGGGCTGCTTTGCTGTGTCTGGCACAGGATGTCTTGAATCAGTGCAGGGTACAATGAAATCTCAAGTCGACCAAGGGATTCTAGAGAGAAATGTGTTGCCCAGTGTCAGAAAGCTTGGTCTCAGTCGCAGGTCATGATTCTTGCAACAGGATAATGACCCAAAACACACAGCTAAATACACCCAAGAATGGCTAAGAGGAAAACATTGGACTATTCTGAAGTGGCCTTCTATGAGCTCTGACCTAAATCCTATTGAGCATCTTTAGAAAGAGCTGAAACATGCCGTCTGGAAAAGGCAACCTTCAAACACGAGACTACTGGAGCAGTTTGCTCATGAGGAGTGGGCCAAAACACCTGTCGAGAGGTGCAGAAGTCTCACTGACAGTTACAGGAATCGTTTGATATCAGTGATTGCCTTAAAAGTTTGTTCAACAAAATATTAAGTTAAGAGTACCATCATTTCTGTCCAGACCTACTTCATGAGCTTAATTTTTTTAAAAATTCTGTGGAAGCAGGGTTGAAAAGCAATGTCTGACTTTCATTTGTTCATTTTAATCATTTTTAATTTATTATTACTTTTGTCAGATTCAAGTTATTTCTGTGACCATTGTGGGTTTTTCTTTCATTAAACGAGGGGTACCAACAATTTTGACCAGTTTTTCTATGTACCTTAGTTCAGAAATGGCAATGCTCATTCAAACTAGCTGAGCATTCAAGTGGTTACTAGTGGAACCCCGGTCCCTTTCTTCAACTGTGGAGCATATTATGCCTTTTCTCAGGTATTTATGTAGGATGATAATAATTAGCATATATCAGTCAGACATCCTCTATAAACCTGTCCACTTTGGGCAAAGGGGATAACACTCTTACAGGTGCAGCTACATACATGCAGCGACATAGGGCTATGATCTCAACATACCACTGTCACCCTGTATGCACAATAATGCGGTATTGGTGTAACTGTGTGCACACATGTGATTATTCACCAACCGTAGGAAAAAAAAGGGAATAATCTCACCCAAGTTGAGGATATACCATGCCGGTTCCCTAGTTCATTCATTTCCTCCATTCTCCCGACGCGTTTCTTCAAACACATTGATTCATCAGGGGAGGAACTTATTCCTACCGTGTAGACGGTAATATCATTACAGACACGTTTGTGGGATAACGTGCTCAATGTTGCAGTAGAGGCACTCACCTCACTGTCTCCATTTTAAACCAACACTGCGCTGATGTGGCTCCGTCTACAGTGCGTGACGCATTTCCAGTCCGAAGATCTCACTTCCGGTCTGTGAAACGCAGGACATGGCCGCTGGAACTCACTGGTTCCGGAAGCGACGCCTAAGGCACCGCCCCATGGTAACAGTGTCCAGGGCTCACATCCTTGTCCTTGCCCCCCAGACTCGAGATACAAGGTAGAAGGGTTGTAACCTCCTACAGTGAGTACAGAAAGTATTCAGGCCCCTTTAAATTTTTCACTCTTTGTTTCATTGCTGCCATTTGGTAAATTCTAAAAAGTTAATTTTTTTTCTCATTATAGTACACTCTGCACCTCATCTTGACTGAAAAAAACAGAAATGTAGAAATTTTTGCAAATGTATTAAAAAAGAAAAACTGAAATATCACATGGTCATAAGTATTCAGACCCTTTGCTCAGTATTGAGTAGAAGCACCCTTTTGAGCTAGTACAGCCATGAGTCTTCTTGGGAATGATGCAACAAGTTTTGTACACCCGGATTGGGGGATCCTCTGCCATTCTTCCTTGCAGATCCTCTCCAGTTCCGTCAGGTTTGATGGTGAACGTTGGTGGACAGCCATTTTCAGGTCTCTCCAGAGATGCCCAATTGGGTTTAGGTCAGGGCTCTGGCTGGGCCAGTCAATAATGGTCACAGAGTTGTTCTGATGCCACTTCTTTGTTATTTTAGCTGTGTGCTTAGGGTCATTGCCTTGTTGGATGGTGAACCTTCGGCCAAATCTGAGGTCCAGAGCACTCTGGAAAAGGTTTTCATCCAGGATATCTCTGTACTTGGCCACATTCATGTTTCCTTCAATTGCAACCAGTCGTTCTGTCCCTGCAGCTGAAAAACACCCCCACAGCATGATGCTGCCACCACCATGTTTCTCTGTTGGGATTGTATTGGGCAGGTGATGAGCAGTGCCTGGTTTTCTCCATACGTATCGTTTAGAATTATCACCAAAAAGTTCTATCTTTGTCTCATCAGACCAGAGAATCTTATTTCTCATATTCTGGGAGTCCTTCATGTGTTTCTGAGCAAACTCTATGCGGGCTTTCATATGTCTTGCACCGATCAGAGGCTTCCATTGGGCCACTCTGTCACAAAGGCCCGACTGGTTGAGGGCTGCAGTGATAATTGACTTTGAACTTTCTCCCACCTCACTACTGCATCTCTGGAGCTCAGCCACAGTGATCTTGGAGTTCTTCTTTACCTTTCTCACCAAGGCTCTTCTCGCACGATTGCTCAATTTAGCTCGACGCCCAGGTCTAGGAAGACTTCTGGTGGTCCCAAACTTCTTCCATTTAAGGATTATGGAGGCCACTGTGCCCTTAGGAACCTTGAGTAATGCCGAAATTCTTTTGTAACTTTGACCAGATCTGTGCCTGTCACAATTCTGTCTCTGAGCTCCTTGGGCAGTTCCTTTGAGCTCATGATTCTCATTTGGTCTGACATGCTGTTACACTCATGCCTGGACTGTATGGTGTGAGCGTGGTTAGTGGTCCCACTGGGCCACGAACCGAGGAGTGCCTGGAGGGGCGTGACTATGTGCCTTGCCAGATCCAACCACGGACACATGGCGGCTTAATCGACTCCGTGGTCTGAGGAGGGATGAGGGAGGTGGCCCAGGTGCTACTCCAGGTCAGACCTCGGTCACACAGCTGTTGGCCCACACCAGCGAATGCAGGAACGGGCAGGTTTGGCTGGTATGCAGACAGGCGGGTACTGGCAAGCACGGCTGGTATAAAGACAGGCGGGTACTGACAGATAGGTAATCAGGCTGGTTAGGGACCAGTACAGATTGGGATACAGGAGAAGAGCCGCGAGAGCGGAGGACAAGCGGAGCAGAGCAGAGCAGTGCCGCAGGTGCCAAGGACAAGCAGAGCAGAGCCGCAGGTGCGGAGGACAAGCGGAGCAGAGACGCAGGTGCAGAGGACAAACGGAGCAGAGCAGAGCACAGAAGCAGGTGCGGAGGACAAGCAGAGCAGAGAGGAGCAGAGCCGCAGGTGCTGGCAGACAGGACAGGGCTCTGTTCACATGGAACAGACTGGGAAACATGGGAAGATAGCTAGAACACAGGCGGAAGACACAAAGGCAGGGAAACTGGACAAGCAGAACCAGATACACACAAGGTACCTGCAATGAAGTAGCGAGTGGACACAAGACTCACAAACAGAAGTACAGAGACAATGAGTCGGAGTTAGGTACTGGTTCAGACACAGCGGGAAAAGGGAAGGATCGGACATAGAGACAAACAGGTAACGGGCTAGGACACAGTTCAGACAGGAACTGATACTGGAAAGAGATACAGGAACAAGCCTGGGAATACAGCCCCCAGAGTGGTGGAAAAAAATAGAAGTCACAGATGCAGGACAGGACCTAGCTACTCAGTTGCACAGAACACACTGAAAGAAAGTGTTGCTCAGGCACCTCCCACTGGGTGGAGGAGGTTTAAGTATCCAGTGACTCACAGCAATAGGCTGGGGACACATTAGGACTGTGCACACTGTAACTTTAACCCTCAACTGGTGAGGTGGGGTTTGCCACAACCCAGGGAATTTTTGTTCGGCTGCCATTCATTGAAAAATGCTGATATGAGGATACGTGTCTCATTAGCTTCCATCCATTTGTGGGTGTCAAAAATTTGTTATACTCATGTGTAATCAATCGCCAATAAGAAAACGATTAAAACAAACGTGATCTTTGAATTTTCTGTAAAAATAAGAGATTTCTAAACACTGGGTTATAGGAAACCCCACATCACCAGTTGAGGGTTAAGAATCAAGAAGTGCCAGCACCGCCGCCCTAAGCCAGCAGACAAGAGACATGCACACAGCAGGTAGAGGAGCATAGTGTGCAGCCTGGACTGGTAGGTAAGTTGGCGGTCTTGCATGGTGGGAGATGGTAAGCCATGTCAGCACGCCGCCAGGGATGTTACACATGCGCTGTGAGCTGTGAGGTCTTATATAGAGAGGTGTGTGCCTTTCCAAATTAAGTTCTATCAGTTAAATTAAACACAGCTGGACTCCAATGAAGGATGTAAAGCAGCGGCTTACTGCATTGCCAAAATGTCTGAGGGGGTGTGTTCTGGCTCACCACGTACATCGCCTTCAGGTGACTGATCACATGACTGTGACATCATCACAGGTCCTGTGCGCACTGAGGGATATATATTCGGGGGGCTTTTGAAATGCAGTGAGTCAAGAGACCTGATCTCTGTGCCCGGGACACCATTAGACCTGAAAGGCACGAGGCCTGGAGGCCACATCTGGTGAGACTTAAACCACAGTTTTGGCAGAACAGAGCTGATGGAAGCAGCTAGACCTGACAAAGGTAAAAGACGGTGCTTCATATAGACATTGATGTTACTTTGCTTAGGACTGTTTCAGAAGCCAAGCAGGCATAGCTACTAGTGTTGAGCCACCCCCGTAGTGTTCGAGTTCGGTTCGGTTCGTCGAACACCTTCGAACACCGTTAAAACCAATGGCAGGCAAACAAAAACACATAGAAACACATAGAAAACACCTTCAAAAGGTGTCCAAAAGCTGACAAACTGCTCAGAAGACACAACTAACACATGGAAAAGTGACAAGTACATATAGTCATGCGAAAAGAAAAGAGGTGGAGGAGTAAAAGGAGGGGGAGACACAGATATAGGCATGTCATGCCCTTCTAAAATCCAAAAAGTGAGAAGCCGACACGTTCAGTCTGCTCCTGCCCGTGCCACCTCCGTGTCGCCGGGTTTGTGCCAGAGCCGCGGTGAACCCTGACGGCCAGCCCCCCTCTCCCAATATTGGTGCCTGTCCGCTGGTGGGTCGAGCGAGCCCCCCTGAGGTGAAGGCAGCTCTAAGCTTTTTAATTTAAATTGTCTCTCTAATTTGAATGAATACACTTTAAATCCATTTACAAGGATCTATTGGAGGGCAAGTCTCATGCCAGCAGCCGCGCAATTCCAGCTCCAGTAGCGTCCACTAAAGCTGCTGCAGTTAAAAAGCTTTTATAAGGATCGAGCTCGGCTGTCCACCGCAAGGCATCCTACTGCCAGTCCCAGCCCCTATGCCTTGGGGTGCCTCCTGATGCTCTTCACTAAGTATCCCATGGTCCCGAAGCATTTCCTTTGAAAAAATTAAGTGTCTAAACTACAGGTGGTGCAGCTTGCTTAACAGCCGGCATAATCCGCTCACTAGCAGACACTGCTACTAGGCACAAAGTATTTCCTGGGCTAGATGCAGTTAAAAATTTGTAATTAGATACTCTCGTTGGATGCTGAGAAAGCATTCCATAGAGTCTCCTGGCACGCCATATATGATTCTCTTAAAAAGCTTGGGGTAGGGGTCTAGGGGACCCTTTTATAGCCAAAATCACGGCCCTGTATCGCAATACGTCACCTAGGCTGAAGATAAATGGAACTGTAGCACCCTGAGGGCTCGGTTGCTACAGACGTATTGCACCTCACCCAGAGGTGTGATATCTCACTCTCAGGTAAGGATGGAGTGTGGATCAGGACCCGACACCTGCATGCATTACACCACATTGCCGTGGGGCAGGGCGACCAATATGCCCCTGAGATGGGCACGACAGTCCCTGTCCCTGGCTGGAGTGGGGGGAGGGAACACTGAGGAAGGGGAACCCTGTAGTGCAGGAGCAGGGAGGAAGCAGTTCCTGGGTGCATTGAGAAGGAAGTATAAAAGGTGGGCACCATCTTAGTTCAGTGCAGAGAGGTCTGAGCAGAAGTGGCAGGGAGCAGGGGCTCTGCATGAGCTCTGCTCCGGAGGCGGGCCTAGTAACAGAGGCCCAGGCCTGGAAGAGGGAGAAGGAAGGAAGAGGAGCGGAGAAGGCTCCAGGAACGAGGAATGAAGGGATCCCAGGGGTGCGGACGGGCGAGTCGCCACCGCACGCCCGAATCCACCTGCGTGGAGGGGTCAGGCCAAAGGGGGAGACCGGTCCCCGAACTAGTGGAGGCAGGAAACGACCCTCAGCTAGAAACCGGAGGCTCTGACATTTTATGTGGCGCAGCCCCTCGCTACACCCGCTAGGAAGGCACCACATAGGGTCAGGGAAACTGGCGCCAAGTTTACCAAGAGGAGGCCCGAGGCAGCCGGACAGAAGTGTTGGTAAGAAAGGCCAGACAAAGGACACACAAAGGGGGTCCTGTGAAGTGCTCCAAAGTTATCTGGGAGTTGTCTGAGCCCCTCACCTGGTGAGCACAGTACGACGTGGGCAGCCGTTACCTGCAGACGTGGTCTGGATAATAAGAACTGTGAGTAAAGGCCCTGAACTGCATCACTGACTCCGTGTCGTTACTGCTGCTGCCCTGCACCATCACCCCCATCCTCCGCATACACTGCCCTGAGGCTATACTCCTCCCGTGTGGAGTTATGCTACGCTCTGCTGCACCCACAACACCAGCCTCAGCGGTCTGCCCTGTAGCGGCGGTTCACTCTGACCGCAATCCACGGGTGGCGTAGTCGGACATTTAAACATGAAAACCACATAAATAGTTCCGCCACTGGTTTGACCGCCCTGAGCCACAGAACCGGGTCGCCGCCACGAAGACTACAACCACCAGCATCCACCAAAAAGGGTCCGGCTCCGGGTGTCCCAAGGCCCAGGGGGTGCGTCAGAACATTTTCATCACCTTTCACAATCACCAATGGGACAAGGCAGGGATGTCCTCTGTCCACTCTCTTATACATCCTAGTGACGGAGCACCTGCTCTCATCAATTCGCCATAACCCCAATATTAGGTGGATTGAGGTGGGAGGCACCGAGTACAAGTGCTCTCTATTTGCTGATGATGTCCTAGTATATATCACTCAATCACATATATCCATCCATGCTGTTATGGCTGAAATAGATCACTTTGTTACATGGTCAAATTTTAAAATCAATGCAGCGAAGTCTGAGGCCCTCGATGTCTCCCTCCCCAAATCCATATAGGATTCCATCCAGTCCAACTTTCCCTTTGCCTGGCCCTCACAGGGTATCAAATACTTAGGAATTCCTATTCATAGAGACCTCTCCCATCTATGTTATCTTAATTTTGGGCCCTTTATTGAACAACTCCATACAGACCACGGTTGGCAAGTTAGAACTGTAAGATTCACTACGTGAACCACTGGTGTTTTGTGGAAAAGCACATGTACACTGCGTTCCAAATTATTATACAAAAAGTGTTTAGGAGTGATAAGGGAAGAATTTGTTTGTTTGTCAGTTAAACTCATTGATGGTGATGTGTGTCAGGGCTCTTTATATCACTGTAAGCAATTGCAGACACCTGTGCTAATTAGTTTGGCAGGTGTGTCCAATGAAAGGCAAGACTACTTAAGAAGGCTCTCTCACATTATTAAGCAGCCTACATTTTCTGCCAAAATGGGAAAGAAAAAGGATGTGTCGGCTGCTGAGAAGCAACAAATTGTGGAGTGTTTAGGTCAAGGCATGACTACAATCAACATTGTGCGATGATCAGGATGAAGTGTCTTGGCAATCAAGAAGTATGTAGCTGATTCACAGTACACATGTGTGCGTGCTGATAAGGGCAAATTGAGGACTCTTTCCTACAGGCAATTACGTCAGGTTGAAAGAGCAGCGGCAAAAAAGCCTTGTCATAGCAGCAGACAAGTTTTTGAAGCTGCTTGTGCCTCCAACGTCCCCCGAACAACAAGATGCAGGGTCCTTCAGAGGTTTGCAGCTGTGCATACGCCATCCTGTCGACCTCCTCTATCCACTTCACACAAGCAGAAACGGCTCCAGTGGGCCAAACATTACATGAAGACTGATTTCAAAACAGTTTTGTTCACGGATGAGTGCCGTGCAGCGCTCGATGGTCCAGATGGATGGAGTGGAGGATGGCTGGTTGATGGACACCCCACGCAAACACGGCTACAGCGCCAACAAGGAGGAGGTGGAGTAATGTTTTGGGCTGGAATCATGGGGAGAGAGATTGTCGGCCCCTTTAGGATCCCTGAAGGCGCTAAAGATGAACTCCATAATGTATGTGGATTTTCTCAAACAGCACTTCCTGCCATGGTTCAAGAAGAAGAACCGTGTATTTCACAGCAAGATCATTTTTCTGCATGATAATGCACCATCTCATGCTGCACATAAAACATCTGCATCTCTGGCTGATATGGGCATAAAAGGGGACAAACGTATGGTGTGACCCCCATGCTCCCCAGACCTCTACCCCATTCAGAACCTTTGGAGCATCATTAAAAGGAGTGTCTATGATGGCGGGAGGCAGGTCACATCTAAGCAACAGCTCTGGGAGGGTATTCTGTCCTCATGCAAAACAATTGAAGCAGAAACCATCCAAAACCTGACAAATTCAATGGACGAGAGAGTTCAGAAGCTCCTTTTGAACAAGGGGTCCTATGTGAAAATGTAACATCACCTAGAATAAAGTTTTGAGTTGAAAACTGTTTGATTTCAGTTTCTAATAACCTGCTAATGCTTATAATTTCAAAAATGACCATTTTTTTGGTCTTTATTAAAATGAAAAGGTTGATCGAAAAGTTTGGGGGATCTAAGAGTGTGGCAACCCAGTAGTCATGATTACTTCGAATTCTGACAATATGAGGGTCATGCTGCAGGTAGTGCAGCAAGAAGGCACTTATGTGTCTTGCGCATCTCGGAGCCCCAAAATTATTTTCCGGGCTAGATGCAGCTAAAAATTATTTTTAATTTTAAATCTGGTGAAGCTTATTATAGATGGCCTAATAGGATCAGTGCTGCACACTGCTACAAAGCCCAAATTATTTTCCAGTCAAGATACAGATAAACATGATTAGTAATTTGAAAGCTTAAAACGGTTGGTAGGGTGATTTTAACCAATCATCAAGCTTTTACTCTCCCCAGGATGACACAGGGGTAGAAAAGTCGTTTCGGATCCATGATTTGTTCATCTTTATGAACGTGAGTCTATCTACATTATCAGTGGAGAGCCGCGTGCGCTTATCTGTCAGCACACCACCAGCAGCGCTGAACACACGTTCAGACAGAACGCTGGCTGCGGGACATGACAAGATCTCCAAGGCGTAAGTGGCTAGCTCCGGCCATTTATCCAGATTGGAAGCCCAAAAAGAGCAAGGGTCCAGTGACACAGTCGTGGCTTCAATGTTTACTTGGAGATACTCCTGTACCATCGTCTCTAGGCGTTGACTATGTGTCAGACTTCTTGTCTCCTGTGGCCTTGCAAAGGATGGGCTAAAAAAGTGGTGAAATGATTCCGCAAAATTGATGTTACCAGCAGATACTGTGGTTCTGTTACGGTTTGAGTGCTGAACACTTGACGGTCCCACGGTTGGCAAGTTGGAACTGTGAGATTCACTACGTGCACCACTGGTATTTTGTGGAAAAGCACATGTAAGATTCTGCAACAGTCTCCGCTGATACTCCTGCATGCGTGCATCCCTTTCTATGGCAGGAATAATTTCTGCAAATTTACTTTTGTACCGGGGATCTAACAGTGTGGCAACCCAGTAGTCAGGATTATTTCTAATTCTCACAATTCGAGGGTCATGTTGCAGGTAGTGCAGCAAGAAGGCACTCATGTGTGTTGCGCATCCAGGAGCACCAAGTCCCTGTTGTGTTGGTGGCGAGGTAACAATCATGCTTCCTTCCCCTGTCCTCTCCCCCCAACCTCGCACAACAGAAATGTGATCAAGGTCTCCCTCATCTGATGAGTCTTCCATCAGTTCGTCCTCCACTTCTTCCTGGGCTCCTGCACCTTCCTCACTAGTTTGGCTGCTACCATGCGCCCTGGTAAAACCATCTCCCCCACCCTCACATGCCTGCCGCCTTGCTGCTGCCGACCGTCTGGACCTTGCAGATGTTAGCCCTTCCGCATACAACTCCTCCTCCTCTACTTCCTCCACCTCCTCTTGTGCCACCACCTGACTCCGAATTCTGTTTAACATGTGCTCCAGCATGTAAATCACCGGAATAGTCATGCTGATAATGGCATCGTCAGCACTAAACATCTTCGTCGCCATTTCAAAACTGTGCAGAAGGGTGCATAGGTCCCTGATCTGAGACCACTCCTCCAGCGTGATTTGCCCCACCTCTGAATCTCGTTGGCCCAGGCTATACGTCAGAACGTATTGCACCAGGGCTTGTCGGTGCTACCACAGTCGCTGCAACATGTGCAGAGTTGAATTCCACCGGGTAGGCACATCGCATTTTAGCCGGTGAAGTGGCAGGCCCAACGACTTCTGTAGAGATGTAAGTCGCTGAGCTGCGGGATGCGAACGGCGGAAGTGAGCACACAGCGACCGTGCCCTCTGCAGAAGGCCATCTAGTCTGGGATAGTGGGCTAAAAATTGCTGGACAACCAGGTTCAACACGTGAGCCATACAAGGCACGTGTGTGACATTGCCCCGGCGAAGGGCCGCACCCAGGTTTGCAGCATTGTCGCACACGGCCTTCCCTGGTTTCAGGTCCAGTGGAGACAACCATTCATGAAATTGGTTCTCCAGAGCTGACCACAACTCCTCAGCTGTGTGACTCACATTTCCCAGACATTTCAATGTAAAAACCGCCTGATGACGTTGAGCCCTACTGCCAGCTTAGTAAGGAGGTGTGCAGGATCCCTTCTGCGCAGTTAGAAAGCTTGTGGCATGACCAGACAGGCTTTGGGTGCAGGTGGAAGACCGAGAGGAGGTTGAGGAGGCAGAAGCAGTGGAGGAACTTTGACATAAAGAGGATTGACGCACAACTCGTGGGGACGGCAAGACTTGGACAGCAGCCCCTTGTCCTGCTGTCACCATAGTTACCCAGTGCCCAGTCAGCGACATGTAACGCCCCTGTCCATGCCTACTCGTCCAAGTGTCTGTGGTGAAATGCACCCTGTCACACACAGAGTTTCTCAAAGAAGCGGTGATGTTGTGTGCGACATGCTGGTGGAGCGCAGGCACACCTTTCTTTGAGAAGTAGTGCCGACTGGGCATCTGGTACTGGGGCACTGCGACGGACATAAGGTCTCGAAAATCCTCTGTGTCCACCAGACGGAAAGGCAGCATTTCTGTAGCCAAGAGCTTGCAGATGGTGAAATTCAACCTCTTAGCTTTCTCATGGCTAGGAGGAAATGGTCTTTTACTTGTCCACATCTGAGGGACCGAGGGCTGGCTATTGTGCTTAGACGGGGTTGATAAGGGTGTCCCCGGCAAACTGCCGGTCTGTGAGGAAGATGCAGGCGGACATGTTAGGTTGCCTTGATCCAAAGGTGGTGCTATCGATGTCGGACAGCGCTCAACACCAGCTGGTGTTACCACCTCCAAAGAAAATGATGACCTGCCAATCACGCTGGCTGTTGCGGGTAAAGAGGTGGCAGGTCTGCGCCCCAAAACAGGTGTGACTGCTGTCCCCCCAGTCACAGAGGATGAAGAGGCCGCGGATGCACAAGATATGGCAGACGGTGATTGGCCCGGCCGGCTAGGCCGCATTGTAGCACACTGAGCTTCCCACTGCAACTTATGCTTCATGTCCATGTGCCGGTTCATGCATGAAGTACTCAAACTATGTATTTTTTGGCCTCTACTTAGCTTTTGCTGACAAATGTTACAGATAACACGAGTTGGGTCATCTTTATCGATCTGAAAAAATGCCCAGGCTATGCAAGGCTTAGCACCCATGCGACCTGAAGAGCCACCACGACTTGTGGTGAGAGGCAGAGTTGTGTTTGAGGATGCAGTTGTTGACGTGCTTCCAGTACTACGTCTCTGTCCAGGAAGGCGCAACCTGACCTCGTCGTCACTAGCATCTTCCTCCACCTCCTCTGCTGACCTCATCTCTTGGCTGACTGTGGGTTGACAGTAAGTGGGATCTCCGACCTCATCATCATCACCCTGTGCGTTATCACACCCGTCGTCCTCAGAGCCAACCTGTTCCTGCCCTGACAAAAAACTAAAGTTGTCGCTCCAATCAGGTATTTGAGTCTTATCATCGTCTTCCTCATTGTCTCCACCAACAGGAGTTACAGTTTGGGAATGAGGGTCTACATTATGGTCAGAACCTTCTGCGTCTGGTCCTGGATCCGACTCATAAAGATTCTGGGCATCAGTGCAGATCATTTCCTCGTCTGGATTCACAGAAGCGCTGGAGTCGACCTCTGATTCCCAGGCTATAGTATGAGTAAACAGCTCTGCAGACTCAACCATCTGTTCTACCTCATACTCAGACGGGCAGCTGGAGATTTGGGAGCTGTGAGGAAGCAAGTGCGATTTGGGTGACACCTTTGAGGACTGGAGTATTTGTGATGTTGAAGTTGATGTGGAGGAGAGCCCACTTAAAGGAGCACTTGATATCCGTTGAAGCACCTGCTGTTTTTGTGCCTCATCTGGAATTTGTAGCGATTGGCGTGGCCGTAAGAAAGGGATCTTATCACATTGTCCGCTAAAAGAAGTAGACATTTTAGTTTGGCTGGAAGATGGTCTTTCTTCTGCAGATGTTACTGTTGCTTTAACACCTACCCCACGGACACAACCTTTTTTCCCCTTCCCAACACGCCTATTCCCCTTTCCACCAGCAGCAGGCCTTTTTCCACTCATTTTGGTGGTTAACTAATTCACAACTCTGGAGTTGTTTGCACAAAAAAACAATGGATGGTAACCGAGCAGAGCTGAGTGGACAAACTGTGGTATTAGGCCAAAACTATTGGCTGGGCTAGATGCAGAAAAAATTATTTTGAATTTGCAACCTGATGGAGGTCAGTATAGATGGACTAATACAAATAGTCCCACACACTGCTAGAAGCCCAAATATTTTTTCAGAGGTACTGTAGATGCAGATAAAAATTAGTTTTAATTTGCAACCTGATGGAGGTCAGTATAGATGGACTAATAGAGAAAGTCCGACACACTACTAGAAGGCCAAATATTTTTTCAGAGGTAGATGCAGAAAAAAATATATTCAGTTTGCAACCTGCTGGAGGTCAGTATAGAAGGACTAATAGAACAAGTCCCACACACTGCTAGAAGCCCAAATATTTTTTCAGAGCTAAATGAAGAAAAAAATTATTTTTAATTTGCAACCTGATGGAGGTCAGTATAGATGGACTAATAGACCAAGTCCCACACACTGCTAGAAGCCCAAATATTTTTTCAGAGCTAGATGCAGAAAAAAATTATTTTTAATTTGCAACCTGATGGAGGTCAGTATAGATGGACTAATAGACCAAGTCCCACACACCGCTAGAAGCCCAAATATTTTTTCAGAGCTAGATGCAGAAAAAAATTATTTTTAATTTGCAACCTGATGGAGGTCAGTATAGATGGACTAATAGACCAAGTCCCACACACTGCTAGAAGCCCAAATATTTTTTCAGAGCTAGATGCAGAAAAAAATTATTTTTAATTTGCAACCTGATGGAGGTCAGTATAGATGGACTAATAGACCAAGTCCCACACACCGCTAGAAGCCCAAATATTTTTTCAGAGCTAGATGCAGAAAAAAATTATTTTTAATTTGCAACCTGATGGAGGTCAGTATAGATGGACTAATAGACCAAGTCCCACACACTGCTAGAAGCCCAAATATTTTTTCAGAGCTAGATGCAGAAAAAAATTATTTTTAATTTGCAACCTGATGGAGGTCAGTATAGAAGGACTAATAGAACAAGTCCCACACACTGCTAGAAGCCTAAATATTTTTTCAGAGCTAAATGAAGAAAAAAATTATTTTTAATTTGCAACCTGATGGAGGTCAGTATAGATGGACTAATAGACCAAGTCCCACACACTGCTAGAAGCCCAAATATTTTTTCAGAGCTAGATGCAGAAAAAAATTATATTCAGTTTGCAACCTGATGGAGGTCAGTATAGATGGACTAATAGAATGATGCTATGCCCAAAAGATTTTACTTCACTAGGTGCAGTAAAAAAATTGGTATTCTATACACAGGTGGTATATCTTGCAACACAGATAGGCTACTCCACTGACTAACACACTCTGCAATAGGCCAAAAAGGATTAGCTTTGCTAGATTCAGCCAAATGCTGTGAAAAAAACTTGCACAGCACTGGCACAGACCTGCCTGGCAAAAACTGATAGGAACTGATGTAACCTAGTCCTGAAAAGGACTCCAATTACAATTAGTCTTTACTCCCACAACCTATCTATTTAAGAGCAAAGACCTCCCTGATAAAAGTCGTAGGAAATGCTGTAACCTAGTCCTTAAAAGGACTGCAATCACAACTATTCCCTACTCCCAAGCTATCTGTATATTTGTGCGAAAATTGGCTTGAAATTAACAAGGTATAGCGCACACAGCAACAGCGGTGCCGTCTAACACGCAGCTGCAGCAGTGAGAAAATGGTGGCGACGGGGAAAATGGCTTGGTCTTATAGGGCAAGGACATGTGACATACACTGCCAATGACACATGCCCTTGCTTGTGTGAAAAAAAGCACTTCGCTCCGTGTGTGCGCTGCTGATAGGCTGACAGATTGCACCTCCCCACTGTAAATGCGGGAAAGAGAAAAAAAAATGGAGATCTTCATTGTTCCTGCAGAGATCCATCCCCTGCCCCTCCCCCCGCCCCGCTGTACACTCAAACTGCGTATTAACATTAATTTTCATCATTACTGAGAAAAAATCCAGTTATGATTTTGGTGCACGAACAGTTATCGAACATAACCTCGAACAGCCGAATTTTTCTCAAATTGTTCGTGTTCGCCGACCGGCTCGAACACCGCCCAAAACAGCTCGAATTTGAGATTGGCGAACAGTTCGAGTAGAACAACGCTCATCTCTAATAGTGACTTGTGCCAGGCAGTGTTATCATAGTATCCTGATCAGTAATTACTGGTATTAGGTGTGATAGTGACTTGTGCCAGGCAGTGTTTCCATAGTACACCGATCAGTAATTACTGATATTAGGAGTGATAATGACTTGTGCCAGGCAGTGTTACCATAGCACACCGATCAGTAATTAATGGTATTAGGTGTGATAGTGACTTGTGCCAGGCAGTGTTACCATAGTACATCGATCAGTAATTACTGGTATTAGGTGTGATAGTGAATTGTGCCAGGCAGTGTTACCATAGTACACCGATCAGTAATTACTGGTATTAGGTGTGAAAATGACTTGTGCCAGGCAGCGTTACCATAGTACACCGATCAGTAATTACTGGTATTAGGAGTGATAGTGACTTGTGCCAGGCAGTGTTATCATAGTACACCGATCAGTAATTACTGATAGTAGGAGTGATAATGACTTGTGCCAGGCAGTGTTACCATAGTACACCGATCAGTAATTACTGGTATTAGGTGTGATAGTGACTTGTGCCAGGCAGTGTTACCATAGTACACCGATCAGTAATTACTGGTATTAGGTGTGAAAATGACTTGTGCCAGGCAGCGTTACCATAGTACACCGATCAGTAATTACTGGTATTAGGAGTGATAGTGACTTGTGCCAGGCAGTGTTATCATAGTACACCGATCAGTAATTACTGGTATTAGGAGTGATAATGACTTGTGCCAGGCAGTGTTATCATAGTACACCGATCAGTAATTACTGGTATTAGGAGTGATAATGACTTGTGCCAGGCAGTGTTACCATAGTACACTGATCAGTAATTACTGGTATTAGGTGTGATAGTGATTTGTGCCAGGCAGTGTTACCATAGTACACCGATCAGTAATTACTGGTATTAGGAGTGATAGTGACTTGTGCCAGGCAGTGTTACCATAGTACACCGATTAGTAATTACTGGTATTAGGTGTGATAGTGATTTGTGCCAGGCAGTGTTACCATAGTACACCGATCAGTAATTACTGGTATTAGGTGTGATAATGACTTGTGCCAGGCAGTGTTACCATAGTACACCGATCAGTAATTACTGGTATTAGGTGTGATAATGACTTGTGCCAGGCAGTGTTACCATAGTACACCGATCAGTAATTACTGGTATTAGGTGTGATAATGACTTGTGCCAGGCAGTGTTACCATAGTACACCGATCAGTAATTACTGGTATTAGGTGTGATAATGACTTGTGCCAGGCAGTGTTACCATAGTACACCGATCAGTAATTACTGGTATTAGGAGTGATAGTGACTTGTGCCAGGCAGTGTTACCATAGTACACCGATCAGTAATTACTGGTATTAGGTGTGATAATGACTTGTGCCAGGCAGTGTTACCATAGTACACCGATCAGTAATTACTGCTATTAGGTGTGATAGTGATTTGTGCCAGGCAGTGTTACCATAGTACACCGATCAGTAATTACTGGTATTAGGTGTGATAATGAATTGTGCCAGGCAGTGTTACCATAGTACACCGATCAGTAATTACTGGTATTAGGTGTGATAATGACTTGTGCCAGGCAGTATTACCATAGTACACCAATCAGTAATTACTGGTATTAGGTGTGATAATGACTTGTGCCAGGCAGTGTTACCATAGTACACCGATCAGTAATTACTGGTATTAGGAGTGATAGTGACTTGTGCCAGGCAGTGTTACCATAGTACACCGATCAGTAATTACTGGTATTAGGTGTGATAATGACTTGTGCCAGGCAGTGTTACCATAGTACACCGATCAGTAATTATTGCTATTAGGTGTGATAATGACTTGTGCCAGGCAGTGTTACCATAGTACACCGATCAGTAATTACTGGTATTAGGAGTGATAGTGACTTGTGCCAGGCAGTGTTACCATAGTACACCGATCAGTAATTACTGGTATTAGGTGTGATAGTGACTTGTGCCAGGCAGTGTTACCATAGTACACCGATCAGTAATTACTGGTATTAGGTGTGATAGTGACTTGTGCCAGGCAGTGTTACCATAGTACACCGATCAGTAATTACTGGTATTAGGAGTGATAGTGACTTGTGCCAGGCAGTGTTACCATAGTACACCGATCAGTAATTACTGGTATTAGGAGTGATAGTGACTTGTGCCAGGCAGTGTTACCATAGTACACCGATCAGTAATTACTGGTATTAGGAGTGATAATGACTTGTGCCAGGCAGTGTTACCATAGTACACCGATCAGTAATTACTGGTATTAGGTGTGATAGTGACTTGTGCCAGGCAGTGTTACCATAGTACACCGATCAGTAATTACTGGTATTAGGTGTGATAGTGACTTGTGCCAGGCAGTGTTACCATAGTACACCGATCAGTAATTACTGGTATTAGGAGTGATAGTGACTTGTGCCAGGCAGTGTTACCATAGTACACCGATCAGTAATTACTGGTATTAGGAGTGATAGTGACTTGTGCCAGGCAGTGTTATCATAGTACACCGATCAGTAATTACTGGTATTAGGAGTGATAATGACTTGTGCCAGGCAGTGTTACCATAGTACACCGATCAGTAATTACTGGTAATAGGTGTGATAGTGACTTGTGCCAGGCAGTGTTACCATAGTACACCGATCAGTAATTACTGGTATTAGGAGTGATAATGACTTGTGCCAGGCAGTGTTACCATAGTACACCGATCAGTAATTACTGGTATTAGGAGTGATAATGACTTGTGCCAGGCAGTGTTACCATAGTACACCGATCAGTAATTACTGGTATTAGGAGTGATAATGACTGTGCCAGGCAGTGTTATCATAGTACACCGATCAGTAATTACTGATATTAGGAGTGATAATGACTTGTGCCAGGCAGTGTTATTATAGTACACCGATCAGTAATTACTGGTATTAGGAGTAGTGTTCGGGTTCGGTTCGGTTCGTCGAACACCGGGATGTTCGAGGAACTGTTCGTCGAACTGTTCGTCGAACACCTTAGAACACCGTCGAACACCGTTAAAACCAATGGCAGGCAAACAAAAACACATAGAAACACATAGAAAACACCTGCAAAGGTGTCCAAAAGCTGACAAACTGCTCAGAAGACACTCTCTTTAAAAAAGCCGGCCGGCAAATTCAGCAGCGGCATACACCGGTACCCGACAATTTAGACAAGAAGGAATAGAGCATCACACATAGATTAGATAGATAGAAACATGTCAGTCACACATATAAGAAGCACAGTGACAGTGTTGGTTACTGCACTTGTCATTTAGTGTAAAGGATTTATTAAAAAAAATATTAGTGTTTTCATGCACCGTCTCTTTAAAAAAGCCGGCCGGCAATTCAGCATCTGTACCCGACAATTTAGAACAGAAAGAATAGAGCTTCACACATAGATTAGATAGATAGAAACATGTCAGTCACATATATAATAAGTACAGTGATAGTGTTGCTTACTATACTTGTCATTTAGTGTAAAGGATTTATTTAAAAAAATAATAGTGTTTTCATGCACTGTCTCTTTAAAAAAGCCGGCCGGCAATTCAGCAGCGGTACCCGACAATTTAGAAGAGAAAGATAGAGCATCACACATAGATTAGATAGATAGAAACATGTCAGTCACATATATATGAAGTACAGTGATAGTGTTGGTTACTGTACTTGTCATTTAGTATTAAAATAAAGGATTTATTATTAAAAAAATTGGCGTGGGGTTCCCCTTAATTTTAGGCTCTAGCGGAGGTTAAGCAGACGGCTGGGGCAGATGTTTGAAGCCTGGGAAGGGGGTAATACCCACGGAGCTTCCCAGGCTACTAATATCAGCCCCCAGCTGAATACATAGCCTTTACTAGCTATTAAAATGGGGGACCCCCCCAAAAAAATGACGTGGGGTCCCCCCTAATTTAATAGCTAGCAAAGGCTAGGCAGACAGCTGGGGGCTGATATTAATAGCCCAGGAAGGGAGCCATGAATATTGGCCCCCTCGCAGGCTAGAAACACCAGCCGTCAGCCGCCCCAGAAATGGCGCATTCATAGGATGCGCCAATTCTGGCACTTAGCCTCGCTCTTCCACGCTGCCCTGGTGCGGTGGCAGGGGGTAATAGGGTTGGGGTTGATGTCAGCTTATAATGCCAGCTGACATCAAGCCCAGGTTAGTAATGGAGAGGCGTCTATAAGACACCCCCATTACTAACCCCATAGTCAAAGTTAAAAAAAACACAAACACCCAGAATAAAGTCCTTTAATTGAAATAAAGACACAATCCTTTATTGTTCTAAATTAAACTCTACTTACCATCACACCCATTCCAGCTGAAGCCAACGATCTCCTGCAATAAAAGAAAAATAATAAAGCAACCTCATCCTTACCTTTCCAAGGTTCCCACGACAGCTTCAGCTCTGCTACATCGAGATGACAGGCTGGACCGCAGCAGAACGCTGCCATCCAGCCTGTCATCCCGCAGACACTGAGAAGCGCAGGCTTGCTTGCGCTGCTCAGCGTCTCTCTGTGACGACATCCAGATGAGCCGAGTTCATGTCCAATGAACTCGGCTCACCTCATGCACGTCACTGACAGCGTGGGAAAATTCTCACGCTGAAGCGCTGATTGCAGGAGAATTTTCCCACGCTGTCAGTGACGTGCAGGAGGTGAGCTGAGTTCATTGGACATGAGCTCACCTCATGCACATCACTGACAGCGTGGGAGAATTCTCCTGCACTCAGCACTTCAGCGTGAGAATTTTCCCACGCTGTCAGTGACGTGCATGAGGTGAGCCGAGTTCATTGGACATGACCTCGGCTCATCTGGATGCCGTCACAGCGAGACAGTGAGGAGCGCAAGCATGCCTGCGCTTCTCAGTGTCTGCGGGATGACAGACTGGATGGCAGTGTTCTGCTGCGGTCCAGCCAGTCATCTCGATGTAGCAGAGCTGAAGCTGTCGTGGGAACCATGGAAAGGTAAGGATGAGGTTGGTTTATTATTTTTCTTTTATTGCAGGAGATCGTTGGCTTCAGCTGGAATGGGTGTGATGGTAAGTATGGTTTAATTTAGAACAATAAAGAATTGTGTGTTTATTTCAATTAAAGGACTTTTTTCTGGGTGTTGTGTTTTTTTTAAATACTTTACTAGAAATTCATGGCGGTCATGTCTAATACTGGTGTGACCCCATGAATTTTGGGCTTGGGGCCAGCTGATAATACCAAGCTGGCCCTAACCCCTTTATTACCCAGTGAGCCACCGCACCAGGGCCCTGGATGAGTTGGGTACAGCGCCAGAAGATGGCGCTTCTATGAACGCGCCATTTTCCGGGGTGGCTGCGGACTGCAATTTGTAGCGGGGGGGGCCCAGAAAGCTTGGGCCTCCCTGCGCTGCAGATTCCAGCCCCCAGCTGCCTAGTTGTACCTGGCTGGACACAAAAATAGGGCGAAGCCCCACGTACTTTTTTTTTAATTATTTCATGAAATTCATGAAATAATTAAGAAAAAAAGGGCTTCCCTATATTGTTGTGTCCGGCCAGGTACAAATAGGCAGCTGGTGGATGGGGGCAGCCCGTTCCTGCCTGCTGTACCTGGCTGGACACAAATATAGTGCGAAGCCCCACTTCAATTTTTTTAAATTATTTCAGGAAATTCATTAAATAATTAAAAAAAATTGAAGTGGGGCTTCGCACTATATTTGTGTCCAGCCAGGTACAGCAGGCAGGAACGGGCTGCCCCCAACCACCAGCTGCCTATTTGTACCTGGCCGGACACAACAATATAGGGAAGCCCTTTTTTTCTTAATTATTTCATGAAATAATTTAAAGAAAATTGACGTGGGGCTTCGCCCTGTTTTTGTGTCCAGCCAGGTACAACTAGGCAGCTGGGGGCTGGAATCTGCAGCGCAGGGAGGCCCAAGCTTTCTGGGCCCCCCCCCGCTACAAATTGCAGTCCGCAGCCACCCCGGAAAATGGCGCGTTCATAGAAGCGCCATCTTCTGGCGCTGTACCCAACTCATCCAGGGCCCTGATGCGGTGGCTCACTGGGTAATAAAGGGGTTAGGGCCAGCTTGGCATTATCAGCTGGCCCTAAGCCCGAAATTCATGGGGTCACGCCAATATTAGACATGACCACCATGAATTTCTAGTAAAGTATTTAAAAAAAACACAACACCCAGAAAAAAGTCCTTTAATTGAAATAAACACACAATTCTTTATTGTTCTAAATTAAACCATACTTACCATCACGCCCATTCCAGCTGAAGCCAACGATCTCCTGAAATAAAAGAAAAATAATAAAGCAACATCATCCTTACCTTTCCATGGTTCCCATGACAGCTTCAGCTCTGCTACATCGAGATGACAGGCTGGACCGCAGCAGAACGCTGCCATCCAGCCTGTCATCCCGCAGACACTGAGAAGCGCAGGCTTGCTTGCGCTCCACAGTGTCTCTCTGTGAGGGCATCCAGATGAGCCGAGTTAATGTCCAATGAACTCGGCTCACCTCATGCACGTCACTGACAGCGTGGGAAAATTCTCCTGCACTCAGCGCTTCAGCGTGGGAGAATTCTCACACTGAAGCGCTGAGTGCAGGAGAATTCTCCCACGCTGTCAGTGACGTGCAGGAGGTGAGCTGAGTTCATTGGACATGAGCTCACCTTATGCACGTCACTGACAGCGTGGGAAAATTCTCCTGCACTCAGCGCTTCAGCGTGGGAGAATTCTCACGCTGAAGCGCTGAGTGCAGGAGAATTCTCCCACGCTGTCAGTGACGTGCAGGAGGTGAGCTGAGTTCATTGGACATGAGCTCACCTTATGCACGTCACTGACAGCGTGGGAGAATTCTCCTGCACTCACCGCTTCAGCGTGAGAATTTTCCCACGCTGTCAGTGACGTGCATGAGGTGAGCCGAGTTCATTGGACATGAACTCGGCTCATCTGGATGTCGTCACAGAGAGACGCTGAGCAGCGCAAGCATGCCTGCGCTTCTCAGTGTCTGCGGGATGAGAGGCTGGATGGCAGCGTTCTGCTGCGGTCCAGCCTGTCATCTCGATGTAGCAGAGCTGAAGCTGTCGTGGGAACCATGGAAAGGTAAGGATGAGGTTGCTTTATTATTTTTCTTTTATTGCAGGAGATCGTTGGCTTCAGCTGGAATGGGCGTGACGGTAAGTATGGTTTAATTTAGAACAATAAAGGATTGTGTCTTTATTTCAATTAAAGGACTTTATTCTGGGTGTTTGTGTTTTTTTTAACTTTGACTATGGGGTTAGTAATGGGGGTGTCTTATAGACGCCTCTCCATTACTAACCTGGGCTTGATGTCAGCTGGCATTATAAGCTGACATCAACCCCAACCCTATTACCCCCTGCCACCGCACCAGGGCAGCGTGGAAGAGCGAGGCTAAGTGCCAGAATTGGCGCATCCTATGAATGCGCCATTTCTGGGGCGGCTGACGGCTGGTGTTTCTAGCCTGGGAGGGGGCCAATATTCATGGCTCCCTTCCTGGGCTATTAATATCAGCCCCCAGCTGTCTGCCTAGCCTTTGCTAGCTATTAAATTAGGGGGGACCCCACGTCATTTTTTTGGGGGGGTCCCCCATTTTAATAGCTAGTAAAGGCTATGTATTCAGCTGGGGGCTGATATTAGTAGCCTGGGAAGCTCCGTGGGTATTACCCCCTTCCCAGGCTTCAAACATCTGCCCCAGCCGTCTGCTTAACCTCCGCTAGAGCCTAAAATTAAGGGGAACCCCACGCCAATTTTTTTAATAATAAATCCTTTATTTTAATACTAAATGACAAGTACAGTAACCAACACTATCACTGTACTTCATATATATGTGACTGACATGTTTCTATCTATCTAATCTATGTGTGAAGCTCTATTCTGTCTGTTATAAATTGTCGGGTACCGCTGCTGAATTGCCGGCCGGCTTTTTTAAAGAGACGGTGCATGAAAACACTATTATTTTTTTTGATAAATCCTTTACGCTAAATGACAAGTACAGTAAGCAGCACTGTCACTGTACTTCGTATATATGTGACTGACATGTTTCTATCTATCTAATCTATGTGTGAAGCTCTATTCTTTCGGTTCTAAATTGTCGGGTACAGGTGTATGCCGCTGCTGAATTGCCGGCTTTTCATGTTTCACTGTTGGCACTGTTCCCATCGATTTGGGCAATCACTGTAATGCCACAACCACCATGGCTGTGGCATTACAGTGAGTGGCAGACAATCCCTGCATGATTGGTGCTCTAAATAGCGCCAGACATGCAGGACACGCTTTTGGTGCACGAACAGTTATTGAACATAACCTCGAACAGCCGAATTTTTTGCAAATCGTTCGGGTTCGTCGAACAACTCGAACACCGCCCAAAACAGCTCGAATTTGAGATTGGCGAACAGTTCTAGTCGAACACCGCTCATCTCTAATTAGGAGTGATAATGACTTGTGCCAGGCAGTGTTATCATAGTACACCGATCAGTAATTACTGATATTAGGAGTGATAATGACTTGTGCCAGGCAGTGTTACCATAGTACACCGATCAGTAATTACTGGTATTAGGTGTGATAATGACTTGTGCCAGGCAGTGTTACCATAGTACACCGATCAGTAATTACTGGTATTAGGTGTGATAGTGACTTGTGCCAGGCAGTGTTACCATAGTATCATGATCAGTAATTACTGGTATTAGGTGTGATAATGACTTGTGCCAGGCAGAGTTACCATAGTACATTGATCAGTAACTACTGGTATTAGGTGTGATAATGACTTGTGCCAGGCAGTGTTACCATAGTACACCGATCAGTAATTACTGGTATTAGGTGTGATAATGAATTGTGCCAGGCAGTGTTACCATAGTATTATGATCAGTAATTACTGGTATTAGGTGTGATAATGACTTGTGCCAGGCAGTGTTACCATAGTACATTGATCAGTAACTACTGGTATTAGGTGTGATAATGACTTGTGCCAGGCAGTGTTATCATAGTACACCGATCAGTAATTACTGATATTAGGTGTGATAATAACTTGTGCCAGGCAGTGTTACCATAGTACACCGATCAGTAATTACTGGTATTAGGTGTGATAATGACTTGTGCCAGGCAGTGTTACCATAGTACGCCAATCAGTAATTACTGGTATTAGAAGTGATAGTGACTTGTGCCAGGCAGTGTTATCATAGTACACCGATCAGTAATTACTGGTATTAGGTGTGATAATGACTTGTACCAGGCAGTGTTATCATAGTACACCGATCAGTAATTACTGGTATTAGGTGTGATAATGACTTGTGCCAGGCAGTGTTACCATAGTATCATGATCAGTAACTACTGGTATTAGGTGTGATAATGACTTGTGCCAGGCAGTGTTACCATAGTATCATGATCAATAACTAGTGGTATTAGGTGTAATAATGACTTGTGCCAGGCAGTGTTACCATAGTACACCGATCAGTAATTACTGGTATTAGATGTGATAATGACTTGTGCCAGGCAGTGTTACCATAGTACGCCAATCAGTAATTACTGGTATTAGATGTGATAATGACTTGTGCCAGGCAGTGTTATCATAGTACACCGATCAGTAATTACTGGTGTTAGGAGTGATAATGACTTGTACCAGGCAGTGTTATCATAGTACACCGATCAGTAATTACTGGTGTTAGGAGTGATAATGAGTTGTGCCAGGCAGTGTTACCATAGTACACCGATCTGTAATTACTGGTATTAGGTGTGATAATGACTTGTGCCAGGCAGTGTTACCATAGTACACCGATCTGTAATTACTGGTATTAGGTGTGATAATGACTTGTGCCAGGCAGTGTTACCATAGTACACCGATCAGTAATTACTGGTATTAGGTGTGATAATGACTTGTGCCAGGCAGTGTTACCATAGTACACCGATCAGTAATTACTGGTATTAGGTGTGATAATGACTTGTGCCAGGCAGTGTTATCATAGTACACCGATCAGTAATTACTGGTATTAGGTGTGAGAATGACTTGTGCCAGGCAGTGTTATCATAGTACACCGATCAGTAATTACTGGTATTAGGAGTGATAGTGACTTGTGCCAGGCAGTGTTACCATAGTACGCCAATCAGTAATTACTGGTATTAGGAGTGATAGTGACTTGTGCCAGGCAGTGTTACCATAGTACACCGATCAATAATTACTGGTATTAGGTGTGATAATGATTTGTGCCAGGCAGTGTTACCATAGTACACCGATCAGTAATTAATGGTATTAGAAGTGATAATGACTTGTGCCAGGCAGTGTTACCATAGTACACCGATCAGTAATTACTGGTATGAGGAGTGATAGTGACTTGTGCCAGGCAGTGTTACCATAGTACACCGATCTGTAATTACTGGTATTAGAAGTGATAATGACTTGTGCCAGGCAGTGTTATCATAGTACACCGATCAGTAATTACTGGTATTAGGTGTGATAATGACTTGTGCCAGGCAGTGTTACCATAGTACACCGATCAGTAATTACTGGTATTAGGAGTGATAGTGACTTGTGCCAGGCAGTGTTATCATAGTACACCGATCAGTAATTACTGGTATTAGAAGTGATAATGACTTGTGCCAGGCAGTGTTACCATAGTACACCGATCAGTAATTACTGGTATTAGGTGTGATAATGACTTGTGCCAGGCAGTGTTACCATAGTACACCGATCAGTAATTACTGGTATTAGGAGTGATAGTGACTTGTGCCAGGCAGTGTTACCATAGTACACCGATCAGTAATTACTGGTATTAGAAGTGATAATGACTTGTGCCAGGCAGTGTTATCATAGTACACCGATCAGTAATTACTGGTATTAGGTGTGATAATGACTTGTGCCAGGCAGTGTTATCATAGTACACCGATCAGTAATTACTGGTATTAGGTGTGATAATGACTTGTGCCAGGCAGTGTTATCATAGTACACCGATCAGTAATTACTGGTATTAGGAGTGAGAATGACTTGTGCCAGGCAGTGTTATCATAGTACACCGATCAGTAATTACTGGTATTAGGTGTGATAATGACTTGTGCCAGGCAGTGTTATCATAGTACACCGATCAGTAATTACTGGTATTAGGTGTGATAATGACTTGTGCCAGGCAGTGTTACCATAGTATCATGATCAGTAACTACTGGTATTAGGTGTGATAATGACTTGTGCCAGGCAGTGTTATCATAGTACACCGATCAGTAATTACTGGTATTAGGAGTGATAGTGACTTGTGCCAGGCAGTGTTAGCATAGTACACCGATCAGTAATTACTGGTATTAGGTGTGATAGTGACTTGTGCCAGGCAGTGTTACCATAGTACACCGATCAGTAATTACTGGTATTAGGTGTGATACTGATTTGTGCCAGGCAGTGTTACCATAGTACACCGATCAGTAGTTACTGGTATTAGGAGTGATAATGACTTGTACCAGGCAGTGTTACCATAGTACACCGATCAGTAATTACTGGTATTAGGAGTGATAATGACTTGTGCCAGGCAGTGTTATCATAGTACACCGATCAGTAACTACTGGTATTAGGTGTGATAATGACTTGTGCCAGGCAGTGTTACCATAGTACACCGATCAGTAGTTACTGGTATTAGGTGTGATAATGACTTGTGCCAGGCAGTGTTATCATAGTACACCGATCAGTAATTACTGGTATTAGGAGTGATAGTGACTTGTGCCAGGCAGTGTTACCATAGTACACCGATCAGTAATTACTGGTATTAGAAGTGATAATGACTTGTGCCAGGCAGTGTTACCATAGTACACCGATCAGTAATTACTGGTATTAGGTGTCATAGTGACTTGTGCCAGGCAGTGTTATCATAGTACACCGATCAGTAATTACTTGTATTAGGTGTGATAGTGACTTGTACCAGGCAGTGTTACCATAGTACACCGATCAGTAATTACTGGTATTAGGTGTGATAATGACTTGTGCCAGGCAGTGTTACCATATATCCTGATCAGTAATTACTGGTATTAGGTGTGATAATGACTTGTGCCAGGCAGTGTTATCATAGTACACCGATCAGTAATTACTGGTATTAGGTGTAATAATGACTTGTGCCAGGCAGTGTTATCATAGTACACCGATCAGTAATTACTGGTAATAAGAGTGATAATGACTTGTGCCAGGCAGTGTTACCATAGTATCCTGATCAGTAATTACTGGTATTAGGTGTGATAATGACTTGTGCCAGGCAGTGTTACCATAGTACACCGATCAGTAATTACTGGTATTAGGTGTGATAATGACTTGTGCCAGGCAGTGTTACCATAGTACACCGATCAGTAATTACTGGTATTAGGTGTAATAATGACTTGTGCCAGGCAGTGTTACCATAGTATCCTGATCAGTAATTACTGGTATTAGGAGTGATAATGACTTGTGCCAGGCAGTGTTACCATAGTACACCGATCAGTAATTACTGGTATTAGGTGTAATAATGACTTGTGCCAGGCAGTGTTATCATAGTACACCGATCAGTAATTACTGGTATTAGGTGTGATAATGACTTGTGCCAGGCAGTGTTACCATAGTACACCGATCAGTAATTACTGGTATTAGGTGTGATAGTGACTTGTGCCAGGCAGTGTTATCATAGTGCACCGATCAGTAATTATTGGTATTAGGTGTGATAGTGACTTGTGCCAGGCAGTGTTATCATAGTACACCGATCAGTAATTACTGGTATTAGGTGTGATAATGACTTGTGCCAGGCAGTGTTATCATAGTACACCGATCAGTAATTACTGGTAATAGGTGTGATAATGACTTGTGCCAGGCAGTGTTATCATAGTACACCGATCAGTTATTACTTGTATTAGGTGTGATAGTGACTTGTACCAGGCAGTGTTACCATAGTATCCTGATCAGTAATTACTGGTATTAGGTGTGATAGTGACTTGTGCCAGGCAGTGTTACCATAGTATCCTGATCAGTAATTACTGGTATTAGGTGTGATAGTGACTTGTACCAGGCAGTGTTACCATAGTACACCGATCAGTAATTACTGGTAATAGCTGTGATAGTGACTTGTGCCAGGCAGTGTTATCATAGTATCCTGATCAGTAATTACTGGTATTAGGTGTGATAGTGACTTGTGCCAGGCAGTGTTATCATAGTACACCGATCAGTAATTACTGGTAATAGGTGTGATAATGACCTGTGCCAGGCAGTGTTATCATAGTACACCTATCAGTAATTACTGGTATTAGGTGTGATAATGACTTGTGCCAGGCAGTGTTATCATAGTATACCGATCAGTAATTACTGGTATTAGGTGTGATAGTGACTTGTGCCAGGCAGTGTTATCATAGTATACCGATCAGTAATTACTTGTATTAGGTGTGATAGTGACTTGTGCCAGGCAGTGTTACCATAGTATCCTGATCAGTAATTACTGGTATTAGGTGTGATAGTGACTTGTACCAGGCAGTGTTACCATAGTACACCGATCAGTAATTACTGGTAATAGCTGTGATAGTGACTTGTGCCAGGCAGTGTTATCATAGTACACCGATCAGTAATTACTGGTATTAGGTCTGATAGTGACTTGTGCCAGGCAGTGTTATCATAGTACACCGATCAGTAATTACTGGTATTAGGTCTGATAGTGACTTGTGCCAGGCAGTGTTACCATAGTACACCGATCAGTAATTACTGGTAATAGCTGTGATAGTGACTTGTGCCAGGCAGTGTTATCATAGTATCCTGATCAGTAATTTCTGGTATTAGGTCTGATAGTGACTTGTGCCAGGCAGTGTTATCATAGTACACCGATCAGTAATTACTGGTAATAGGTGTGATAATGACCTGTGCCAGGCAGTGTTAACATAGTACACCGATCAGTAATTACTTGTATTAGGTGTGATAGTGACTTGTGCCAGGCAGTGTTATCATAGTACACCGATCAGTAATTACTGGTAATAGGTGTGATAATGACCTGTGCCAGGCAGTGTTATCATAGTACACCTATCAGTAATTGCTGGTATTAGGTGTGATAATGACTTGTGCCAGGCAGTGTTATCATAGTATACCGATCAGTAATTACTGGTATTAGGTGTGATAGTGACTTGTGCCAGGCAGTGTTATCATAGTATCCTGATCAGTAATTACTGGTATTAGGTGTGATAGTGACTTGTGCCAGGCAGTGTTATCATAGTATACCGATCAGTAATTACTTGTATTAGGTGTGATAGTAACTTGTGCCAGGCAGTGTTACCATAGTACACCGATCAGTAATTAATGGTATTAGGTGTGATAGTGACTTGTGCCAGGCAGTGTTACCATAGTACACCGATCAGTAATTACTGGTATTAGGAGTGATAGTGATTTGTACCAGGCAGTGTTACCATAGTACACCGATCAGTAATTACTGGTATTAGGTGTGATAATGACTTGTGCCAGGCAGTGTTACCATAGTACACCGATCAGTAATTACTGATATTAGGAGTGATAATGACTTGTGCCAGGCAGTGTTACCATAGTACACCGATCAGTAATTACTGGTATTAGGTGTGATAATGACTTGTGCCAGGCAGTGTTATCTTAGTACACCGATCAGTAATTACTGGTATTAGGTGTGATAGTGACTTGTGCCAGGCAGTGTTATCATAGTACACCGATCAGTAATTACTGGTATTAGGTGTGATAGTGACTTGTGCCAGGCAGTGTTACCATAGTATACCTATCAGTAATTACTGGTATTAGGTGTGATAGTGACTTGTGCCAGGCAGTGTTACCATAGTATACCTATCAGTAATTACTGGTATTAGGTGTGATAATGACTTGTGCCAGGCAGTGTTATCATAGTACACCGATCAGTAATTACTGGTATTAGGTGTGATAATGACTTGTGCCAGGCAGCGTTACCATAGTACACCGATCAGTAATTACTGGTATTAGGAGTGATAATGACTTGTGCTAGGCAGTGTTACCATAGTACACCGATCAGTAATTACTGATATTAGGTGTGATAATGACTTGTGCCAGGCAGTGTTATCATAGTACACCGATCAGTAATTACTGGTACTAGGTGTGATAGTGACTTGTGCCAGGCAGTGTTATCATAGTACACCGATCAGTAATTACTGGTATTAGGAGTGATAATGACTTGTGCCAGGCAGTGTTATCATAGTACACCGATCAGTAATTACTGGTATTAGGTGTGATAGTGACTTGTGCCAGGCAGTGTTACCATAGTATACCTATCAGTAATTACTGGTATTAGGAGTGATAATGACTTGTGCCAGGCAGTGTTATCATAGTACACCGATCAGTAATTACTGGTATTAGGTGTAATAATGACTTGTGCCAGGCAGTGTTACCATAGAACACCGATCAGTAATTACTGGTATTAGTTGTGATAATGACTTGTGCCAGGCAGTGTTACCATAGTACACCGATCAGTAATTACTGGTATTAGGAGTGATAGTGACTTGTGCCAGGCAGTGTTACCATAGTACACCGATCAGTAATTACTGGTATTAGGAGTGATAATGACTTGTGCCAGGCAGTGTTATCATAGTACACCGATCAGTAATTACTGGTATTAGGAGTGATAATGACTTGTGCCAGGCAGTGTTATCATAGTACACCGATCAGTAATTACTGGTATTAGGAGTGATAGTGACTTGTGCCAGGCAGTGTTACCATAGTACACCGATCAGTAATTACTGGTATTAGGTGTGATAGTGACTTGTGCCAGGCAGTGTTATCATAGTACACCGATAAGTAATTACTGGTATTAGGAGTGATAATGACTTGTGCCAGGCAGTGTTACCATACTACACCGATCAGTAATTACTGGTATTAGGAGTGATAATGACTTGTGCCAGGCAGTGTCACCATAGTACACCGATCAGTAATTACTGGTATTAGGAGTGATAATGACTTGTGCCAGGCAGTGTCACCATAGTACACCGATCAGTAATTACTGGTATTAGGAGTAATAATGACTTGTGCCAGGCAGTGTCACCATAGTACACCGATCAGTAATTACTGGTATTAGGTGTGATAGTGACTTGTGCCAGGCAGTGTTATCATAGTACACCGATCAGTAATTACTGGTATTAGGTGTGATAGTGACTTGTGCCAGGCAGTGTTACCATAGTACACCGATCAGTAATTACTGGTATTAGGAGTGATAGTGACTTGTGCCAGGCAGTGTTACCATAGTACACCGATCAGTAATTACTGGTATTAGGTGTGATAATGACTTGTGCCAGGCAGTGTCACCATAGTACACCGATCAGTAATTACTGGTATTAGGAGTGATAATGACTTGTGCCAGGCAGTGTTATCATAGTACACCAATCAGTAATTACTGGTATTAGGAGTGATAGTGACTTGTGCCAGGCAGTGTTATCATAGTACATCGATCAGTAATTACTGGTATTAGGAGTGATAATGACTTGTGCCAGGCAGTGTTATCATAGTACACCGATCAGTAATTACTGGTATTAGGTGTGATAGTGACTTGTGCCAGGCAGCGTTACCATAGTACACCGATCAGTAATTACTGGTATTAGGAGTGATAATGACTTGTGCCAGGCAGTGTTATCATAGTACACCAATCAGTAATTACTGGTATTAGGAGTGATAGTGACCTGTGCCAGGCAGTGTTATCATAGTACACCGATCAGTAATTTCTGGTATTAGATCTGATAGTGACTTGTGCCAGGCAGTGTTATCATAGTACACCGATCAGTAATTACTGGTATTAGGAGTGATAGTGACTTGTGCCAGGCAGTGTTACCATAGTACACCGATCAGTAATTACTGGTATTAGGAGTGATAATGACTTGTGCCAGGCAGTGTTACCATAGTACACCGATCAGTAATTACTGGTATTAGGAGTGATAATGACTGTGCCAGGCAGAGTTATCATAGTACACCGATCAGTAATTACTGGTATTAGGTGTGATAATGACTTGTGCCAGGCAGTGTTACCATAGTACACCGATCAGTAATTACTGGTATTAGGAGTGATAATGACTTGTGCCAGGCAGTGTTATCATACTACACCGATCAGTAATTACTGGTATTAGGTGTGATAGTGATTTGTGCCAGGCAGTGTTACCATAGTACACCGATCAGTAATTACTGGTATTAGGAGTGATAGTGATTTGTACCAGGCAGTGTTACCATAGTACACCGATCAGTAATTACTGATATTAGGAGTGATAATGACTTGTGCCAGGCAGTGTTACCATAGTACACCGATCAGTAATTACTGGTATTAGGTGTGATAATGACTTGTGCCAGGCAGTGTTATCATAGTACACCGATCAGTAATTACTGGTATTAGGTGTGATAGTGACTTGTGCCAGGCAGTGTTATCATAGTACACCGATCAGTAATTACTGGTATTAGGTGTGATAGTGACTTGTGCCAGGCAGTGTTACCATAGTATACCTATCAGTAATTACTGGTATTAGGTGTGATAGTGACTTGTGCCAGGCAGTGTTACCATAGTATACCTATCAGTAATTACTGGTATTAGGTGTGATAATGACTTGTGCCAGGCAGTGTTATCATAGTACACCGATCAGTAATTACTGGTATTAGGTGTGAAAATGACTTGTGCCAGGCAGTGTTATCATAGTACACCGATCAGTAATTACTGGTATTAGGAGTGATAGTGACTTGTGCCACGCAGCGTTATCATAGTACACCGATCAGTAATTACTGGTATTAGGAGTGATAGTGACTTGTGCCAGGCAGCGTTACCATAGTACACCGATCAGTAATTACTGGTATTAGGTGTGATAATGACTTGTGCCAGGCAGTGTTACCATAGTACACCGATCAGTAATTACTGATATTAGGTGTGATAATGACTTGTGCCAGGCAGTGTTACCATAGTACACCGATCAGTAATTACTGGTATTAGGAGTGATAATGACTTGTGCCAGGCAGTGTTATCATAGTACACCGATCAGTAATTACTGATATTAGGTGTGATAATGACTTGTGCCAGGCAGTGTTACCATAGTACACCGATCAGTAATTACTGGTATTAGGAGTGATAATGACTTGTGCCAGGCAGTGTTATCATAGTACACCGATCAGTAATTACTGGTATTAGGAGTGATAATGACTTGTGCCAGGCAGTGTTACCATAGTACACCGATCAGTAATTACTGGTAATAGGTGTGATAATGACTTGTGCCAGGCAGTGTTACCATAGTACACCGATCAGTAATTACTGGTATTAGGAGTGATAATGACTTGTGCCAGGCAGTGTTATCATAGTACACCGATCAGTAATTACTGGTATTAGGTGTGATAGTGACTTGTGCCAGGCAGTGTTACCATAGTATACCTATCAGTAATTACTGGTATTAGGAGTGATAATGACTTGTGCCAGGCAGTGTTATCATAGTACACCGTTCAGTAATTACTGGTATTAGGTGTAATAATGACTTGTGCCAGGCAGTGTTACCATAGAACACCGATCAGTAATTACTGGTATTAGTTGTGATAATGACTTGTGCCAGGCAGTGTTACCATAGTACACCGATCAGTAATTACTGGTATTAGGAGTGATAGTGACTTGTGCCAGGCAGTGTTACCATAGTACACCGATCAGTAATTACTGGTATTAGGAGTGATAATGACTTGTGCCAGGCAGTGTTATCATAGTACACCGATCAGTAATTACTGGTATTAGGAGTGATAGTGACTTGTGCCAGGCAGTGTTACCATAGTACACCGATCAGTAATTACTGGTATTAGGTGTGATAGTGACTTGTGCCAGGCAGTGTTACCATAGTACAACGATCAGTAATTACTGGTATTAGGAGTGATAATGACTTGTGCCAGGCAGTGTTATCATAGTACACCGATAAGTAATTACTGGTATTAGGAGTGATAATGACTTGTGCCAGGCAGTGTTACCATAGTACACCGATCAGTAATTACTGGTATTAGGAGTGATAATGACTTGTGCCAGGCAGTGTTATCATAGTACACCGATCAGTAATTACTGGTATTAGGAGTAATAATGACTTGTGCCAGGCAGTGTCACCATAGTACACCGATCAGTAATTACTGGTATTAGGTGTGATAGTGACTTGTGCCAGGCAGTGTTATCATAGTACACCGATCAGTAATTACTGGTATTAGGTGTGATAGTGACTTGTGCCAGGCAGTGTTACCATAGTACACCGATCAGTAATTACTGGTATTAGGAGTGATAGTGACTTGTGCCAGGCAGTGTTACCATAGTACACCGATCAGTAATTACTGGTATTAGGTGTGATAATGACTTGTGCCAGGCAGTGTCACCATAGTACACCGATCAGTAATTACTGGTATTAGGAGTGATAGTGACTTGTGCCAGGCAGTGTTACCATAGTACACCGATCAGTAATTACTGGTATTAGGAGTGATAATGACTTGTGCCAGGCAGTATTATCATAGTACACCGATCAGTAATTACTGATATTAGGAGTGATAATGACTTGTGCCAGGCAGTGTTACCATAGTACACCGATCAGTAATTACTGGTATTAGGTGTGATAATGACTTGTGCCAGGCAGTGTTACCATAGTACACCGATCAGTAATTACTGGTATTAGGTGTGATAATGACTTGTGCCAGGCAGTGTTACCATAGTACGCCAATCAGTAATTACTGGTATTAGGAGTGATAGTGACTTGTGCCAGGCAGTGTTACCATAGTACACCGATCAGTAATTAATGGTATTAGAAGTGATAATGACTTGTGCCAGGCAGTGTTACCATAGTACACCGATCAGTAATTACTGGTATTAGGAGTGATAGTGACTTGTGCCAGGCAGTGTTACCATAGTAGGCCAATCAGTAATTACTGGTATTAGGAGTGATAGTGACTTGTGCCAGGCAGTGTTACCATAGTACACCGATCAGTAATTACTGGTATTAGGTGTGATAATGACTTGTGCCAGGCAGTGTTATCATAGTACACCGATCAGTAATTACTGGTATTAGGAGTGACAATGACTTGTGCCAGGCAGTGTTATCATAGCACACCGATCAGTAATTACTGGTATTAGGTGTGATAATGACTTGTGCCAGGCAGTGTTATCATAGTATCATGAACAGTAATTACTGGTATTAGGTGTGATAGTGATTTGTGCCAGGCAGTGTTACCATAGTACACCAATCAGTAGTTACTGGTATTAGGAGTGATAATGACTTGTACCAGGCAGTGTTACCATAGTACACCGATCAGTAATTACTGGTATTAGGTGTGATAATGACTTGTGCCAGGCAGTGTTACCATAGTACACCGATCAGTAATTACTGGTATTAGGTGTGATAGTAACTTGTGCCAGGCAGTGTTACCATAGTACACCGATCAGTAATTACTGGTATTAGGTGTGATAGTGACTTGTGCCAGGCAGTGTTACCATAGTACACCGATCAGTAATTACTGGTATTAGGTGTGATAATGACTTGTGCCAGGCAGTGTTACCATAGTACACCGATCAGTAATTACTGGTATTAGGTGTGATAGTAACTTGTGCCAGGCAGTGTTACCATAGTACACTGATCAGTAATTATTGGTATTAGGAGTGATAATGACTTGTGCCAGGCAGTGTTATCATAGTACACCGATCAGTAATTACTGGTATTAGGTGTGATAGTAACTTGTGCCAGGCAGTGTTACCATAGTACACCGATCAGTAATTACTGGTATTAGGAGTGATAATGACTTGTGCCAGGCAGTGTTATCATAGTACACCGATCAGTAATTACTTGTATTAGGACTGATAATGACTTGTGCCAGGCAGTGTTACCATAGTACACCGATCAGTAATTACTGGTATTAGGTGTAATAATGACTTGTGCCAGGCAGTGTTATCATAGTACACCGATCAGTAATTACTGGTATTAGGTGTGATAATGACTTGTGCCAGGCAGTGTTACCATAGTACACCGATCAGTAATTACTGGTATTAGGTGTGATAGTGACTTGTGCCAGGCAGTGTTATCATAGTACACCGATCAGTAATTATTGGTATTCGGTGTGATAGTGACTTGTGCCAGGCAGTGTTACCATAGTACACCGATCAGTAATTACTGGTATTAGGTGTGAGAATGACTTGTGCCAGGCAGTGTTATCATAGTACACCGATCAGTAATTACTGGTATTAGGTGTGATAGTGACTTGTGCCAGGCAGTGTTACCATAGTACACCGATCAGTAATTACTGGTATTAGGTGTGAGAATGACTTGTGCCAGGCAGTGTTATCATAGTACACCGATCAGTAATTACTGGTATTAGGTGTGATAGTGACTTGTGCCAGGCAGTGTTACCATAGTACACCGATCAGTAATTATTGGTATTCGGTGTGATAGTGACTTGTGCCAGGCAGTGTTATCATAGTACACCGATCAGTAATTACTGGTATTAGGTGTGATAGTGACTTGTGCCAGGCAGTGTTACCATAGTACACCGATCAGTAATTACTGGTATTAGGTGTGAGAATGACTTGTGCCAGGCAGTGTTATCATAGTACACCGATCAGTTATTACTTGTATTAGGTGTGATAGTGACTTGTACCAGGCAGTGTTACCATAGTACACCGATCAGTAATTACTGGTATTAGGTGTGATAATGACTTGTGCCAGGCAGTGTTACCATAGTACACCGATCAGTAATTACTGGTATTAGGTGTGATAGTGACTTGTGCCAGGCAGTGTTACCATATTATCCTGATCAGTAATTACTGGTATTAGGTGTGATAGTGACTTGTACCAGGCAGTGTTATCATAGTACACCGATCAGTAATTACTGGTATTAGGAGTGATAATGACTTGTGCCAGGCAGTGTTACCATAGTACACCGATCAGTAATTACTGGTAATAGGTGTGATAGTGACTTGTGCCAGGCAGTGTTACCATAGTACACCGATCAGTAATTACTGGTATTAGGTGTAATAATGACTTGTGCCAGGCAGTGTTACCATAGTACACCGATCAGTAATTACTGGTATTAGGTGTAATAATGACTTGTGCCAGGCAGTGTTATCATAGTATCCTGATCAGTAATTTCTGGTATTAGGTCTGATAGTGACTTGTGCCAGGCAGTGTTAACATAGTACACCGATCAGTAATTACTTGTATTAGGTGTGATAGTGACTTGTGCCAGGCAGTGTTATCATAGTACACCGATCAGTAATTACTGGTAATAGGAGTGATAATGACTTGTGCCAGGCAGTGTTATCATAGTATCCTGATCAGTAATTTCTGGTATTAGGTCTGATAGTGACTTGTGCCAGGCAGTGTTATCATAGTACACCGATCAGTAATTACTGGTAATAGGTGTGATAGTGACTTGTGCCAGGCAGTGTTACCATAGTACACCGATCAGTAATTACTGGTTTTAGGTGTAATAATGACTTGTGCCAGGCAGTGTTATCATAGTATCCTGATCAGTAATTTCTGGTATTAGGTCTGATAGTGACTTGTGCCAGGCAGTTTTAACATAGTACACCGATCAGTAATTACTTGTATTAGGTGTGATAGTGACTTGTGCCAGGCAGTGTTATCATAGTACACCGATCAGTAACTACTGGTATTAGGAGTGATAATGACTTGTGCCAGGCAGTGTTATCTTAGTACACTGATCAGTAATTACTGGTATTAGGTGTAATAATGACTTGTGCCAGGCAGTGTTATCATAGTACACCGATCAGTAATTACTGGTATTAGGTGTGATAGTGACTTGTGTGAGGCAGTGTTATCATAGTACACCGATCAGTAATTACTTGTATTAGGTGTGATAGTGACTTGTGCCAGGCAGTGTTACCATAGTATCCTGATCAGTAATTACTGGTATTAGGTGTGATAATGACATGTGCCAGGCAGTGTTATCATAGTACACCTATCAGTAACTACTGGTATTAGTAGTGATAATGACTTGTGCCAGGCAGTGTTACCATAGTACACCGATCAGTAATTACTGGTATTAGGTGTGATAATGACTTGTGCCAGGCAGTGTTATCATAGTACACAGATCAGTAATTACTGGTATTAGTAGTGATAATGACTTGTGCCAGGCAGTGTTATCATAGTACACAGATCAGTAATTACTGGTATTAGGTGTGATAATGACTTGTGCCAGGCAGTGTTACCATAGTACATCGATCAGTAATTACTGGTATTAGGAGTGATAATGACTTGTGCCAGGCAGTGTTATCATAGTACACCGATCAGTAATTACTGATATTAGGAGTGATAATGACTTGTGCCAGGCAGTGTTACCATAGTACACCGATCAGTAATTACTGGTATTAGGAGTGATAATGACTTGTGCCAGGCAGTGTTACCATAGTACATCGATCAGTAATTACTGGTATTAGGTGTGATAATGAATTGTGCCAGGCAGTGTTATCATAGTACACCGATCAGTAATTACTGGTATTAGGTGTGATAGTGACTTGTGCCAGGCAGTGTTACCATAGTACACCGATCAGTAATTACTGGTATTAGGTGTGATAGTGACTTGTGCCAGGCAGTGTTACCATAGTACACCGATCAGTAATTACTGGTATTAGGTGTGATAATGACTTGTGCCAGGCAGTGTTATCATAGTACACCGATCAGTAATTACTGGTATTAGGAGTGATAATGACTTGTGCCAGGCAGTGTTACCATAGTACACCGATCAGTAATTACTGGTATTAGGTGTGATAGTGACTTGTGCCAGGCAGTGTTATCATAGTACACCGATCAGTAATTACTGGTATTAGGTGTGATAGTGACTTGTGCCAGGCAGTGTTACCATAGTACACCGATCAGTAATTACTGGTATTAGGAGTGATAATGACTTGTGCCAGGCAGTGTTATCATAGTACACCGATCAGTAATTACTGGTATTAGGAGTGATAATGACTTGTGCCAGGCAGTGTTACCATAGTACACCGATCAGTAATTACTGGTATTAGGAGTGATAATGACTTGTGCCAGGCAGTGTTACCATAGTACACCGATCAGTAATTACTGGTATTAGGAGTGATAATGACTTGTGCCAGGCAGTGTTACCATAGTACACCGATCAGTAATTACTGGTATTAGGAGTGATAATGACTTGTGCCAGGCAGTGTTATCATAGTACACCGATCAGTAATTACTGGTATTAGGAGTGATAATGACTTGTGCCAGGCAGTGTTATCATAGTACACCGATCAGTAATTAATGGTATTAGGTGTGATAGTGACTTGTGCCAGGCAGTGTTACCATAGTACACCGATCAGTAATTACTGGTATTAGGTGTGATAGTGATTTGTGCCAGGCAGTGTTACCATAGTACACCGATCAGTAATTACTGGTATTAGGTGTGATAATGACTTGTGCCAGGCAGTGTTACCATAGTACACCGATCAGTAATTACTGGTATTAGGAGTGATAATGACTTGTGCCAGGCAGTGTTACCATAGTACACCGATCAGTAATTATTGGTATTAGGTGTGAAAATGACTTGTGCCAGGCAGTGTTACCATAGTACACCGATCAGTAATTACTGGTATTAGGAGTGATAATGACTTGTGCCAGGCAGTGTTACCATAGTACACCGATCAGTAATTACTGGTATTAGGTGTGATAATGACTTGTGCCAGGCAGTGTTACCATAGTACACCGATCAGTAATTACTGGTATTAGGTGTGATAATGACTTGTGCCAGGCAGTGTTACCATAGTACACCGATCAGTAATTACTGGTATTAGGAGTGATAATGACTTGTGCCAGGCAGTGTTACCATAGTACACCGATCAGTAATTACTGGTATTAGGAGTGATAATGACT
The DNA here is from genome assembly GCF_046119375.1 of Phyllobates terribilis. Taxonomy (NCBI): domain Eukaryota; kingdom Metazoa; phylum Chordata; class Amphibia; order Anura; family Dendrobatidae; genus Phyllobates; species Phyllobates terribilis. The sequence continues at coordinate 277,586 of NW_027363646.1, forward strand.
TGTGCCAGGCAGTGTTACCATAGTACACCGATCAGTAATTACTGGTATTAGGAGTGATAATGACTTGTGCCAGGCAGTGTTACCATAGTACACCGATCAGTAATTATTGGTATTAGGTGTGAAAATGACTTGTGCCAGGCAGTGTTACCATAGTACACCGATCAGTAATTACTGGTATTAGGAGTGATAGTGACTTGTGCCAGGCAGTGTTATCATAGTACACCGATCAGTAATTACTGGTATTAGGAGTGATAATGACTTGTGCCAGGCAGTGTTATCATAGTACACCGATCAGTAATTACTGGTATTAGGTGTGATAGTGATTTGTGCCAGGCAGTGTTACCATAGTACACCGATCAGTAATTACTGGTATTAGGAGTGATAGTGACTTGTGCCAGGCAGTGTTATCATAGTACACCGATCAGTAATTACTGGTATTAGGAGTGATAATGACTTGTGCCAGGCAGTGTTATCATAGTACACCGATCAGTAATTACTGGTATTAGGAGTGATAATGACTTGTGCCAGGCAGTGTTACCATAGTACACCGATCAGTAATTACTGGTATTAGGAGTGATAATGACTTGTGCCAGGCAGTGTTACCATAGTACACCGATCAGTAATTATTGGTATTAGGTGTGAAAATGACTTGTGCCAGGCAGCGTTACCATAGTACACCGATCAGTAATTACTGGTATTAGGAGTGATAGTGATTTGTGCCAGGCAGTGTTACCATAGTACACCGATCAGTAATTACTGGTAATAGGTGTGATAGTGAATTGTGCCAGGCAGTGTTACCATAGTATCCTGATCAGTAATTACTGGTATTAGGTGTGATAATGACTTGTGCCAGGCAGTGTTACCATAGTATCCTGATCAGTAATTACTGGTATTAGGTGTGATAATGACTTGTGCCAGGCAGTGTTATCATAGTACACCGATCAGTAATTACTGGTATTAGGTGTGAAAATGACTTGTGCCAGGCAGTGTTACCATAGTACACCGATCAGTAATTACTGGTATTAGGAGTGATAGTGACTTGTGCCAGGCAGTGTTATCATAGTACACCGATCAGAAATTACTGGTATTAGGAGTGATAATGACTTGTGCCAGGCAGTGTTATCATAGTACACCGATCAGTAATTACTGGTATTAGGTGTGATAGTGACTTGTGCCAGGCAGTGTTACCATAGTACACCGATCAGTAATTACTGGTATTAGGAGTGATAATGACTTGTGCCAGGCAGTGTTACCATAGTACACCGATCAGTAATGACTGGTATTAGGAGTGATAATGACTTGTGCCAGGCAGTGTTACCATAGTACACCGATCAGTAATTACTGGTATTAGGAGTGATAATGACTTGTGCCAGGCAGTGTTACCATAGTACACCGATCAGTAATTACTGGTATTAGGAGTGATAATGACTTGTGCCAGGCAGTGTTACCATAGTACACCGATCAGTAATTACTGGTATTAGTTGTGATAGTGATTTGTGCCAGGCAGTGTTACCATAGTACACCGATCAGTAATTACTGGTTTTAGGAGTGATAGTGACTTGTGCCAGGCAATGTTATCATAGTACACCGATCAGTAATTACTGGTATTAGGTGTGATAGTGATTTGTGCCAGGCAGTGTTACCATAGTAAACCGATCAGTAATTACTGGTTTTAGGAGTGATAATGACTTGTGCCAGGCAGTGTTACCATAGTACACCGATCAGTAATTACTGGTATTAGGAGTGATAATGACTTGTGCCAGGCAGTGTTACCATAGTACACCGATCAGTAATTACTGGTATTAGGTGTGATAATGACTTGTGCCAGGCAGTGTTACCATAGTATCCTGATCAGTAATTACTGGTATTAGGAGTGATAATGACTTGTGCCAGGCAGTGTTACCATAGTACACCGATCAGTAATTACTGGTATTAGGTGTGATAGTGAATTGTACCAGGCAGTGTTATCATAGTACACCGATCAGTAATTACTGGTATTAGGTGTGATAATGACTTGTGCCAGGCAGTGTTATCATAGTACACCGATCAGTAATTACTAATATTAGGAGTGATAATGACTGTGCCAGGCAGTGTTATCATAGTACACCGATCAGTAATTACTGGTATTAGGTGTGATAATGACTTGTGCCAGGCAGTGTTACCATAGTACACCGATCAGTAATTACTGGTATTAGGTGTGATAGTGACTTGTGCCAGGCAGTGTTATCAAAGTACACCGATCAGTAATTACTGGTATTAGGTGTGATAATGACTTGTGCCAGGCAGTGTTATCATAGTACACCGATCAGTAATTACTAATATTAGGAGTGATAATGACTGTGCCAGGCAGTGTTATCATAGTACACCGATCAGTAATTACTAATATTAGGAGTGATAATGACTGTGCCAGGCAGTGTTATCATAGTACACCGATCAGTAATTACTGGTATTAGGTGTGATAATGACTTGTGCCAGGCAGTGTTACCATAGTACACCGATCAGTAATTACTGGTATTAGGTGTGATAGTGACTTGTGCCAGGCAGTGTTATCAAAGTACACCGATCAGTAATTACTGGTGTTAGGTGTGATAATGACTTGTGCCAGGCAGTGTTACCATAGTACACCGATCAGTAATTACTGGTGTTAGGTGTGATAATGACTTGTGCCAGGCAGTGTTATCATAGTACACCGATCAGTAATTACTGGTGTTAGGTGTGATAATGACTTGTGCCAGGCAGTGTTACCATAGTACACCGATCAGTAATTACTGGTATTAGGTGTGATAATGACTTGTGCCAGGCAGTGTTACCATAGTACACCGATCAGTAATTACTGGTATTAGGTGTAATAATGACTTGTGCCAGGCAGTGTTACCATAGTACACCGATCAGTAATTACTGGTATTAGGTGTGATAGTGACTTGTGCCAGGCAGTGTTATCAAAGTACTCCGATCAGTAATTACTGGTATTAGGTGTGATAATGACTTGTGCCAGGCAGTGTTACCATAGTACACCGATCAGTAATTACTGGTATTAGGTGTAATAATGACTTGTGCCAGGCAGTGTTATCATAGTACACCGATCAGTAATTACTGGTATTAGGTGTGATAATGACTTGTGCCAGGCAGTGTTATCATAGTACACCGATCAGTAATTACTGGTATTAGGTGTGATAATGACTTGTGCCAGGCAGTGTTACCATAGTACACCGATCAGTAATTACTGGTATTAGGTGTGATAGTGACTTGTGCCAGGTAGTGTTATCATAGTACACCGATCAGTAATTACTGGTATTAGGTGTGATAGTGACTTGTGCCAGGTAGTGTTATCATAGTACACCGATCAGTAATTACTGGTATTAGGTGTGATAGTGACTTGTGCCAGGCAGTGTTACCATAGTACACCGATCAGTAATTACTGGTATTAGGTGTGATAATGACTTGTGCCAGGCAGTGTTACCATAGTACACCGATCAGTAATTACTGGTATTAGGTGTGATAGTGACTTGTGCCAGGCAGTGTTATCATAGTACACCGATCAGTAATTACTGGTATTAGGTGTAATAATGACTTGTGCCAGGCAGTGTTACCATAGTACACCGATCAGTAATTACTGGTATTAGGTGTGATAATGACTTGTGCCAGGCAGTGTTATCATAGTACACCGATCAGTATTTACTGGTATTAGGTGTGATAATGACTTGTGCCAGGCAGTGTTACCATAGTACACCGATCAGTAATTACTGGTATTAGGAGTGATAATGACTTGTGCCAGGCAGTGTTATCATAGTACACCGATCAGTAATTACTGGTATTAGGTGTGATAGTGACTTGTGCCAGGCAGTGTTACCATAGTACACCGATCAGTAATTACTGGTATTAGGTGTTATAATGACTTGTGCCAGGCAGTGTTATCATAGTACACCGATCAGTAATTACTGGTATTAGGTGTGATAATGACTTGTGCCAGGCAGTGTTATCATAGTACACCGATCAGTAATTACTGGTATTAGGTGTGATAATGACTTGTGCCAGGCAGTGTTACCATAGTATCCTGATCAGTAATTACTGTTATTAGGAGTGATAATGACTTGTGCCAGGCAGTGTTACCATAGTACACCGATCAGTAATTACTGGTATTAGGAGTGATAATGACTTGTGCCAGGCAGTGTTACCATAGTACACCGATCAGTAATTACTGGTATTAGGTGTGAAAATGACTTGTGCCAGGCAGTGTTATCATAGTACACCGATCAGTAATTACTGGTATTAGGTGTGAAAATGACTTGTGCCAGGCAGTGTTATCATAGTACACCGATCAGTAATTACTGGTATTAGGTGTGATAATGACTTGTGCCAGGCAGTGTTACCATAGTACACCGATCAGTAATTACTGGTATTAGGTGTGAAAATGACTTGTGCCAGGCAGTGTTATCATAGTACACCAATCAGTAATTACTGGTATTAGGAGTGATAATGACTTGTGCCAGGCAGCGTTACCATAGTACACCGATCAGTAATTACTGGTATTAGGAGTGATAATGACTTGTGCCAGGCAGCGTTACCATAGTACATCGATCAGTAACTACTGGTATTAGGAGTGATAATGACTTGTGCCAGGCAGTGTTACCATAGTACACCGATCAGTAATTACTGGTATTAGGTGTGATAATGACTTGTGCCAGGCAGTGTTAGCATAGTACACCGATCAGTAATTACTGGTATTAGGTGTGATAATGACTTGTGCCAGGCAGTGTTACCATAGTACACCGATCAGTAATTACTGGTATTAGGTGTGATAATGACTTGTGCCAGGCAGTGTTAGCATAGTACACCGATCAGTAATTACTGGTATTAGGTGTGATAGTGACTTGTGCCAGGCAGTGTTACCATAGTACACCAATCAGTAATTACTGGTATTAGGAGTGATAGTGACTTGTGCCAGGCAGTGTTATCATAGTACACCGATCAGTAATTACTGGTATTAGGTGTGATAGTGACTTGTGCCAGGCAGTGTTAGCATAGTACACCGATCAGTAATTACTGGTATTAGGTGTGATAGTGACTTGTGCCAGGCAGTGTTACCATAGTACACCGATCAGTAATTACTGGTATTAGGTGTGATAGTGATTTGTGCCAGGCAGTGTTACCATAGTACACCGATCAGTAATTACTGGTATTAGGTGTGATAGTGACTTGTGCCAGGCAGTGTTACCATAGTACACCGATCAGTAATTACTGGTATTAGGTGTGATAGTGACTTGTGCCAGGCAGTGTTACCATAGTACACCGATCAATAATTACTGGTATTAGGTGTAATAATGACTTGTGCCAGGCAGTGTTACCATAGTACACCGATCAGTAATTACTGGTATTAGGTGTAATAATGACTTGTGCCAGGCAGTGTTACCATAGTACACCGATCAGTAATTACTGGTATTAGGTGTAATAATGACTTGTGCCAGGCAGTGTTACCATAGTACACCGATCAGTAATTACTGGTATTAGGTGTGATAGTGACTTGTGCCAGGCAGTGTTACCATAGTACACCGATCAGTAATTACTGGTATTAGGTGTGATAGTGACTTGTGCCAGGCAGTGTTATCATAGTACACCGATCAGTAATTATTGGTATTAGGAGTGATAATGACTTGTGCCAGGCAGTGTTACCATAGTACACCGATCAGTAATTACTGGTATTAGGTGTGATAATGACTTGTGCCAGGCAGTGTTACCATAGTACACCGATCAGTAATTACTGGTATTAGGTGTGATAATGACTTGTGCCAGGCAGTGTTAGCATAGTACACCGATCAGTAATTACTGGTATTAGGTGTGATAGTGACTTGTGCCAGGCAGTGTTACCATAGTACACCAATCAGTAATTACTGGTATTAGGAGTGATAGTGACTTGTGCCAGGCAGTGTTATCATAGTACACCGATCAGTAATTACTGGTATTAGGTGTGATAGTGACTTGTGCCAGGCAGTGTTAGCATAGTACACCGATCAGTAATTACTGGTATTAGGTGTGATAGTGACTTGTGCCAGGCAGTGTTACCATAGTACACCGATCAGTAATTACTGGTATTAGGTGTGATAGTGATTTGTGCCAGGCAGTGTTACCATAGTACACCGATCAGTAATTACTGGTATTAGGTGTGATAGTGACTTGTGCCAGGCAGTGTTACCATAGTACACCGATCAGTAATTACTGGTATTAGGTGTGATAGTGACTTGTGCCAGGCAGTGTTACCATAGTACACCGATCAATAATTACTGGTATTAGGTGTAATAATGACTTGTGCCAGGCAGTGTTACCATAGTACACCGATCAGTAATTACTGGTATTAGGTGTAATAATGACTTGTGCCAGGCAGTGTTACCATAGTACACCGATCAGTAATTACTGGTATTAGGTGTAATAATGACTTGTGCCAGGCAGTGTTACCATAGTACACCGATCAGTAATTACTGGTATTAGGTGTGATAGTGACTTGTGCCAGGCAGTGTTACCATAGTACACCGATCAGTAATTACTGGTATTAGGTGTGATAGTGACTTGTGCCAGGCAGTGTTACCATAGTACACCGATCAGTAATTACTGGTATTAGGTGTGATAGTGACTTGTACCAGGCAGTGTTACCATAGTACACCGATCAGTAATTACTGGTATTAGGTGTAATAATGACTTGTGCCAGGCAGTGTTACCATAGTACACCGATCAGTAATTACTGGTATTAGGTGTGATAATGACTTGTGCCAGGCAGTGTTACCATAGTACACCGATCAGTAATTACTGGTATTAGGTGTGATAGTGACTTGTGCCAGGCAGTGTTATCATAGTACACCGATCAGTAATTACTGGTATTAGGTGTGATAGTGACTTGTGCCAGGCAGTGTTATCAAAGTACACCGATCAGTAATTACTGGTATTAGGTGTGATAATGACTTGTGCCAGGCAGTGTTACCATAGTACACCGATCAGTAATTACTGGTATTAGGTGTAATAATGACTTGTGCCAGGCAGTGTTATCATAGTACACCGATCAGTAATTACTGGTATTAGGTGTGATAATGACTTGTGCCAGGCAGTGTTATCATAGTACACCGATCAGTAATTACTGGTATTAGGTGTGATAATGACTTGTGCCAGGCAGTGTTACCATAGTACACCGATCAGTAATTACTGGTATTAGGTGTGATAGTGACTTGTGCCAGGTAGTGTTATCATAGTACACCGATCAGTAATTACTGGTATTAGGTGTGATAGTGACTTGTGCCAGGTAGTGTTATCATAGTACACCGATCAGTAATTACTGGTATTAGGTGTGATAGTGACTTGTGCCAGGCAGTGTTACCATAGTACACCGATCAGTAATTACTGGTATTAGGTGTGATAATGACTTGTGCCAGGCAGTGTTACCATAGTACACCGATCAGTAATTACTGGTATTAGGTGTGATAGTGACTTGTGCCAGGCAGTGTTATCATAGTACACCGATCAGTAATTACTGGTATTAGGTGTAATAATGACTTGTGCCAGGCAGTGTTACCATAGTACACCGATCAGTAATTACTGGTATTAGGTGTGATAATGACTTGTGCCAGGCAGTGTTATCATAGTACACCGATCAGTATTTACTGGTATTAGGTGTGATAATGACTTGTGCCAGGCAGTGTTACCATAGTACACCGATCAGTAATTACTGGTATTAGGAGTGATAATGACTTGTGCCAGGCAGTGTTATCATAGTACACCGATCAGTAATTACTGGTATTAGGTGTGATAGTGACTTGTGCCAGGCAGTGTTACCATAGTACACCGATCAGTAATTACTGGTATTAGGTGTTATAATGACTTGTGCCAGGCAGTGTTATCATAGTACACCGATCAGTAATTACTGGTATTAGGTGTGATAATGACTTGTGCCAGGCAGTGTTATCATAGTACACCGATCAGTAATTACTGGTATTAGGTGTGATAATGACTTGTGCCAGGCAGTGTTACCATAGTATCCTGATCAGTAATTACTGTTATTAGGAGTGATAATGACTTGTGCCAGGCAGTGTTACCATAGTACACCGATCAGTAATTACTGGTATTAGGAGTGATAATGACTTGTGCCAGGCAGTGTTACCATAGTACACCGATCAGTAATTACTGGTATTAGGTGTGAAAATGACTTGTGCCAGGCAGTGTTATCATAGTACACCGATCAGTAATTACTGGTATTAGGTGTGAAAATGACTTGTGCCAGGCAGTGTTATCATAGTACACCGATCAGTAATTACTGGTATTAGGTGTGATAATGACTTGTGCCAGGCAGTGTTACCATAGTACACCGATCAGTAATTACTGGTATTAGGTGTGAAAATGACTTGTGCCAGGCAGTGTTATCATAGTACACCAATCAGTAATTACTGGTATTAGGAGTGATAATGACTTGTGCCAGGCAGCGTTACCATAGTACACCGATCAGTAATTACTGGTATTAGGAGTGATAATGACTTGTGCCAGGCAGCGTTACCATAGTACATCGATCAGTAACTACTGGTATTAGGAGTGATAATGACTTGTGCCAGGCAGTGTTACCATAGTACACCGATCAGTAATTACTGGTATTAGGTGTGATAATGACTTGTGCCAGGCAGTGTTAGCATAGTACACCGATCAGTAATTACTGGTATTAGGTGTGATAATGACTTGTGCCAGGCAGTGTTACCATAGTACACCGATCAGTAATTACTGGTATTAGGTGTGATAATGACTTGTGCCAGGCAGTGTTAGCATAGTACACCGATCAGTAATTACTGGTATTAGGTGTGATAGTGACTTGTGCCAGGCAGTGTTACCATAGTACACCAATCAGTAATTACTGGTATTAGGAGTGATAGTGACTTGTGCCAGGCAGTGTTATCATAGTACACCGATCAGTAATTACTGGTATTAGGTGTGATAGTGACTTGTGCCAGGCAGTGTTAGCATAGTACACCGATCAGTAATTACTGGTATTAGGTGTGATAGTGACTTGTGCCAGGCAGTGTTACCATAGTACACCGATCAGTAATTACTGGTATTAGGTGTGATAGTGATTTGTGCCAGGCAGTGTTACCATAGTACACCGATCAGTAATTACTGGTATTAGGTGTGATAGTGACTTGTGCCAGGCAGTGTTACCATAGTACACCGATCAGTAATTACTGGTATTAGGTGTGATAGTGACTTGTGCCAGGCAGTGTTACCATAGTACACCGATCAATAATTACTGGTATTAGGTGTAATAATGACTTGTGCCAGGCAGTGTTACCATAGTACACCGATCAGTAATTACTGGTATTAGGTGTAATAATGACTTGTGCCAGGCAGTGTTACCATAGTACACCGATCAGTAATTACTGGTATTAGGTGTAATAATGACTTGTGCCAGGCAGTGTTACCATAGTACACCGATCAGTAATTACTGGTATTAGGTGTGATAGTGACTTGTGCCAGGCAGTGTTACCATAGTACACCGATCAGTAATTACTGGTATTAGGTGTGATAGTGACTTGTGCCAGGCAGTGTTATCATAGTACACCGATCAGTAATTACTGGTATTAGGTGTGATAGTGACTTGTACCAGGCAGTGTTACCATAGTACACCGATCAGTAATTACTGGTATTAGGTGTAATAATGACTTGTGCCAGGCAGTGTTACCATAGTACACCGATCAGTAATTACTGGTATTAGGTGTGATAATGACTTGTGCCAGGCAGTGTTACCATAGTACACCGATCAGTAATTACTGGTATTAGGTGTAATAATGACTTGTGCCAGGCAGTGTTACCATAGTACACCGATCAGTAATTACTGGTATTAGGTGTAATAATGACTTGTGCCAGGCAGTGTTACCATAGTACACCGATCAGTAATTACTGGTATTAGGTGTGATAGTGACTTGTGCCAGGCAGTGTTATCATAGTACACCGATCAGTAATTACTGGTATTAGGAGTGATAGTGACTTGTGCCAGGCAGTGTTACCATAGTATCCTGATCAGTAATTACTGGTATTAGGTGTAATAATGACTTGTGCCAGGCAGTGTTACCATAGTACACCGATCAGTAATTACTGGTATTAGGTGTAATAATGACTTGTGCCAGGCAGTGTTACCATAGTACACCGATCAGTAATTACTGGTATTAGGAGTGATAGTTACTTGTGCCAGGCAGTGTTACCATAGTACACCGATCAGTAATTACTGGTATTAGGTGTGATAGTGACTTGTGCCAGGCAGTGTTATCATAGTACACCGATCAGTAACTACTGGTATTAGGTGTGATAGTGACTTGTGCCAGGCAGTGTTACCATAGTACACCGATCAGTAATTACTGGAATTAGGAGTGATAATGACTTGTGCCAGGCAGTGTTACCATAGTACACCGATCAGTAATTACTGGTATTAGGTGTGATAATGACTTGTGCCAGGCAGTGTTATCATAGTACACCGATCAGTAATTACTGGTATTAGGTGTGATAGTGACTTGTGCCAGGCAGTGTTACCATAGTACACCGATCAGTAATTACTGGTATTAGGTGTGATAGTGACTTGTGCCAGGCAGTGTTATCATAGTACACCGATCAGTAATTACTGGTATTAGGTGTGATAATGACTTGTGCCAGGCAGTGTTACCATAGTACACCGATCAGTAATTACTGGTATTAGGTGTGATAATGACTTGTGCCAGGCAGTGTTACCATAGTACACCGATCAGTAATTACTGGTATTAGGTGTGATAGTGACTTGTGCCAGGCAGTGTTATCATAGTACACCGATCAGTAATTACTGGTATTAGGAGTGATAGTGACTTGTGCCAGGCAGTGTTACCATAGTACACCGATCAGTAATTACTGGTATTAGGTGTGATAGTGACTTGTGCCAGGCAGTGTTATCATAGTACACCGATCAGTAATTACTGGTATTAGGAGTGATAGTTACTTGTGCCAGGCAGTGTTACCATAGTACACCGATCAGTAATTACTGGTATTAGGTGTGATAGTGACTTGTGCCAGGCAGTGTTATCATAGTACACCGATCAGTAATTACTGGTATTAGGAGTGATAGTTACTTGTGCCAGGCAGTGTTACCATAGTACACCGATCAGTAATTACTGGTATTAGGAGTGATAGTGACTTGTGCCAGGCAGTGTTAACATAGTACACCGATCAGTAATTACTGGTATTAGGTGTGATAATGACTTGTGCCAGGCAGTGTTACCATAGTACACCGATCAGTAATTACTGGTATTAGGTGTGATAGTGACTTGTGCCAGGCAGTGTTATCATAGTACACCGATCAGTAATTACTGGTATTAGGAGTGATAGTTACTTGTGCCAGGCAGTGTTACCATAGTACACCGATCAGTAATTACTGGTATTAGGTGTGATAGTGACTTGTGCCAGGCAGTGTTATCATAGTACACCGATCAGTAACTACTGGTATTAGGTGTGATAGTGACTTGTGCCAGGCAGTGTTACCATAGTACACCGATCAGTAATTACTGGTATTAGGTGTTATAATGACTTGTGCCAGGCAGTGTTATCATAGTACACCGATCAGTAACTACTGGTATTAGGTGTGATAGTGACTTGTGCCAGGCAGTGTTACCATAGTACACCGATCAGTAATTACTGGTATTAGGTGTGATAATGACTTGTGCCAGGCAGTGTTATCATAGTACACCGATCAGTAATTACTGGTATTAGGTGTGATAATGACTTGTGCCAGGCAGTGTTACCATAGTACACCGATCAGTAATTACTGGTATTAGGTGTGATAGTGACTTGTGCCAGGCAGTGTTATCATAGTACACCGATCAGTAACTACTGGTATTAGGTGTGATAGTGACTTGTGCCAGGCAGTGTTACCATAGTACACCGATCAGTAATTACTGGTATTAGGAGTGATAATGACTTGTGCCAGACAGTGTTACCATAGTACACCGATCAGTAATTACTGGTATTAGGTGTGATAATGACTTGTGCCAGGCAGTGTTATCATAGTACACCGATCAGTAATTACTGGTATTAGGTGTGATAGTGACTTGTGCCAGGCAGTGTTACCATAGTACACCGATCAGTAATTACTGGTATTAGGTGTGATACTGACTTGTGCCAGCCAGTGTTATCATAGTAGACCGATCAGTAATTACTGGTATTAGGTGTGATAATGACTTGTGCCAGGCAGTGTTACCATAGTACACCGATCAGTAATTACTGGTATTAGGTGTGATACTGACTTGTGCCAGGCAGTGTTACCATAGTACACCGATCAGTAATTACTGGTATTAGGTGTGATACTGACTTGTGCTAGGCAGTGTTACCATAGTACACCGATCAGTAATTACTGGTATTAGGTGTGATACTGACTTGTGCCAGGCAGTGTTATCATAGTACACCGATCAGTAATTACTGGTATTAGGTGTGATAATGACTTGTGCTAGGCAGTGTTACCATAGTACACCGATCAGTAATTACTGGTATTAGGTGTGATAGTGACTTGTGCCAGGCAGTGTTATCATAGTACACCGATCAGTAATTACTGGTATTAGGTGTGATAATGACTTGTGCTAGGCAGTGTTACCATAGTACACCGATCAGTAATTACTGGTATTAGGTGTGATAATGACTTGTGCTAGGCAGTGTTACCATAGTACACCGATCAGTAATTACTGGTATTAGGTGTGATAGTGACTTGTGCCAGGCAGTGTTATCATAGTACACCGATCAGTAATTACTGGTATTAGATGTGATAATGACTTGTGCCAGGCAGTGTTATCATAGTACACCGATCAGTAATTACTGGTATTAGGTGTGATAATGACTTGTGCTAGGCAGTGTTACCATAGTACACCGATCAGTAATTACTGGTATTAGGTGTGATAGTGACTTGTGCCAGGCAGTGTTATCATAGTACACCGATCAGTAATTACTGGTATTAGGTGTGATAGTGACTTGTGCCAGGCAGTGTTACCATAGTACACCGATCAGTAATTACTGGTATTAGGTGTGATACTGACTTGTGCCAGGCAGTGTTATCATAGTAGACCGATCAGTAATTACTGGTATTAGGTGTGATAATGACTTGTGCCAGGCAGTGTTACCATAGTACACCGATCAGTAATTACTGGTATTAGGTGTGATAGTGACTTGTGCCAGGCAGTGTTACCATAGTACACCGATCAGTAATTACTGGTATTAGGTGTGATAATGACTTGTGCCAGGCAGTGTTATCATAGTAGACCGATCAGTAATTACTGGTATTAGGAGTGATAGTTACTTGTGCCAGGCAGTGTTACCATAGTACACCGATCAGTAATTACTGGTATTAGGTGTGATAATGACTTGTGCCAGGCAGTGTTATCATAGTAGACCGATCAGTAATTACTGGTATTAGGAGTGATAGTTACTTGTGCCAGGCAGTGTTACCATAGTACACCGATCAGTAATTACTGGTATTAGGTGTGATAGTGACTTGTGCCAGGCAGTGTTATCATAGTACACCGATCAGTAACTACTGGTATTAGGTGTGATAGTGACTTGTGCCAGGCAGTGTTACCATAGTACACCGATCAGTAATTACTGGTATTAGGAGTGATAATGACTTGTGCCAGGCAGTGTTACCATAGTACACCGATCAGTAATTACTGGTATTAGGTGTGATAATGACTTGTGCCAGGCAGTGTTATCATAGTACACCGATCAGTAATTACTGGTATTAGGTGTGATAGTGACCCGTGCCAGGCAGTGTTATCATAGTACACCGATCAGTAATTACTGGTATTAGGTGTGATAATGACTTGTGCCAGGCAGTGTTACCATAGTACACCGATCAGTAATTACTGGTATTAGGTGTGATACTGACTTGTGCCAGGCAGTGTTATCATAGTAGACCGATCAGTAATTACTGGTATTAGGTGTGATAATGACTTGTGCTAGGCAGTGTTACCATAGTACACCGATCAGTAATTACTGGTATTAGGTGTGATAGTGACTTGTGCCAGGCAGTGTTACCATAGTACACCGATCAGTAATTACTGGTATTAGGTGTGATAGTGACTTGTGCCAGGCAGTGTTATCATAGTACACCGATCAGTAATTACTGGTATTAGGTGTGATAATGACTTGTGCTAGGCAGTGTTACCATAGTACACCGATCAGTAATTACTGGTATTAGGTGTGATACTGACTTGTGCCAGGCAGTGTTATCATAGTAGACCGATCAGTAATTACTGGTATTAGGTGTGATAATGACTTGTGCCAGGCAGTGTTACCATAGTACACCGATCAGTAATTACTGGTATTAGGTGTGATAATGACTGTGCCAGGCAGTGTTATCATAGTACACCGATCAGTAATTACTGGTATTAGGTTTAATAATGACTTGTGCCAGGCAGTGTTACCATAGTACACCGATCAGTAATTACTGGTATTAGGTGTAATAATGACTTGTGCCAGGCAGTGTTACCATAGTACACCGATCAGTAATTACTGGTATTAGGTGTGATAGTGACTTGTGCCAGGCAGTGTTATCATAGTACACCGATCAGTAATTACTGGTATTAGGTGTGATAGTGACTTGTGCCAGGCAGTGTTACCATAGTACACCGATCAGTAATTACTGGTATTGGGTGTAATAATGACTTGTGCCAGGCAGTGTTACCATAGTACACCGATCAGTAATTACTGGTATTGGGTGTAATAATGACTTGTGCCAGGCAGTGTTATCATAGTACACCGATCAGTAATTACTGGTATTAGGAGTGAGAATGACTTGTGCCAAGCAGTGTTATCATAGTACACCGATCAGTAATTACTGGTATTGGGTGTAATAATGACTTGTGCCAGGCAGTGTTATCATAGTACACCTATCAGTAATTACTGATATTAGGTGTGATAATGACTTGTGCCAGGCAGTGTTATCATAGTACACCGATCAGTAATTACTGGTATTGGGTGTAATAATGACTTGTGCCAGGCAGTGTTATCATAGTAGACCGATCAGTAATTACTGATATTAGGTGTGATAATGACTTGTGCCAGGCAGTGTTATCATAGTACACCGATCAGTAATTACTGGTATTAGGTGTGATAATGACTTGTGCCAGGCAGTGTTATCATAGTACACCGATCAGTAATTACTGGTATTAGGTGTGATAGTGACTTGTGCCAGGCAGTGTTATCATAGTACACCGATCAGTAATTACTGGTATTAGGTGTGAAAATGACTTGTGCCAGGCAGTGTTATCATAGTACACCGATCAGTAATTACTGGTATTAGGTGTGATAATGACTTGTGCCAGGCAGTGTTACCATAGTACACCGATCAGTAATTACTGGTATTAGGAGTGATGATGACTTGTGCCAGGCAGCGTTACCATAGTACACCGATCAGTAATTACTGGTATTAGGAGTGATGATGACTTGTGCCAGGCAGCGTTACCATAGTACACCAATCAGTAATTACTGGTATTAGGAGTGATAATGACTTGTGCCAGGCAGCGTTACCATAGTACACCAATCAGTAATTACTGGTATTAGGAGTGATAGTGATTTGTGCCAAGCAGTGTTACCATAGTACACCGATCAGTAATTACTGGTATTAGGAGTGATAATGACTTGTGCCAGGCAGCGTTACCATAGTACACCAATCAGTAATTACTGGTATTAGGAGTGATAGTGACTTGTGCCAGGCAGTGTTAGCATAGTACACCGATCAGTAATTACTGGTATTAGGTGTGATAGTGATTTGTGCCAAGCAGTGTTACCATAGTACACCAATCAGTAATTACTGGTATTAGGAGTGATAGTGACTTGTGCCAGGCAGTGTTATCATAGTACACCGATCAGTAATTACTGGTATTAGGTGTGATAATGACTTGTGCCAGGCAGTGTTACCATAGTACACCGATCAGTAATTACTGGTATTAGGTGTGAAAATGACTTGTGCCAGGCAGTGTTATCATAGTACACCAATCAGTAATTACTGGTATTAGGAGTGATAATGACTTGTGCCAGGCAGCGTTACCATAGTACACCAATCAGTAATTACTGGTATTAGGAGTGATAGTGACTTGTGCCAGGCAGTGTTAGCATAGTACACCGATCAGTAATTACTGGTATTAGGTGTGATAGTGATTTGTGCCAAGCAGTGTTACCATAGTACACCGATCAGTAATTACTGGTATTAGGAGTGATGATGACTTGTGCCAGGCAGTGTTACCATAGTACACCGATCAGTAATTACTGGTATTAGGAGTGATAATGACTTGTGCCAGGCAGTGTTACCATAGTACACCGATCAGTAATTACTGGTATTAGGTGTGATAGTGATTTGTGCCAGGCAGTGTTACCATAGTACACCGATCAGTAATTACTGGTATTAGGTGTGATAGTGATTTGTGCCAAGCAGTGTTACCATAGTACACCGATCAGTAATTACTGGTATTAGGAGTGATGATGACTTGTGCCAGGCAGTGTTACCATAGTACACCGATCAGTAATTACTGGTATTAGGAGTGATAATGACTTGTGCCAGGCAGTGTTACCATAGTACACCGATCAGTAATTACTGGTATTAGGTGTGATAGTGACTTGTGCCAGGCAGTGTTATCATAGTACACCGATCAGTAATTACTGGTATTAGGAGTGATGATGACTTGTGCCAGGCAGCGTTACCATAGTACACCGATCAGTAATTACTGGTATTAGGAGTGATGATGACTTGTGCCAGGCAGTGTTACCATAGTACACCGATCAGTAATTACTGGTATTAGGTGTGATAGTGACTTGTGCCAGGCAGTGTTACCATAGTACACCGATCAGTAATTACTGGTATTAGGTGTGATAGTGATTTGTGCCAGGCAGTGTTACCATAGTACACCGATCAGTAATTACTGGTATTAGGAGTGATGATGACTTGTGCCAGGCAGTGTTACCATAGTACACCGATCAGTAATTACTGGTATTAGGAGTGATAGTGACTTGTGCCAGGCAGTGTTATCATAGTACACCGATCAGTAATTACTGGTATTAGGAGTGATAATGACTTGTGCCAGACAGTGTTATCATAGTACACCGATCAGTAATTACTGGTATTAGGTGTGATAGTGACTTGTGCCAGGCAGTGTTACCATAGTACACCGATCAGTAATTACTGGTATTAGGAGTGATAATGACTTGTGCCAGGCAGTGTTACCATAGTACACCGATCAGTAATTACTGGTATTAGGAGTGATAATGACTTGTGCCAGGCAGTGTTACCATAGTACACCGATCAGTAATTACTGGTATTAGGAGTGATAATGACTTGTGCCAGGCAGTGTTATCATAGTACACCGATCAGTAATTACTGGTATTAGGTGTGATAGTGACTTGTGCCAGGCAGTGTTACCATAGTACACCGATCAGTAATTACTGGTATTAGGAGTGATAATGACTTGTGCCAGGCAGTGTTACCATAGTACACCGATCAGTAATTACTGGTATTAGGTGTGATAGTGATTTGTGCCAGGCAGTGTTACCATAGTACACCGATCAGTAATTACTGGTATTAGGAGTGATAATGACTTGTGCCAGGCAGTGTTACCATAGTACACCGATCAGTAATTACTGGTATTAGGAGTGATAATGACTTGTGCCAGGCAGTGTTACCATAGTACACCGATCAGTAATTACTGGTATTAGGTGTGATAGTGACTTGTGCCAGGCAGTGTTATCATAGTACACCGATCAGTAATTACTGGTATTAGGTGTAATAATGACTTGTGCCAGGCAGTGTTATCATAGTACACCGATCAGTAATTACTGGTATTAGGTGTGATAGTGACTTGTGCCAGGCAGTGTTACCATAGTACACCGATCAGTAATTACTGGTATTAGGTGTAATAATGACTTGTGCCAGGCAGTGTTACCATAGTACACCGATCAGTAATTACTGGTATTAGGTGTAATAATGACTTGTGCCAGGCAGTGTTACCATAGTACACCGATCAGTAATTACTGGTATTAGGTGTAATAATGACTTGTGCCAGGCAGTGTTACCATAGTACACCGATCAGTAATTACTGGTATTAGGTGTGATAGTGACTTGTGCCAGGCAGTGTTATCATAGTACACCGATCAGTAATTACTGGTATTAGGAGTGATAGTGACTTGTGCCAGGCAGTGTTACCATAGTATCCTGATCAGTAATTACTGGTATTAGGTGTAATAATGACTTGTGCCAGGCAGTGTTACCATAGTACACCGATCAGTAATTACTGGTATTAGGTGTAATAATGACTTGTGCCAGGCAGTGTTATCATAGTACACCGATCAGTAACTACTGGTATTAGGTGTGATAGTGACTTGTGCCAGGCAGTGTTACCATAGTACACCGATCAGTAATTACTGGTATTAGGAGTGATAATGACTTGTGCCAGGCAGTGTTACCATAGTACACCGATCAGTAATTACTGGTATTAGGTGTGATAATGACTTGTGCCAGGCAGTGTTATCATAGTACACCGATCAGTAATTACTGGTATTAGGTGTGATAGTGACTTGTGCCAGGCAGTGTTACCATAGTACACCGATCAGTAATTACTGGTATTAGGTGTGATAGTGACTTGTGCCAGGCAGTGTTATCATAGTACACCGATCAGTAATTACTGGTATTAGGTGTGATAATGACTTGTGCCAGGCAGTGTTACCATAGTACACCGATCAGTAATTACTGGTATTAGGTGTGATAGTGACTTGTGCCAGGCAGTGTTACCATAGTACACCGATCAGTAATTACTGGTATTAGGTGTGATAGTGACTTGTGCCAGGCAGTGTTATCATAGTACACCGATCAGTAATTACTGGTATTAGGTGTGATAATGACTTGTGCCAGGCAGTGTTACCATAGTACACCGATCAGTAATTACTGGTATTAGGTGTGATAGTGATTTGTGCCAGGCAGTGTTACCATAGTACACCGATCATTAATTACTGGTATTAGGAGTGATAGTGACTTGTGCCAGGCAGTGTTACCATAGTACACCGATCAGTAATTACTGGTATTAGGAGTGATGATGACTTGTGCCAGGCAGCGTTACCATAGTACACCGATCAGTAATTACTGGTATTAGGAGTGATGATGACTTGTGCCAGGCAGTGTTACCATAGTACACCGATCAGTAATTACTGGTATTAGGTGTGATAGTGACTTGTGCCAGGCAGTGTTACCATAGTACACCGATCAGTAATTACTGGTATTAGGTGTGATAGTGATTTGTGCCAGGCAGTGTTACCATAGTACACCGATCAGTAATTACTGGTATTAGGAGTGATGATGACTTGTGCCAGGCAGTGTTACCATAGTACACCGATCAGTAATTACTGGTATTAGGAGTGATAGTGACTTGTGCCAGGCAGTGTTATCATAGTACACCGATCAGTAATTACTGGTATTAGGAGTGATAATGACTTGTGCCAGGCAGTGTTATCATAGTACACCGATCAGTAATTACTGGTATTAGGTGTGATAGTGACTTGTGCCAGGCAGTGTTACCATAGTACACCGATCAGTAATTACTGGTATTAGGAGTGATAATGACTTGTGCCAGGCAGTGTTACCATAGTACACCGATCAGTAATTACTGGTATTAGGAGTGATAATGACTTGTGCCAGGCAGTGTTACCATAGTACACCGATCAGTAATTACTGGTATTAGGAGTGATAATGACTTGTGCCAGGCAGTGTTATCATAGTACACCGATCAGTAATTACTGGTATTAGGTGTGATAGTGACTTGTGCCAGGCAGTGTTACCATAGTACACCGATCAGTAATTACTGGTATTAGGTGTGATAGTGACTTGTGCCAGGCAGTGTTATCATAGTACACCGATCAGTAATTACTGGTATTAGGAGAGATAATGACTTGTGCCAGGCAGTGTTACCATAGTACACCGATCAGTAATTACTGGTATTAGGTGTGATAGTGACTTGTGCCAGGCAGTGTTACCATAGTACACCGATCAGTAATTACTGGTATTAGGAGTGATAATGACTTGTGCCAGGCAGTGTTACCATAGTACACCGATCAGTAATTACTGGTATTAGGAGTGATAATGACTTGTGCCAGGCAGTGTTACCATAGTACACCGATCAGTAACTACTGGTATTAGGTGTGATAGTGACTTGTGCCAGGCAGTGTTACCATAGTACACCGATCAGTAATTACTGGTATTAGGTGTGATAGTGACTTGTGCCAGGCAGTGTTATCATAGTACACCGATCAGTAACTACTGGTATTAGGTGTGATAGTGACTTGTGCCAGGCAGTGTTACCATAGTACACCGATCAGTAATTACTGGTATTAGGAGTGATAATGACTTGTGCCAGGCAGTGTTACCATAGTACACCGATCAGTAATTACTGGTATTAGGTGTGATAGTGATTTGTGCCAGGCAGTGTTACCATAGTACACCGATCAGTAATTACTGGTATTAGGAGTGATAGTGACTTGTGCCAGGCAGTGTTACCATAGTACACCGATCAGTAATTACTGGTATTAGGAGTGATGATGACTTGTGCCAGGCAGCGTTACCATAGTACACCGATCAGTAATTACTGGTATTAGGAGTGATGATGACTTGTGCCAGGCAGTGTTACCATAGTACACCGATCAGTAATTACTGGTATTAGTTGTGATAGTGACTTGTGCCAGGCAGTGTTATCATAGTACACCGATCAGTAATTACTGGTATTAGGAGTGATAATGACTTGTGCCAGGCAGTGTTACCATAGTACACCGATCAGTAATTACTGGTATTAGGAGTGATAATGACTTGTGCCAGGCAGTGTTACCATAGTACACCGATCAGTAATTACTGGTATTAGGAGTGATAATGACTTGTGCCAGGCAGTGTTATCATAGTACACCGATCAGTAATTACTGGTATTAGGTGTGATAGTGACTTGTGCCAGGCAGTGTTACCATAGTACACCGATCAGTAATTACTGGTATTAGGAGTGATAATGACTTGTGCCAGGCAGTGTTACCATAGTACACCGATCAGTAATTACTGGTATTAGGTGTGATAGTGACTTGTGCCAGGCAGTGTTACCATAGTACACCGATCAGTAATTACTGGTATTAGGAGTGATAATGACTTGTGCCAGGCAGTGTTACCATAGTACACCGATCAGTAATTACTGGTATTAGGAGTGATAATGACTTGTGCCAGGCAGTGTTACCATACTACACCGATCAGTAATTACTGGTATTAGGTGTGATAGTGACTTGTGCCAGGCAGTGTTACCATAGTACACCGATCAGTAATTACTGGTATTAGGTGTGATAATGACTTGTGCCAGGCAGTGTTACCATAGTACACCGATCAGTAATTACTGGTATTAGGTGTGATAGTGATTTGTGCCAGGCAGTGTTACCATAGTACACCGATCAGTAATTACTGGTATTAGGAGTGATAATGACTTGTGCCAGGCAGTGTTACCATAGTAAACCGATCAGTAATTACTGGTATTAGGAGTGATAGTGACTTGTGCCAGGCAGTGTTACCATAGTACACCGATCAGTAATTACTGGTATTAGGTGTGATAATGACTTGTGCCAGGCAGTGTTATCATAGTACACCGATCAGTAATTACTGGTATTAGGTGTGATAGTGATTTGTGCCAGGCAGTGTTACCATAGTACACCGATCAGTAATTACTGGTATTAGGAGTGATAATGACTTGTGCCAGGCAGTGTTACCATAGTACACCGATCAGTAATTACTGGTATTAGGAGTGATAATGACTTGTGCCAGGCAGTGTTACCATAGTACACCGATCAGTAATTACTGGTATTAGGTGTGATAGTGACTTGTACCAGGCAGTGTTACCATAGTACACCGATCAGTAATTACTGGTATTAGGTGTGATAGTGACTTGTACCAGGCAGTGTTATCATAGTACACCGATCAGTAATTACTGGCATTAGGTGTGATAATGACTTGTTCCAGGCAGTGTTACCATAGTACACCGATCAGTAATTACTGGTATTAGGTGTGATAGTGACTTGTGCCAGGCAGTGTTATCATAGTACACCGATCAGTAATTACTGGTATTAGGTGTAATAATGACTTGTGCCAGGCAGTGTTATCATAGTACACCGATCAGTAATTACTGGTATTAGGTGTGATAGTGACTTGTGCCAGGCAGTGTTACCATAGTACACCGATCAGTAATTACTGGTATTAGGTGTGATAGTGACTTGTGCCAGGCAGTGTTATCATAGTACACCGATCAGTAATTACTGGTATTAGGTGTGATAATGACTTGTGCCAGGCAGTGTTATCATAGTACACCGATCAGTAATTACTGGTATTAGGTGTGATAGTGATTTGTGCCAGGCAGTGTTACCATAGTACACCGATCAGTAATTACTGGTATTAGGAGTGATAATGACTTGTGCCAGGCAGTGTTACCATAGTACACCGATCAGTAATTACTGGTATTAGGAGTGATAATGACTTGTGCCAGGCAGTGTTACCATAGTACACCGATCAGTAATTACTGGTATTAGGTGTGATAGTGACTTGTACCAGGCAGTGTTACCATAGTACACCGATCAGTAATTACTGGTATTAGGTGTGATAGTGACTTGTACCAGGCAGTGTTATCATAGTACACCGATCAGTAATTACTGGCATTAGGTGTGATAATGACTTGTGCCAGGCAGTGTTACCATAGTACACCGATCAGTAATTACTGGTATTAGGTGTGATAGTGACTTGTGCCAGGCAGTGTTATCATAGTACACCGATCAGTAATTACTGGTATTAGGTGTAATAATGACTTGTGCCAGGCAGTGTTATCATAGTACACCGATCAGTAATTACTGGTATTAGGTGTGATAATGACTTGTGCCAGGCAGTGTTACCATAGTACACCGATCAGTAATTACTGGTATTAGGTGTGATAATGACTTGTGCCAGGCAGCGTTACCATAGTACACCGAACAGTAATTACTGGTATTAGGTGTGATAATGACTTGTGCCAGGCAGTGTTACCATAGTACACCGATCAGTAATTACTGGTATTAGGTGTGATAGTGACTTGTGCCAGGCAGTGTTATCATAGTACACCGATCAGTAATTACTGGTATTAGGTGTAATAATGACTTGTGCCAGGCAGTGTTACCATAGTACACCGATCAGTAATTACTGGTATTAGGTGTAATAATGACTTGTGCCAGGCAGTGTTACCATAGTACACCGATCAGTAATTACTGGTATTAGGTGTAATAATGACTTGTGCCAGGCAGTGTTACCATAGTACACCGATCAGTAATTACTGGTATTAGGTGTGATAGTGACTTGTGCCAGGCAGTGTTATCATAGTACACCGATCAGTAATTACTGGTATTAGGAGTGATAGTGACTTGTGCCAGGCAGTGTTACCATAGTATCCTGATCAGTAATTACTGGTATTAGGTGTAATAATGACTTGTGCCAGGCAGTGTTACCATAGTACACCGATCAGTAATTACTGGTATTAGGTGTAATAATGACTTGTGCCAGGCAGTGTTATCATAGTACACCGATCAGTAACTACTGGTATTAGGTGTGATAGTGACTTGTGCCAGGCAGTGTTACCATAGTACACCGATCAGTAATTACTGGTATTAGGAGTGATAATGACTTGTGCCAGGCAGTGTTACCATAGTACACCGATCAGTAATTACTGGTATTAGGTGTGATAATGACTTGTGCCAGGCAGTGTTATCATAGTACACCGATCAGTAATTACTGGTATTAGGTGTGATAGTGACTTGTGCCAGGCAGTGTTACCATAGTACACCGATCAGTAATTACTGGTATTAGGTGTGATAGTGACTTGTGCCAGGCAGTGTTATCATAGTACACCGATCAGTAATTACTGGTATTAGGTGTGATAGTGACTTGTGCCAGGCAGTGTTATCATAGTACACCGATCAGTAATTACTGGTATTAGGTGTGATAATGACTTGTGCCAGGCAGTGTTATCATAGTACACCGATCAGTAATTACTGGTATTAGGTGTGATAGTGACTTGTGCCAGGCAGTGTTATCATAGTACACCGATCAGTAATTACTGGTATTAGGTGTGATAATGACTTGTGCCAGGCAGTGTTACCATAGTACACCGATCAGTAATTACTGGTATTAGGTGTGATAGTGACTTGTGCCAGGCAGTGTTATCATAGTACACCGATCAGTAATTACTGGTATTAGGTGTGATAATGACTTGTGCCAGGCAGTGTTACCATAGTACACCGATCAGTAATTACTGGTATTAGGTGTGATAGTGACTTGTGCCAGGCAGTGTTATCATAGTACACCGATCAGTAACTACTGGTATTAGGTGTGATAGTGACTTGTGCCAGGCAGTGTTACCATAGTACACCGATCAGTAATTACTGGTATTAGGTGTGATAATGACTTGTGCCAGGCAGTGTTATCATAGTACACCGATCAGTAATTACTGGTATTAGGTGTGATAATGACTTGTGCCAGGCAGTGTTACCATAGTACACCGATCAGTAATTACTGGTATTAGGTGTGATAATGACTTGTGCTAGGCAGTGTTACCATAGTACACCGATCAGTAATTACTGGTATTAGGTGTGATAGTGACTTGTGCCAGGCAGTGTTATCATAGTACACCGATCAGTAATTACTGGTATTAGGTTTAATAATGACTTGTGCCAGGCAGTGTTACCATAGTACACCGATCAGTAATTACTGGTATTAGGTGTAATAATGACTTGTGCCAGGCAGTGTTACCATAGTACACCGATCAGTAATTACTGGTATTAGGTGTAATAATGACTTGTGCCAGGCAGTGTTACCATAGTACACCGATCAGTAATTACTGGTATTAGGTGTGATAGTGACTTGTGCCAGGCAGTGTTATCATAGTACACCGATTAGTAATTACTGGTATTAGGTGTGATAATGGCTGTGCCAGGCAGTGTTATCATAGTACACCGATCAGTAACTACTGGTATTAGGTGTGATAGTGACTTGTGCCAGGCAGTGTTACCATAGTACACCGATCAGTAATTACTGGTATTGGGTGTAATAATGACTTGTGCCAGGCAGTGTTATCATAGTACACCGATCAGTAATTACTGGTATTAGGAGTGAGAATGACTTGGGCCAAGCAGTGTTATCATAGTACACCGATCAGTAATTACTGGTATTGGGTGTAATAATGACTTGTGCCAGGCAGTGTTACCATAGTACACCGATCAGTAATTACTGATATTAGGTGTGATAATGACTTGTGCCAGGCAGTGTTATCATAGTAGACCGATCAGTAATTACTGATATTAGGTGTGATAATGACTTGTGCCAGGCAGTGTTATCATAGTACACCGATCAGTAATTACTGGTATTAGGTGTGATAATGACTTGTGCCAGGCAGTGTTATCATAGTACACCTATCAGTAATTACTGGTATTAGGTGTGATAATGACTTGTGCCAGGCAGTATTATCATAGTAGACCGATCAGTAATTACTGATATTAGGTGTGATAATGACTCGTGCCAGGCAGTGTTATCATAGTACACCGATCAGTAATTACTGGTATTAGGAGTGATAATGACTTGTGCCAGGCAGTGTTATCATAGTACACCGATCAGTAATTACTGGTATTAGGAGTGAGAATGACTTGTGCCAGGCAGTGTTACCATAGTACACCGATCAGTAATTACTGGTATTGGGTGTAATAATGACTTGTGCCAGGCAGGGTTACCATGGTACACCGATCAGTAATTACTGGTATTAGGTGTGATAGTGACTTGTGCCAGGCAGTGTTACCATAGTACACCGATCAGTAATTACTGGTATTGGGTGTAATAATGACTTGTGCCAGGCAGTGTTATCATAGTACACCGATCAGTAATTACTGGTATTAGGAGTGAGAATGACTTGTGCCAGGCAGTGTTATCATAGTACACCGATCAGTAATTACTGGTATTGGGTGTAATAATGACTTGTGCCAGGCAGGGTTACCATGGTACACCGATCAGTAATTACTGGTAATAGGTGTGATAATGACTTGTGCCAGGCAGTGTTACCATAGTACACCGATCAGTAATTACTGGTATTGGGTGTAATAATGACTTGTGCCAGGCAGTGTTACCATAGTACACCGATCAGTAATTACTGGTATTAGGTGTGATAGTGACTTTTACCAAGCAGTGTTACCATAGTACACCGATCAGTAATTACTGGTATTGGGTGTAATAATGACTTGTGCCAGGCAGTGTTACCATAGTACACCGATCAGTAATTACTGGTATTAGGTGTGATAGTGACTTTTACCAAGCAGTGTTATCATAGTACACCGATCAGTAATTACTGGTATTAGGAGTGATAATGACTTGTGCCAAGCAGTGTTATCATAGTACACCGATCAGTAATTACTGGTAATAGGTGTGATAGTGACTTGTACCAAGCAGTGTTACCATAGTACACCGATCAGTAATTACTGGTATTAGGTGTGATAGTGACTTGTGCCAGGCAGTGTTATCATAGTACACCGATCAGTAATTACTGGTATTAGGTGTGATAGTGACTTGTGCCAGGCAGTGTTATCATAGTACACCGATCAGTAATTACTGGTATTAGGAGTGATAATGACTTGTGCCAGGCAGTGTTATCATAGTACACCGATCAGTAATTACTGGTAATAGGTGTGATAGTTACTTGTACCAGGCAGTGTTATCATAGTACACCGATCAGTAATTACTGGTATTAGGTGTGATAATGACTTGTGCCAGGCAGTGTTACCATAGTATCCTGATCAGTAATTACTGGTATTAGGTGTGATAATGACTTGTGCCAGGCAGTGTTACCATAGTACACCGATCAGTAATTACTGGTATTAGGAGTGATAATGACTTGTGCCAGGCAGTGTTATCATAGTACACCGATCAGTAATTACTGGTAATAGGTGTGATTGTGACTTGTACCAGGCAGTGTTATCATAGTACACCGATCAGTAATTACTGGTATTAGGTGTGATAATGACTTGTGCCAGGCAGTGTTACCATAGTATCCTGATCAGTAATTACTGGTATTAGGTGTGATAATGACTTGTGCCAGGCAGTGTTACCATAGTACACCGATCAGTAATTACTGGTAATAGGTGTGATAGTGACTTGTACCAGGCAGTGTTATCATAGTACACCGATCAGTAATTACTGGTATTGGGTGTAATAATGACTTGTGCCAGGCAGTGTTATCATAGTACACCGATCAGTAATTACTGGTATTAGGAGTGAGAATGACTTGTGCCAGGCAGTGTTATCATAGTACACCGATCAGTAATTACTGGTATTGGGTGTAATAATGACTTGTGCCAGGCAGGGTTACCATGGTACACCGATCAGTAATTACTGGTAATAGGTGTGATAATGACTTGTGCCAGGCAGTGTTACCATAGTACACCGATCAGTAATTACTGGTATTGGGTGTAATAATGACTTGTGCCAGGCAGTGTTACCATAGTACACCGATCAGTAATTACTGGTATTAGGTGTGATAGTGACTTTTACCAGGCAGTGTTACCATAGTACACCGATCAGTAATTACTGGTATTGGGTGTAATAATGACTTGTGCCAGGCAGTGTTACCATAGTACACCGATCAGTAATTACTGGTATTAGGTGTGATAGTGACTTTTACCAAGCAGTGTTATCATAGTACACCGATCAGTAATTACTGGTATTAGGAGTGATAATGACTTGTGCCAAGCAGTGTTATCATAGTACACCGATCAGTAATTACTGGTAATAGGTGTGATAGTGACTTGTACCAAGCAGTGTTACCATAGTACACCGATCAGTAATTACTGGTATTAGGTGTGATAGTGACTTGTGCCAGGCAGTGTTATCATAGTACACCGATCAGTAATTACTGGTATTAGGTGTGATAATGACTTGTGCCAGGCAGTGTTATCATAGTACACCGATCAGTAATTACTGGTATTAGGAGTGATAATGACTTGTGCCAGGCAGTGTTATCATAGTACACCGATCAGTAATTACTGGTAATAGGTGTGATAGTTACTTGTACCAGGCAGTGTTATCATAGTACACCGATCAGTAATTACTGGTATTAGGTGTGATAATGACTTGTGCCAGGCAGTGTTACCATAGTATCCTGATCAGTAATTACTGGTATTAGGTGTGATAATGACTTGTGCCAGGCAGTGTTACCATAGTACACCGATCAGTAATTACTGGTATTAGGAGTGATAATGACTTGTGCCAGGCAGTGTTATCATAGTACACCGATCAGTAATTACTGGTAATAGGTGTGATTGTGACTTGTACCAGGCAGTGTTATCATAGTACACCGATCAGTAATTACTGGTATTAGGTGTGATAATGACTTGTGCCAGGCAGTGTTACCATAGTATCCTGATCAGTAATTACTGGTATTAGGTGTGATAATGACTTGTGCCAGGCAGTGTTACCATAGTACACCGATCAGTAATTACTGGTAATAGGTGTGATAGTGACTTGTACCAGGCAGTGTTATCATAGTACACCGATCAGTAATTACTGGTATTAGGTGTAATAATGACTTGTGCCAGGCAGTGTTATCATAGTATCCTGATCAGTAATTACTGGTATTAGGTGTGATAATGACTTGTGCCAGGCAGTGTTACCATAGTACACCGATCAGTAATTACTGGTATTAGGAGTGATAATGACTTGTGCCAGGCAGTGTTACCATAGTACACTGATCAGTAATTACTGGTATTAGGTGTGATAGTGACTTGTGCCAGGCAGTGTTACCATAGTACACCGATCAGTAATTACTGGTAATAGGTGTGATAGTGACTTGTACCAGGCAGTGTTATCATAGTACACCGATCAGTAATTACTGGTATTAGGTGTGATAGTGACTTGTGCCAGGCAGTGTTACCATAGTACACCGATCAGTAATTACTGGTATTAGGAGTGATAATGACTTGTGCCAGGCAGTGTTACCATAGTACACTGATCAGTAATTACTGGTATTAGGTGTGATAGTGACTTGTGCCAGGCAGTGTTACCATAGTACACCGATCAGTAATTACTGGTAATAGGTGTGATAGTGACTTGTACCAGGCAGTGTTATCATAGTACACCGATCAGTAATTACTGGTATTAGGTGTGATAGTGACTTGTGCCAGGCAGTGTTACCATAGTACACCGATCAGTAATTACTGGTAATAGGTGTGATAGTGACTTGTACCAGGCAGTGTTATCATAGTACACCGATCAGTAATTACTGGTATTAGGTGTAATAATGACTTGTGCCAGGCAGTGTTATCATAGTATCCTGATCAGTAATTACTGGTATTAGGAGTGATAATGACTTGTGCCAGGCAGTGTTACCATAGTACACCGATCAGTAATTACTGGTATTAGGTGTGATAATGACTTGTGCCAGGCAGTGTTACCATAGTACACCGATCAGTAATTACTGGTAATAGGTGTGATAGTGACTTGTACCAGGCAGTGTTATCATAGTACACCGATCAGTAATTACTGGTATTAGGTGTGATAGTGACTTGTGCCAGGCAGTGTTATCATAGTATCCTGATCAGTAATTACTGGTATTAGGTGTGATAATGACTTGTGCCAGGCAGTGTTACCATAGTACACCGATCAGTAATTACTGGTATTAGGTGTGATAATGACTTGTGCCAGGCAGTGTTACCATAGTACACCGATCAGTAATTACTGGTAATAGGTGTGATAATGACTTGTGCCAGGCAGTGTTATCATAGTACACCGATCAGTAATTACTGGTATTAGGTGTGATAATGACTTGTGCCAGGCAGTGTTATCATAGTACACCGATCAGTAATTACTGGTATTAGGTGTGATAATGACTTGTGCCAGGCAGTGTTATCATAGTATCCTGATCAGTAATTACTGGTATTAGGTGTGATAGTGACTTGTGCCAGGCAGTGTTATCATAGTACACCGATCAGTAATTACTGGTATTAGGTGTGATAGTGACTTGTGCCAGGCAGTGTTACCATAGTACACCGATCAGTAATTACTGGTATTAGGAGTGATAATGACTTGTGCCAGGCAGTGTTACCATAGTACACCGATCAGTAATTACTGGTATTAGGTGTGATAATGACTTGTGCCAGGCAGTGTTACCATAGTACACCGATCAGTAATTACTGGTATTAGGAGTGATAGTGACTTGTGTCAGGCAGTGTTACCATAGTACACCGATCAGTAATTACTGGTATTAGGAGTGATAGTGACTTGTGTCAGGCAGTGTTATCATAGTACACCGATCAGTAATTACTGGTATTAGGTGTGATAATGACTTGTGCCAGGCAGTGCTATCATAGTACACCGATCAGTAATTACTGGTATTAGGAGTGATAATGACTTGTGCCAGGCAGTGTTATCATAGTACACCGATCAGTAATTACTGGTATTAGGAGTGATAGTGACTTGTGCTAGGCAGTGTTATCATAGTACACCGATCAGTAATTACTGGTATTAGGAGTGATAATGACTTGTGCCAGGCAGTGTTATCATAGTACACCGATCAGTAATTACTGGTATTAGATGTGATAATGACTTGTGCCAGGCAGTGTTATCATAGTACACCGATCAGTAATTACTGGTATTAGGTGTGATAATGACTTGTGCCAGGCAGTGTTACCATAGTACACCGATCAGTAATTACTGGTATTAGGAGTGATAGTGACTTGTGTCAGGCAGTGTTACCATAGTACACCGATCAGTAATTACTGGTATTAGGAGTGATAGTGACTTGTGTCAGGCAGTGTTATCATAGTACACCGATCAGTAATTACTGGTATTAGGTGTGATAATGACTTGTGCCAGGCAGTGCTATCATAGTACACCGATCAGTAATTACTGGTATTAGGAGTGATAATGACTTGTGCCAGGCAGTGTTATCATAGTACACCGATCAGTAATTACTGGTATTAGGAGTGATAGTGACTTGTGCCAGGTAGTGTTACCATAGTACACCGATCAGTAATTACTGGTATTAGGAGTGATAGTGACTTGTGCCAGGCAGTGTTATCATAGTACACCGATCAGTAATTACTGGTATTAGGTGTGATAATGACTTGTGCCAGGCAGTGTTATCATAGTACACCGATCAGTAATTACTGGTATTAGGAGTGATAATGACTTGTGCCAGGCAGTGTTACCATAGTACACCGATCAGTAATTATTGGTATTAGGTGTAATAATGACTTGTGCCAGGCAGTGTTATCATAGTACACCGATCAGTAATTACTGGTATTAGGAGTGATAATGACTTGTGCCAGGCAGTGTTACCATAGTACACCGATCAGTAATTACTGGTATTAGGTGTAATAATGACTTGTGCCAGGCAGTGTTACCATAGTACACCGATCAGTAATTACTGGTATTAGGTGTGATAATGACTTGTGCCAGGCAGTGTTATCATAGTACACCGATCAGTAATTACTGGTATTAGGTGTAATAATGACTTGTGCCAGGCAGTGTTATCATAGTACACCGATCAGTAATTACTGGTATTAGGAGTGATAGTGACTTGTGCCAGGCAGTGTTACCATAGTACACCGATCAGTAATTACTGGTATTAGGAGTGATAATGACTTGTGCCAGGCAGTGTTATCATAGTACACCGATCAGTAATTACTGGTATTAGGTGTGATAGTGACTTGTGCCAGGCAGTGTTACCATAGTACACCGATCAGTAATTATTGGTATTAGGTGTGATAGTGACTTGTGCCAGGCAGTGTTACCATAGTACACCGATCAGTAATTACTGGTATTAGGAGTGATAATGACTTGTGCCAGGCAGTGTTACCATAGTACACCGATCAGTAATTACTGGTATTAGGAGTGATAATGACTTGTGCCAGGCAGTGTTACCATAGTACACCGATCAGTAATTACTGGTATTAGGTGTGATAGTGACTTGTGCCAGGCAGTGTTACCATAGTACACCGATCAGTAATTACTGGTATTAGGTGTGATAATGACTTGTGCCAGGCAGTGTTACCATAGTACACCGATCAGTAATTACTGGTATTAGGAGTGATAATGACTTGTGCCAGGCAGTGTTATCATAGTACACCGATCAGTAATTACTGGTATTAGGTGTGATAGTGACTTGTGCCAGGCAGTGTTACCATAGTACACCGATCAGTAATTACTGGTATTAGGTGTGATAATGACTTGTGCCAGGCAGTGTTATCATAGTACACCGATCAGTAATTACTGGTATTAGGTGTGATAGTGACTTGTGCCAGGCAGTGTTACCATAGTACACCGATCAGTAATTACTGGTATTAGGTGTGATAATGACTTGTGCCAGGCAGTGTTACCATAGTACACCGATCAGTAATTACTGGTATTAGGTGTGATAGTGACTTGTGCCAGGCAGTGTTATCATAGTACACCGATCAGTAATTACTGGTATTAGGAGTGATAGTGACTTGTGCCAGGCAGTGTTACCATAGTACACCGATCAGTAATTACTGGTATTAGGAGTGATAATGACTTGTGCCAGGCAGTGTTACCATAGTACACCGATCAGTAATTATTGGTATTAGGTGTGATAGTGACTTGTACCAGGCAGTGTTATCATAGTACACCGATCAGTAATTACTGGTATTAGGTGTGATAATGACTTGTGCCAGGCAGTGTTACCATAGTACACCGATCAGTAATTACTGGTATTAGGAGTGATAGTGACTTGTGCCAGGCAGTGTTATCATAGTACACCGATCAGTAATTATTGGTATTAGGTGTGATAGTGACTTGTGCCAGGCAGTGTTACCATAGTACACCGATCAGTAATTACTGGTATTAGGTGTGATAATGACTTATGCCAGGCAGTGTTACCATAGTACACCGATCAGTAATTACTGGTATTAGGTGTGATAATGACTTGTGCCAGGCAGTGTTACCATAGTACACCGATCAGTAATTACTGGTATTAGGTGTGATAATGACTTGTGCCAGGCAGTGTTACCATAGTACACCGATCAGTAATTACTGGTATTAGGTGTGATATTGACTTGTGCCAGGCAGTGTTACCATAGTACACCGATCAGTAATCACTGGTATTAGGAGTGATAATGACTTGTGCCAGGCAGTGTTATCATAGTACACCGATCAGTAATTACTGGTATTAGGAGTGATAGTGACTTGTGCCAGGCAGTGTTACCATAGTACACCGATCAGTAATTATTGGTATTAGGTGTGATAGTGACTTGTACCAGGCGGTGTTACCATAGTACACCGATCAGTAATTATTGGTATTAGGTGTGATAGTGACTTGTGCCAGGCAGTGTTACCATAGTACACCGATCAGTAATTACTGGTATTAGGTGTGATAATGACTTGTGCCAGGCAGTGTTATCATAGTACACCGATCAGTAATTACTGGTAATAGGTGTGATAGTGACTTGTGCCAGGCAGTGTTACCATAGTATCCTGATCAGTAATTACTGGTATTAGGTGTGATAGTGACTTGTACCAGGCAGTGTTACCATAGTACACCGATCAGTAATTATTGGTATTAGGTGTGATAGTGACTTGTGCCAGGCAGTGTTATCATAGTACACCGATCAGTAATTACTGGTATTAGGTGTGATAATGACTTGTGCCAGGCAGTGTTATCATAGTACACCGATCAGTAATTACTGGTATTAGGTGTGATAATGACTTGTGCCAGGCAGTGTTATCATAGTACACCGATCAGTAATTACTGGTATTAGGAGTGATAATGACTTGTGCCAGGCAGTGTTATCATAGTACACCGATCAGTAATTACTGGTATTAGGTGTGATAGTGACTTGTGCCAGGCAGTGTTATCATAGTACACCGATCAGTAATTACTGGTATTAGGTGTGATAGTGACTTGTACCAGGCAGTGTTACCATAGTACACCGATCAGTAATTACTGGTATTAGGTGTGATAATGACTTGTGCCAGGCAGTGTTATCATAGTACACCGATCAGTAATTACTGGTATTAGGTGTGATAGTGACTTGTACCAGGCAGTGTTACCATAGTACACCGATCAGTAATTACTGGTATTAAGTGTGATAGTGACTTGTGCCAGGCAGTGTTACCATAGTACACCGATCAGTAATTACTGGTAATAGGTGTGATAGTGACTTGTACCAGGCAGTGTTACCATAGTACACCGATCAGTAATTACTGGTATTAGGAGAGATAATGACTTGTGCCAGGCAGTGTTATCATAGTACACCGATCAGTAATTACTGGTATTAGGTGTGATAGTGACTTGTGCCAGGCAGTGTTACCATAGTACACCGATCAGTAATTACTGGTATTAGGTGTGATAATGACTTGTGCCAGGCAGTGTTATCATAGTACACCGATCAGTAATTACTGGTATTAGTAGTGATAGTGACTTGTGCCAGGCAGTGTTATCATAGTACACCGATCAGTAATTACTGGTATTAGGTGTGATAGTGACTTGTGCCAGGCAGTGTTACCATAGTACACCGATCAGTAATTACTGGTATTAGGTGTGATAGTGACTTGTGCCAGGCAGTGTTATCATAGTACACCGATCAGTAATTACTGGTATTAGGTGTGATAATGACTTGTGCCAGGCAGTGTTACCATAGTACACCGATCAGTAATTACTGGTATTAGGTGTGATAGTGACTTGTGCCAGGCAGTGTTATCATAGTACACCGATCAGTAATTACTGGTATTAGGTGTGATAATGACTTGTGTCAGGCAGTGTTATCATAGTACACCGATCAGTAATTACTGGTATTAGGTGTGATAATGACTTGTGCCAGGCAGTGTTACCATAGTACACCGATCAGTAATTACTGGTATTAGGTGTGATAATGACTTGTGCCAGGCAGTGTTATCATAGTACACCGATCAGTAATTACTGGTATTAGGTGTGATAATGACTTGTGCCAGGCAGTGTTATCATAGTACACCGATCAGTAATTACTGGTATTAGGTGTGATACTGACTTGTGCCAGGCAGTGTTACCATAGTACACCGATCAGTAATTACTGGTATTAGGTGTGATAATGACTTGTGCCAGGCAGTGTTATCATAGTACACCGATCAGTAATTACTGGTATTAGGTGTGATACTGACTTGTGCCAGGCAGTGTTACCATAGTACACCGATCAGTAATTACTGGTATTAGGTGTGATAATGACTTGTGCCAGGCAGTGTTATCATAGTACACCGATCAGTAATTACTGGTATTAGGTGTGATAGTGACTTGTGCCAGGCAGTGTTATCATAGTACACCGATCAGTAATTACTGGTATTAGGTGTGATAGTGACTTGTGCCAGGCAGTGTTACCATAGTACACCGATCAGTAATTACTGGTATTAGGTGTGATAATGACTTGTGCCAGGCAGTGTTATCATAGTACACCGATCAGTAATTACTGGTATTAGTAGTGATAGTGACTTGTGCCAGGCAGTGTTATCATAGTACACCGATCAGTAATTACTGGTATTAGGTGTGATAGTGACTTGTGCCAGGCAGTGTTACCATAGTACACCGATCAGTAATTACTGGTATTAGGTGTGATAATGACTTGTGCCAGGCAGTGTTACCATAGTACACCGATCAGTAATTACTGGTATTAGGTGTGATAGTGACTTGTGCCAGGCAGTGTTATCATAGTACACCGATCAGTAATTACTGGTATTAGGTGTGATAATGACTTGTGCCAGGCAGTGTTATCATAGTACACCGATCAGTAATTACTGGTATTAGGTGTGATAATGACTTGTGCCAGGCAGTGTTACCATAGTACACCGATCAGTAATTACTGGTATTAGGTGTGATAATGACTTGTGCCAGGCAGTGTTATCATAGTACACCGATCAGTAATTACTGGTATTAGGTGTGATAATGACTTGTGCCAGGCAGTGTTATCATAGTACACCGATCAGTAATTACTGGTATTAGGTGTGATAGTGACTTGTGCCAGGCAGTGTTATCATAGTACACCGATCAGTAATTACTGGTATTAGGTGTGATACTGACTTGTGCCAGGCAGTGTTACCATAGTACACCGATCAGTAATTACTGGTATTAGGTGTGATAATGACTTGTGCCAGGCAGTGTTATCATAGTACACCGATCAGTAATTACTGGTATTAGGTGTGATAATGACTTGTGCCAGGCAGTGTTATCATAGTACACCGATCAGTAATTACTGGTATTAGGTGTGATAATGACTTGTGCCAGGCAGTGTTATCATAGTACACCGATCAGTAATTACTGGTATTAGGTGTGATACTGACTTGTGCCAGGCAGTGTTACCATAGTACACCGATCAGTAATTACTGGTATTAGGTGTGATAATGACTTGTGCCAGGCAGTGTTATCATAGTACACCGATCAGTAATTACTGGTATTAGGTGTGATAATGACTTGTGCCAGGCAGTGTTACCATAGTACACCGATCAGTAATTACTAATATTAGGAGTGATAATGACTGTGCCAGGCAGTGTTATCATAGTACACCGATCAGTAATTACTGGTATTAGGAGTGATAATGACTTGTGCCAGGCAGTGTTATCATAGTACACCGATCAGTAATTACTGGTATTAGGTGTGATAATGACTTGTGCCAGGCAGTGTTATCATAGTACACCGATCAGTAATTACTGGTATTAGGAGTGATAATGACTTGTGCCAGGCAGTGTTATCTTAGTACACCGATTAGTAGTTACTGGTATTAGGTGTGATAATGACTTGTGCCAGGCAGTGTTACCATAGTACACTGATCAGTAATTACTGGTATTAGGTGTAATAATGACTTGTGCCAGGCAGTGTTACCATAGTACACCGATCAGTAATTACTAATATTAGGAGTGATAATGACTGTGCCAGGCAGTGTTACCATAGTACACCGATCAGTAATTACTGGTATTAGGTGTGATAATGACTTGTGCCAGGCAGTGTTATCATAGTACACCGATCAGTAATTACTGGTATTAGTAGTGATAGTGACTTGTGCCAGGCAGTGTTACCATAGTACACCGATCAGTAATTACTGGTATTAGGTGTGATAATGACTTGTGCCAGGCAGTGTTATCATAGTACACCGATCAGTAATTACTGGTATTAGGTGTGATAGTGACTTGTGCCAGGCAGTGTTACCATAGTACACCGATCAGTAATTACTGGTATTAGGTGTGATAATGACTTGTGCCAGGCAGTGTTACCATAGTACACCGATCAGTAATTACTGGTATTAGGTGTGATAGTGACTTGTGCCAGGCAGTGTTACCATAGTACACCGATCAGTAATTACTGGTATTAGGTGTGATAATGACTTGTGCCAGGCAGTGTTACCATAGTACACCGATCAGTAATTACTGGTATTAGGTGTGATAGTGACTTGTGCCAGGCAGTGTTACCATAGTACACCGATCAGTAATTACTGGTATTAGGTGTGATAGTGACTTGTGCCAGGCAGTGTTATCATAGTACACCGATCAGTAATTACTGGTATTAGGTGTGATAATGACTTGTGCCAGGCAGTGTTACCATAGTACACCGATCAGTAATTACTGGTATTAGGTGTGATAATGACTTGTGCCAGGCAGTGTTATCATAGTACACCGATCAGTAATTACTAATATTAGGAGTGATAATGACTTGTGCCAGGCAGTGTTACCATAGTACACCGATCAGTAATTACTGGTATTAGGTGTGATAATGACTTGTGCCAGGCAGTGTTATCTTAGTACACCGATCAGTAATTACTGGTATTAGGTGTGATAATGACTTGTGCCAGGCAGTGTTACCATAGTACACCGATCAGTAATTACTGGT
This sequence comes from Phyllobates terribilis, assembly GCF_046119375.1. NCBI lineage: Eukaryota > Metazoa > Chordata > Amphibia > Anura > Dendrobatidae > Phyllobates > Phyllobates terribilis. The sequence continues at coordinate 315,520 of NW_027363646.1, forward strand.
ATTAGGTGCGATAATGACTTGTGCCAGGCAGTGTTACCATAGTACACCGATCAGTAATTACTGGTATTAGGAGTGATAATGACTTGTGCCAGGCAGTGTTATCATAGTACACCGATCAGTAATTACTGGTATTAGGTGTGATAGTGACTTGTGCCAGGCAGTGTTACCATAGTACACCGATCAGTAATTACTAATATAAGGAGTGATAATGACTTGTGCCAGGCAGTGTTACCATAGTACACCGATCAGTAATTACTAATATTAGGAGTGATAATGACTGTGCCAGGCAGTGTTACCATAGTACACCGATCAGTAATTACTAATATTAGGAGTGATAATGACTGTGCCAGGCAGTGTTACCATAGTACACCGATCAGTAATTACTAATATTAGGAGTGATAGTGACTTGTGCCAGGCAGTGTTATCATAGTACACCGATCAGTAATTACTGGTATTAGGTGTGATAATGACTTGTGCCAGGCAGTGTTACCATAGTACACCGATCAGTAATTACTAATATTAGGAGTGATAATGACTTGTGCCAGGCAGTGTTATCATAGTACACCGATCAGTAATTACTGGTATTAGGAGTGATAATGACTGTGCCAGGCAGTGTTATCATAGTACACCGATCAGTAATTACTAATATTAGGAGTGATAATGACTGTGCCAGGCAGTGTTACCATAGTACACCGATCAGTAATTACTAATATTAGGAGTGATAATGACTGTGCCAGGCAGTGTTACCATAGTACACCGATCAGTAATTACTAATATTAGGAGTGATAGTGACTGTGCCAGGCAGTGTTACCATAGTACACCGATCAGTAATTACTAATATTAGGAGTGATAGTGACTTGTGCCAGGCAGTGTTATCATAGTACACCGATCAGTAATTACTGGTATTAGGAGTGATAATGACTGTGCCAGGCAGTGTTATCATAGTACACCGATCAGTAATTACTAATATTAGGAGTGATAATGACTGTGCCAGGCAGTGTTACCATAGTACACCGATCAGTAATTACTAATATTAGGAGTGATAATGACTGTGCCAGGCAGTGTTACCATAGTACACCGATCAGTAATTACTAATATTAGGAGTGATAGTGACTTGTGCCAGGCAGTGTTACCATAGTACACCGATCAGTAATTACTGGTATTAGGTGTGATAATGACTTGTGCCAGGCAGTGTTATCATAGTACACCGATCAGTAATTACTGGTATTAGGTGTGATAGTGACTTGTGCCAGGCAGTGTTACCATAGTACACCGATCAGTAATTACTGGTATTAGGTGTGATAGTGACTTGTGCCAGGCAGTGTTATCATAGTACACCGATCAGTAATTACTGGTATTAGGTGTGATAATGACTTGTGCCAGGCAGTGTTACCATAGTACACCGATCAGTAATTACTGGTATTAGGTGTGATAATGACTTGTGCCAGGCAGTGTTATCATAGTACACCGATCAGTAATTACTGGTATTAGGTGTGATAATGACTTGTGCCAGGCAGTGTTACCATAGTACACCGATCAGTAATTACTGGTATTAGGTGTGATAATGACTTGTGCCAGGCAGTGTTACCATAGTACACCGATCAGTAATTACTGGTATTAGGAGTGATAATGACTTGTGCCAGGCAGTGTTACCATAGTACACCGATCAGTAATTACTGGTATTAGGAGTGATAATGACTTGTGCCAGGCAGTGTTACCATAGTACACCGATCAGTAATTACTGGTATTAGGTGTGATAATGACTTGTGCCAGGCAGTGTTATCATAGTACACCGATCAGTAATTACTGGTATTAGGTGTGATAATGACTTGAGCCAGGCAGTGTTACCATAGTACACCGATCAGTAATTACTGGTATTAGGTGTGATAATGACTTGTGCCAGGCAGTGTTATCATAGTACACCGATCAGTAATTACTGGTATTAGGTGTGATAATGACTTGTGCCAGGCAGTGTTACCATAGTACACCGATCAGTAATTACTGGTATTAGGTGTGATAATGACTTGTGCCAGGCAGTGTTATCATAGTGCACCGATCAGTAATTACTGGTATTAGGTGTGATAATGACTTGTGCCAGGGAGTGTTACCATAGTACACCGATCAGTAATTACTGGTATTAGGTGTGATAGTGACTTGTGCCAGGCAGTGTTATCATAGTACACCGATCAGTAATTACTGGTATTAGGAGTGATAATGACTTGTGCCAGGCAGTGTTATCATAGTACACCGATCAGTAATTACTGGTATTAGGTGTAATAATGACTTGTGCCAGGCAGTGTTACCATAGTACACCGATCAGTAATTACTGGTATTAGGTGTGATAGTGACTTGTGCCAGGCAGTGTTATCATAGTACACCGATCAGTAACTACTGGTATTAGGTGTAATAATGACTTGTGCCAGGCAGTGTTACCATAGTACACCGATCAGTAATTACTGGTATTAGGTGTGATAGTGACTTGTGCCAGGCAGTGTTACCATAGTACACCGATCAGTAATTACTGGTATTAGGTGTAATAATGACTTGTGCCAGGCAGTGTTATCATAGTACACCGATCAGTAATTACTGGTATTAGGTGTAATAATGACTTGTGCCAGGCAGTGTTACCATAGTACACCGATCAGTAATTACTGGTATTAGGTGTGATAGTGACTTGTGCCAGGCAGTGTTACCATAGTACACCGATCAGTAATTACTGGTATTAGGTGTGATAGTGACTTGTGCCAGGCAGTGTTACCATAGTACACCGATCAGTAATTACTGGTATTAGGTGTAATAATGACTTGTGCCAGGCAGTGTTACCAAAGTACACCGATCAGTAATTACTGGTATTAGGTGTAATAATGACTTGTGCCAGGCAGTGTTATCATAGTACACCGATCAGTAATTACTGGTATTAGGTGTAATAATGACTTGTGCCAGGCAGTGTTACCATAGTATCCTGATCAGTAATTACTGGTATTAGGTGTGATAATGACTGTGCCAGGCAGTGTTACCATAGTACACCGATCAGTAATTACTGGTATTAGGTGTGATAATGACTTGTGCCAGGCAGTGTTATCATAGTACACCGATCAGTAATTACTGGTATTAGGTGTGATAATGACTTGTGCCAGGCAGTGTTACCATAGTACACCGATCAGTAATTACTGGTATTAGGTGTGATAGTGACTTGTGCCAGGCAGTGTTACCATAGTACACCGATCAGTAATTACTGGTATTAGGTGTAATAATGACTTGTGCCAGGCAGTGTTATCATAGTACACCGATCAGTAATTACTGGTATTAGGTGTAATAATGACTTGTGCCAGGCAGTGTTACCATAGTACACCGATCAGTAATTACTGGTATTAGGTGTGATAGTGACTTGTGCCAGGCAGTGTTACCAAAGTACACCGATCAGTAATTACTGGTATTAGGTGTAATAATGACTTGTGCCAGGCAGTGTTACCATAGTACACCGATCAGTAATTACTGGTATTAGGAGTGATAATGACTTGTGCCAGGCAGTGTTACCATAGTATCCTGATCAGTAATTACTGGTATTAGGTGTGATAATGACTGTGCCAGGCAGTGTTACCATAGTACACCGATCAGTAATTACTGGTATTAGGTGTGATAATGACTTGTGCCAGGCAGTGTTATCATAGTACACCGATCAGTAATTACTGGTATTAGGTGTGATAGTGACTTGTGCCAGGCAGTGTTACCATAGTACACCGATCAGTAATTACTGGTATTAGGTGTGATAGTGACTTGTGCCAGGCAGTGTTACCATAGTACACCGATCAGTAATTACTGGTATTAGGTGTGATAATGACTTGTGCCAGGCAGTGTTACCATAGTACACCGATCAGTAATTACTAATATTAGGAGTGATAATGACTGTGCCAGGCAGTGTTACCATAGTACACCGATCAGTAATTACTGGTATTAGGTGTGATAATGACTTGTGCCAGGCAGTGTTATCATAGTACACCGATCAGTAATTACTGGTATTAGTAGTGATAGTGACATGTGCCAGGCAGTGTTATCATAGTACACCGATCAGTAATTACTGGTATTAGGTGTGATAGTGACTTGTGCCAGGCAGTGTTATCATAGTACTACGGTCAGTAATTACTGGTATTAGGTGTGATAATGACTTGTGCCAGGCAGTGTTACCATAGTACACCGGTCAGTAATTACTGGTATTAGGTGTAATAATGACTTGTGCCAGGCAGTGTTACCATAGTACACCGATCAGTAATTACTAATATTAGGAGTGATAATGACTTGTGCCAGGCAGTGTTACCATAGTATCCTGATCAGTAATTACTGGTATTAGGTGTGATAATGACTGTGCCAGGCAGTGTTACCATAGTACACCGATCAGTAATTACTGGTATTAGGTGTGATAGTGACTTGTGCCAGGCAGTGTTATCATAGTACACCTATCAGTAATTACTGGTATTAGGTGTGATAATGACTTGTGCCAGGCAGTGTTACCATAGTACACCGATCAGTAATTACTAATATTAGGAGTGATAATGACTTGTGCCAGGCAGTGTTATCATAGTACACCGAACAGTAATTACTGGTATTAGGAGTGATAGTGACTTGTGCCAGGCAGTGTTATCATAGTACACCGATCAGTAATTACTGGTATTAGTAGTGATAGTGACTTGTGCCAGGCAGTGTTATCATAGTACACCGATCAGTAATTACTGGTATTAGGTGTGATAGTGACTTGTGCCAGGCAGTGTTACCATAGTACTACGATCAGTAATTACTGGTATTAGGTGTGATAATGACTTGTGCCAGGCAGTGTTACCATAGTACACCGATCAGTAATTACTGGTATTAGGTGTAATAATGACTTGTGCCAGGCAGTGTTACCATAGTACACCGATCAGTAATTACTGGTATTAGGTGTGATAATGACTTGTGCCAGGCAGTGTTACCATAGTACATTGATCAGTAATTACTGGTATTAGGTGTGATAATGACTGTGCCAGGCAGTGTTACCATAGTACACCGATCAGTAATTACTGGTATTAGGTGTAATAATGACTTGTGCCAGGCAGTGTTACCATAGTACACCGATCAGTAATTACTGGTATTAGGTGTGATAGTGACTTGTGCCAGGCAGTGTTACCATAGTACTACGATCAGTAATTACTGGTATTAGGTGTGATAATGACTTGTGCCAGGCAGTGTTACCATAGTACACGGATCAGTAATTACTGGTATTAGGTGTGATAATGACTTGTGCCAGGCAGTGTTACCATAGTACACCGATCAGTAATTACTGGTATTAGGTGTAATAATGACTTGTGCCAGGCAGTGTTACCATAGTACACTGATCAGTAATTACTGGTATTAGGTGTGATAATGACTTGTGCCAGGCAGTGTTACCATAGTACATTGATCAGTAATTACTGGTATTAGGTGTGATAATGACTGTGCCAGGCAGTGTTACCATAGTACACCGATCAGTAATTACTGGTATTAGGTGTAATAATGACTTGTGCCAGGCAGTGTTATCATAGTACACCGATCAGTAATTACTGTTATTAGGTGTGATAATGACTTGTGCCAGGCAGTGTTACCATAGTACACCGATCAGTAATTACTGGTATTAGGTGTAATAATGACTTGTGCCAGGCAGTGTTACCATAGTACACCGATCAGTAATTACTGGTATTAGGTGTGATAATGACTTGTGCCAGGCAGTGTTACCATAGTACATTGATCAGTAATTACTGGTATTAGGTGTGATAATGACTGTGCCAGGCAGTGTTACCATAGTACACCGATCAGTAATTACTGGTATTAGGTGTAATAATGACTTGTGCCAGGCAGTGTTACCATAGTACACCGATCAGTAATTACTGGTATTAGGTGTGATAGTGACTTGTGCCAGGCAGTGTTACCATAGTACTACGATAAGTAATTACTGGTATTAGGTGTGATAATGACTTGTGCCAGGCAGTGTTACCATAGTACACCGATCAGTAATTACTGGTATTAGGTGTAATAATGACTTGTGCCAGGCAGTGTTACCATAGTACACCGATCAGTAATTACTGGTATTAGGTGTGATAATGACTTGTGCCAGGCAGTGTTACCATAGTACATTGATCAGTAATTACTGGTATTAGGTGTGATAATGACTGTGCCAGGCAGTGTTACCATAGTACACCGATCAGTAATTACTGGTATTAGGTGTAATAATGACTTGTGCCAGGCAGTGTTACCATAGTACACCGATCAGTAATTACTGGTATTAGGTGTGATAATGACTTGTGCCAGGCAGTGTTACCATAGTACATTGATCAGTAATTACTGGTATTAGGTGTGATAATGACTGTGCCAGGCAGTGTTACCATAGTACACCGATCAGTAATTACTGGTATTAGGTGTGATAATGACTTGTGCCAGGCAGTGTTATCATAGTACACCGATCAGTAATTACTGGTATTAGGTGTGATAATGACTGTGCCAGGCAGTGTTATCATAGTACACCGATCAGTAATTACTGGTATTAGGTGTGATAATGACTGTGCCAGGCAGTGTTACCATAGTACACCGATCAGTAATTACTGGTATTAGGTGTAATAATGACTTGTGCCAGGCAGTGTTACCATAGTACACCGATCAGTAATTACTGGTATTAGGTGTGATAATGACTTGTGCCAGGCAGTGTTACCATAGTACATTGATCAGTAATTACTGGTATTAGGTGTGATAATGACTGTGCCAGGCAGTGTTACCATAGTACACCGATCAGTAATTACTGGTATTAGGTGTGATAATGACTTGTGCCAGGCAGTGTTATCATAGTACACCGATCAGTAATTACTGGTATTAGGTGTGATAATGACTGTGCCAGGCAGTGTTATCATAGTACACCGATCAGTAATTACTGGTATTAGGTGTGATAATGACTGTGCCAGGCAGTGTTATCATAGTACACCGATCAGTAATTACTGGTATTAGGTGTGATAATGACTTGTGCCAGGCAGTGTTATCATAGTACACCGATGAGTAATTACTGGTATTAGGTGTGATAGTGACTTGTGCCAGGCAGTGTTACCATAGTACACCGATCAGTAATTACTGGTATTAGGTGTGATAGTGACTTGTGCCAGGCAGTGTTACCATAGTACACCGATCAGTAATTACTGGTATTAGGTGTGATAATGACTTGTGCCAGGCAGTGTTATCATAGTACACCGATCAGTAATTACTAATATTAGGAGTGATAATGACTGTGCCAGGCAGTGTTACCATAGTACACCGATCAGTAATTACTGGTATTAGGTGTGATAATGACTTGTGCCAGGCAGTGTTATCATAGTACACCGATCAGTAATTACTGGTATTAGGTGTGATAGTGACTTGTGCCAGGCAGTGTTACCATAGTACACCGATCAGTAATTACTGGTATTAGGTGTGATAATGACTTGTGCCAGGCAGTGTTATCATAGTACACCGATCAGTAATTACTGGTATTAGGTGTGATAATGACTGTGCCAGGCAGTGTTATCATAGTACACCGATCAGTAATTACTGGCATTAGGAGTGATAGTGACTTGTGCCAGGCAGTGTTATCATAGTACACCGATCAGTAATTACTGGTATTAGGTGTGATAATGACTTGTGCCAGGCAGTGTTACCATAGTACACCGATCAGTAATTACTGGTATTAGGTGTGATAATGACTTGTGCCAGGCAGTGTTATCATAGTACACCGATCAGTAATTACTGGTATTAGGTGTGATAATGACTTGTGCCAGGCAGTGTTATCATAGTACACCGATCAGTAATTACTGGTATTAGGTGTGATAGTGACTTGTGCCAGGCAGTGTTACCATAGTACACCGATCAGTAATTACTGGTATTAGGTGTGATAATGACTTCTGCCAGGCAGTGTTATCATAGTACACCGATCAGTAATTACTGGTATTAGGTGTGATAATGACTGTGCCAGGCAGTGTTATCATAGTACACCGATCAGTAATTACTGGCATTAGGAGTGATAGTGACTTGTGCCAGGCAGTGTTATCATAGTACACCGATCAGTAATTACTGGTATTAGGTGTGATAGTGACTTGTGCCAGGCAGTATTACCATAGTACACCGATCAGTAATTACTGGTATTAGGTGTGATAATGACTTGTGCCAGGCAGTGTTATCATAGTACACCGATCAGTAATTACTGGTATTAGAAGTGATAGTGACTTGTGCCAGGCAGTGTTATCATAGTACACCGATCAGTAATTACTGGTATTAGGTGTGATAGTGACTTGTGCCAGGCAGTGTTACCATAGTACACCGATCAGTAATTACTGGTATTAGGTGTGATAGTGACTTGTGCCAGGCAGTGTTATCATAGTACACCGATCAGTAATTACTGGTATTAGGTGTGATAATGACTTGTGCCAGGCAGTGTTACCATAGTACACCGATCAGTAATTACTGGTATTAGGTGTGATAATGACTTGTGCCAGGCAGTGTTATCATAGTACACCGATCAGTAATTACTGGTATTAGGAGTGATAATGACTTGTGCCAGGCAGTGTTACCATAGTACACCGATCAGTAATTACTGGTATTAGGTGTGATAATGACTTGTGCCAGGCAGTGTTACCATAGTACACCGATCAGTAATTACTAATATTAGGAGTGATAATGACTGTGCCAGGCAGTGTTATCATAGTACACCGATCAGTAATTACTGGTATTAGGTGTGATAGTGACTTGTACCAGGCAGTGTTATCATAGTACAACGATCAGTAATTACTGGTATTAGGTGTGATAATGACTTGTGCCAGGCAGTGTTACCATAGTACACCGATCAGTAATTACTAATATTAGGAGTGATAATGACTGTGCCAGGCAGTGTTACCATAGTACACCGATCAGTAATTACTGGTATTAGGTGTGATAATGACTTGTGCCAGGCAGTGTTATCATAGTACACCGATCAGTAATTACTGGTATTAGGTGTAATAATGACTTGTGCCAGGCAGTGTTATCATAGTATCCTGATCAGTAATTTCTGGTATTAGGTCTGATAGTGACTTGTGCCAGACAGTGTTAACATAGTACACCGATCAGTAATTACTTGTATTAGGTGTGATAGTGACTTGTGCCAGGCAGTGTTATCATAGTACACCGATCAGTAATTACTGGTATTAGATGTGATAATGACTTGTGCCAGGCAGTGTTATCATAGTACACCGATCAGTAATTACTTGTATTAGGTGTGATAGTGACTTGTGCCAGGCAGTGTTATCATAGTACACCGATCAGTAATTACTTGTATTAGGTGTGATAGTGACTTGTGCCAGGCAGTGTTATCATAGTACACAGATCAGTAATTACTGGTATTAGGAGTGATAATGACTTGTGCCAGGCAGTGTTATCATAGTACACCGATCAGTAATTACTTGTATTAGGTGTGATAGTGACTTGTGCCAGGCAGTGTTATCATAGTACACCGATCAGTAATTACTGGTATTAGATGTGATAATGACTTGTGCCAGGCAGTGTTATCATAGTACACCGATCAGTAATTACTTGTATTAGGTGTGATAGTGACTTGTGCCAGGCAGTGTTATCATAGTACACCGATCAGTAATTACTGGTATTAGATGTGATAATGACTTGTGCCAGGCAGTGTTATCATAGTACACCGATCAGTAATTACTGGTATTAGTAGTGATAGTGACTTGTGCCAGGCAGTGTTACCATAGTACACCGATCAGTAATTACTGGTATTAGTAGTGATAGTGACTTGTGCCAGGCAGTGTTACCATAGTACACCGATCAGTAATTACTGGTATTAGGTGTGATAGTGACTTGTGCCAGGCAGTGTTATCATAGTACACCGATCAGTAATTACTGGTATTAGGTGTGATAATGACTTGTGCCAGGCAGTGTTATCATAGTACACCGATCAATAATTACTGGTATTAGGTGTGATAATGACTTGTGCCAGGCAGTGTTACCATAGTACACCGATCAGTAATTACTGGTATTAGGTGTGATAATGACTTGTGCCAGGCAGTGTTATCATAGTACACCAATCAATAATTACTGGTATTAGGTGTGATAGTGACTTGTGCCAGGCAGTGTTATCATAGTACACCGATCAGTAATTACTGGTATTAGGTGTGATAGTGACTTGTGCCAGGCAGTGTTATCATAGTACACCGATCAGTAATTACTGGTATTAGGTGTGATAGTGACTTGTGCCAGGCAGTGTTACCATAGTACACCGATCAGTAATTACTGGTATTAGGTGTGATAATGACTTGTGCCAGGCAGTGTTATCATAGTACACCGATCAATAATTACTGGTATTAGGTGTGATAGTGACTTGTGCCAGGCAGTGTTATCATAGTACACCGATCAGTAATTACTGGTATTAGGTGTGATAATGACTTGTGCCAGGTAGTGTTACCATAGTACACCGAACAGTAATTATTGGTATTAGGTTTGATAGTGACTTGTGCCAGGCAGTGTTACCATAGTACACCGATCAGTAATTACTGGTATTAGGTGTGATAATGACTTGTGCCAGGCAGTGTTATCATAGTACACCGATCAATAATTACTGGTATTAGGTGTGATAGTGACTTGTGCCAGGCAGTGTTATCATAGTACACCGATCAGTAATTACTGGTATTAGTAGTGATAGTGACTTGTGCCAGGCAGTGTTACCATAGTACACCGATCAGTAATTACTGGTATTAGTAGTGATAGTGACTTGTGCCAGGCAGTGTTACCATAGTACACCGATCAGTAATTACTGGTATTAGTAGTGATAGTGACTTGTGCCAGGCAGTGTTACCATAGTACACCGATCAGTAATTACTGGTATTAGGTGTGATAGTGACTTGTGCCAGGCAGTGTTATCATAGTACACCGATCAGTAATTACTGGTATTAGGTGTGATAATGACTTGTGCCAGGCAGTGTTACCATAGTACACCGATCAGTAATTACTGGTATTAGGTGTGATAATGACTTGTGCCAGGCAGTGTTATCATAGTACACCGATCAGTAATTACTAATATTAGGAGTGATAATGACTGTGCCAGGCAGTGTTATCATAGTACACCGATCAGTAATTACTAATATTAGGAGTGATAATGACTGTGCCAGGCAGTGTTATCATAGTACACCGATCAGTAACTACTGGTATTAGGTGTGATAATGACTTGTGCCAGGCAGTGTTATAATAGTACAACGATCAGTAATTACTGGTATTAGGTGTGATAATGACTTGTGCCAGGCAGTGTTACCATAGTACACCGATCAGTAATTACTGGTATTAGGAGTGATAATGACTGTGCCAGGCAGTGTTACCATAGTACACCGATCAGTAATTACTGGTATTAGGTGTGATAATGACTTGTGCCAGGCAGTGTTATCATAGTACACCGATCAGTAATTACTGGTATTAGGTGTGATAATGACTTGTGCCAGGCAGTGTTATCATAGTACACCGATCAGTAATTACTGGTATTAGGAGTGATAATGACTTGTGCCAGGCAGTGTTACCATAGTACACCGATCAGTAATTACTGGTATTAGGTGTGATAGTGACTTGTGCCAGGCAGTGTTACCATAGTACACCGATCAGTAATTACTGGTATTAGGAGTGATAATGACTTGTGCCAGGCAGTGTTACCATAGTACACCGATCACTAATTACTGGTATTAGGTGTGATAATGACTTGTGCCAGGCAGTGTTACCATAGTACACCGATCAGTAATTACTGGTATTAGGTGTGATAGTGACTTGTGCCAGGCAGTGTTATCATAGTACACCGATCAGTAATTACTGGTATTAGGTGTAATAATGACTTGTGCCAGGCAGTGTTACCATAGTACACCGATCAGTAATTACTGGTATTAGGTGTGATAGTGACTTGTGCCAGGCAGTGTTATCATAGTACACCGATCAGTAATTACTGGTATTAGGTGTGATAGTGACTTGTGCCAGGCAGTGTTATCATAGTACACCGATCAGTGATTACTGGTATTAGGTGTAATAATGACTTGTGCCAGGCAGTGTTACCATAGTACACCGATCAGTAATTACTGGTATTAGGTGTGATAATGACTTGTGCCAGGCAGCGTTATCATAGTACACCGATCAGTAATTACTGGTATTAGGTGTGATAATGACTTGTGCCAGGCAGTGTTACCATAGTACACCGATCAGTAATTACTGGTATTAGGAGTGATAGTGACTTGTGCCAGGCAGTGTTATCATAGTACACCGATCAGTAATTACTGGTATTAGGTGTGATAATGACTTGTGCCAGGCAGTGTTACCATAGTACACCGATCAGTAATTACTGGTATTAGGTGTGATAGTGACTTGTGCCAGGCAGTGTTATCATAGTACACCGATCAGTAATTACTGGTATTAGGTGTAATAATGACTTGTGCCAGGCAGTGTTACCATAGTACACCGATCAGTAATTACTGGTATTAGGTGTGATAGTGACTTGTGCCAGGCAGTGTTATCATAGTACACCGATCAGTAACTACTGGTATTAGGTGTGATAGTGACTTGTGCCAGGCAGTGTTACCATAGTACACCGATCAGTAATTACTGGTATTAGGTGTAATAATGACTTGTGCCAGGCAGTGTTACCATAGTACACCGATCAGTAATTACTGGTATTAGGTGTGATAGTGACTTGTGCCAGGCAGTGTTATCATACTACACTGATCAGTAATTACTGGTATTAGGTGTGATAGTGACTTGTGCCAGGCAGTGTTATCATAGTACACTGATCAGTAATTACTGGTATTAGGTGTAATAATGACTTGTGCCAGGCAGTGTTACCAAAGTACACCGATCAGTAATTACTGGTATTAGGTGTAATAATGACTTGTGCCAGGCAGTGTTACCATAGTACACCGATCAGTAATTACTGGTATTAGGAGTGATAATGACTTGTGCCAGGCAGTGTTATCATAGTACACCGATCAGTAACTACTGGTATTAGGTGTGATAGTGACTTGTGCCAGGCAGTGTTACCATAGTACACCGATCAGTAATTACTGGTATTAGGTGTAATAATGACTTGTGCCAGGCAGTGTTATCATAGTACACCGATCAGTAACTACTGGTATTAGGTGTAATAATGACTTGTGCCAGGCAGTGTTACCATAGTACACCGATCAGTAATTACTGGTATTAGGTGTGATAATGACTTGTGCCAGGCAGTGTTACCATAGTACACCGATCAGTAATTACTGGTATGAGGTGTGATAATGACTTGTGCCAGGCAGTGTTATCATAGTACACCGATCAGTAATTACTGGTATTAGGTGTGATAATGACTTGTGCCAGGCAGTGTTATCATAGTACACCGATCAGTAATTACTGGTATTAGGTGTGATAGTGACTTGTGCCAGGCAGTGTTACCATAGTACACCGATCAGTAATTACTGGTATTAGGTGTGATAATGACTTGTGCCAGGCAGTATTATCATAGTAGACCGATCAGTAATTACTGGTATTAGGTGTGATAATGACTTGTGCCAGGCAGTGTTATCATAGTACACCGATCAGTAATTACTGGTATTAGGAGTGATAATGACTTGTGCCAGGCAGTGTTATCATAGTACACCGATCAGTAATTACTGGTATTAGGAGTGATAATGACTTGTGCCAGGCAGTGTTATCATAGTACACCGATCAGTAATTACTGGTATTAGGAGTGATAATGACTTGTGCCAGGCAGTGTTATCATAGTACACCGATCAGTAATTACTGGTATTAGGAGTGATAATGACTTGTGCCAGGCAGTGTTATCATAGTACACCGATCAGTAATTACTGGTATTAGGAGTGAGAATGACTTGTGCCAGGCAGTGTTACCATAGTACACCGATCAGTAACTACTGGTATTAGGTGTGATAGTGACTTGTGCCAGGCAGTGTTATCATAGTACACCGATCAGTAACTACTGGTATTAGGTGTGATAGTGACTTGTGCCAGGCAGTGTTATCATAGTACACCGATCAATAATTACTGGTATTAGGTGTAATAATGACTTGTGCCAGGCAGTGTTATCATAGTACACCGATCAGTAATTACTGGTATTAGGAGTGAGAATGACTTGTGCCAGGCAGTGTTATCATAGTACACCGATCAGTAATTACTGGTATTGGGTGTAATAATGACTTGTGCCAGGCAGTGTTACCATAGTACACCGATCAGTAATTACTGGTATTAGGTGTGATAATGACTTGTGCCAGGCAGTGTTACCATAGTACACCGATCAGTAATTACTGGTATTAGGTGTGATAATGACTTGTGCCAGGCAGTATTATCATAGTAGACCGATCAGTAATTACTGATATTAGGTGTGATAATGACTTGTGCCAGGCAGTGTTATCATAGTACACCGATCAGTAATTACTGGTATTAGGTGTGATAATGACTTGTGCCAGGCAGTGTTACCATAGTACACCGATCAGTAATTACTGGTATTAGGTGTGATAATGACTTGTGCCAGGCAGTGTTATCATAGTACACCTATCAGTAATTACTGGTATTAGGTGTGATAATGACTTGTGCCAGGCAGTATTATCATAGTAGACCGATCAGTAACTACTGGTATTAGGAGTGATAATGACTTGTGCCAGGCAGTGTTATCATAGTACACCGATCAGTAATTACTGGTATTAGGTGTGATAATGACTTGTGCCAGGCAGTGTTACCATAGTACACCGATCAGTAATTACTGGTATTAGGTGTGATAATGACTTGTGCCAGGCAGTGTTATCATAGTACACCTATCAGTAATTACTGGTATTAGGTGTGATAATGATTTGTGCCAGGCAGTGTTATCATAGTACACCGATCAGTAATTACTGGTATTAGGTGTGATAATGACTTGTGCCAGGCAGTGTTATCATAGTACACCTATCAGTAATTACTGGTATTAGGTGTGATAATGACTTGTGCCAGGCAGTGTTGTCATAGTACACCGATCAGTAATTACTGGTATTAGGAGTGATAATGACTTGTGCCAGGCAGTGTTATCATAGTACACCGATCAGTAATTACTGGTATTAGGTGTAATAATGACTTGTGCCAGGCAGTGTTATCATAGTACACCGATCAGTAATTACTGGTATTAGGAGTGAGAATGACTTGTGCCAGGCAGTGTTATCATAGTACACCGATCAGTAATTACTGGTATTGGGTGTAATAATAACTTGTGCCAGGCAGTGTTACCATAGTACACCGATCAGTAATTACTGGTATTAGGTGTGATAATGACTTGTGCCAGGCAGTGTTATCATAGTACACCGATCAGTAATTACTGGTATTAGGAGTGAGAATGACTTGTGCCAGGCAGTGTTATCATAGTACACCGATCAGTAATTACTGGTATTGGGTGTAATAATGACTTGTGCCAGGCAGTGTTATCATAGTACGCCGATCAGTAATTACTGGTATTAGGAGTGAGAATGACTTGTGCCAGGCAGTGTTATCATAGTACACCGATCAGTAATTACTGGTATTGGGTGTAATAATAACTTGTGCCAGGCAGTGTTACCATAGTACACCGATCAGTAATTACTGGTATTAGGTGTGATAATGACTTGTGCCAGGCAGTGTTATCATAGTACACCGATCAGTAATTACTGGTATTAGGAGTGAGAATGACTTGTGCCAGGCAGTGTTATCATAGTACACCGATCAGTAATTACTGGTATTAGGTGTGATAATGACTTGTGCCAGGCAGTGTTACCATAGTACACCGATCAGTAATTACTGGTATTAGGTGTGATAGTGACTTGTGCCAGGCAGTGTTACCATAGTACACCGATCAGTAATTACTGGTATTAGGTGTGATAATGACTTGTGCCAGGCAGTGTTATCATAGTACACCTATCAGTAATTACTGGTATTAGGTGTGATAATGACTTGTGCCAGGCAGTATTATCATAGTAGACCGATCAGTAATTACTGATATTAGGTGTGATAATGACTTGTGCCAGGCAGTGTTATCATAGTACACCGATCAGTAATTACTGGTATTAGGTGTGATAATGACTTGTGCCAGGCAGTATTATCATAGTAGACCGATCAGTAATTACTGATATTAGGTGTGATAATGACTTGTGCCAGGCAGTGTTATCATAGTACACCGATCAGTAATTACTGGTATTAGGTGTGATAATGACTTGTGCCAGGCAGTGTTACCATAGTACACCGATCAGTAATTACTGGTATTAGGTGTGATAATGACTTGTGCCAGGCAGTGTTATCATAGTACACCTATCAGTAATTACTGGTATTAGGTGTGATAATGATTTGTGCCAGGCAGTGTTATCATAGTACACCGATCAGTAATTACTGGTATTAGGTGTGATAATGACTTGTGCCAGGCAGTGTTATCATAGTACACCTATCAGTAATTACTGGTATTAGGTGTGATAATGACTTGTGCCAGGCAGTGTTGTCATAGTACACCGATCAGTAATTACTGGTATTAGGAGTGATAATGACTTGTGCCAGGCAGTGTTATCATAGTACACCGATCAGTAATTACTGGTATTAGGTGTAATAATGACTTGTGCCAGGCAGTGTTATCATAGTACACCGATCAGTAATTACTGGTATTAGGAGTGAGAATGACTTGTGCCAGGCAGTGTTATCATAGTAGACCGATCAGTAATTACTGGTATTAGGTGTGATAATGACTTGTGCCAGGCAGTGTTATCATAGTACACCGATCAGTAATTACTGGTATTAGGAGTGAGAATGACTTGTGCCAGGCAGTGTTATCATAGTACACCGATCAGTAATTACTGGTATTAGGTGTGATAATGACTTGTGCCAAGCAGTGTTATCATAGTACACCTATCAGTAATTACTGATATTAGGTGTGATAATGACTTGTGCCAGGCAGTGTTATCATAGTACACCGATCAGTAATTACTGGTATTAGGTGTGATAATGACTTGTGCCAGGCAGTGTTACCATAGTACACCGATCAGTAATTACTGGTATTAGGAGTGATAATGACTTGTGCCAGGCAGTGTTACCATAGTACACCGATCAGTAATTACTGGTATTAGGTGTAATAATGACTTGTGCCAGGCAGTGTTATCATAGTACACCTATCAGTAATTACTGGTATTAGGTGTGATAATGATTTGTGCCAGGCAGTGTTATCATAGTACACCGATCAGTAATTACTGGTATTAGGTGTGATAATGACTTGTGCCAGGCAGTGTTATCATAGTACACCTATCAGTAATTACTGGTATTAGGTGTGATAATGACTTGTGCCAGGCAGTGTTGTCATAGTACACCGATCAGTAATTACTGGTATTAGGAGTGATAATGACTTGTGCCAGGCAGTGTTATCATAGTACACCGATCAGTAATTACTGGTATTAGGTGTAATAATGACTTGTGCCAGGCAGTGTTATCATAGTACACCGATCAGTAATTACTGGTATTAGGAGTGAGAATGACTTGTGCCAGGCAGTGTTATCATAGTAGACCGATCAGTAATTACTGGTATTAGGTGTGATAATGACTTGTGCCAGGCAGTGTTATCATAGTACACCGATCAGTAATTACTGGTATTAGGAGTGAGAATGACTTGTGCCAGGCAGTGTTATCATAGTACACCGATCAGTAATTACTGGTATTAGGTGTGATAATGACTTGTGCCAAGCAGTGTTATCATAGTACACCTATCAGTAATTACTGATATTAGGTGTGATAATGACTTGTGCCAGGCAGTGTTATCATAGTACACCGATCAGTAATTACTGGTATTAGGTGTGATAATGACTTGTGCCAGGCAGTGTTACCATAGTACACCGATCAGTAATTACTGGTATTAGGAGTGATAATGACTTGTGCCAGGCAGTGTTACCATAGTACACCGATCAGTAATTACTGGTATTAGGTGTAATAATGACTTGTGCCAGGCAGTGTTACCATAGTACACCGATCAGTAATTACTGGTATTAGGTGTGATAATGACTTGTGCCAGGCAGTGTTACCATAGTACACCGATCAGTAATTACTGGTATTGGGTGTAATAATGACTTGTGCCAGGCAGTGTTATCATAGTACACCGATCAGTAATTACTGGTATTAGGAGTGATAATGACTTGTGCCAGGCAGTGTTACCATAGTACACCGATCAGTAATTACTGGTATTGGGTGTAATAATGACTTGTGCCAGGCAGTGTTATCATAGTACACCGATCAGTAATTACTGGTATTGGGTGTAATAATGACTTGTGCCAGGCAGTGTTACCATAGTACACCGATCAGTAATTACTGGTATTAGGTGTGATAATGACTTGTGCCAGGCAGTGTTATCATAGTACACCGATCAGTAATTACTGGTATTAGGTGTAATAATGACTTGTGCCAGGCAGTGTTATCATAGTACACCTATCAGTAATTACTGGTATTAGGTGTGATAATGACTTGTGCCAGGCAGTGTTACCATAGTACACCGATCAGTAATTACTGGTATTAGGTGTGATAATGACTTGTGCCAGGCAGTGTTATCATAGTACACCTATCAGTAATTACTGGTATTAGGTGTGATAATGACTTGTGCCAGGCAGTGTTACCATAGTACACCGATCAGTAATTACTGGTATTAGGTGTGATAATGACTTGTGCCAGGCAGTGTTATCATAGTACACCGATCAGTAATTACTGATATTAGGTGTAATAATGACTTGTGCCAGGCAGTGTTATCATAGTACACCGATCAGTAATTACTGGTATTAGGTGTAATAATGACTTGTGCCAGGCAGTATTATCATAGTAGACCGATCAGTAATTACTGATATTAGGTGTGATAATGACTTGTGCCAGGCAGTGTTACCATAGTACACCGATCAGTAATTACTGGTAATAGGTGTGATAATGACTTGTGCCAGGCAGTGTTATCATAGTACACCGATCAGTAATTACTAGTATTAGGTGTAATAATGACTTGTGCCAGGCAGTATTATCATAGTAGACCGATCAGTAATTACTGATATTAGGTGTGATAATGACTTGTGCCAGGCAGTGTTACCATAGTACACCGATCAGTAATTACTGGTATTAGGAGTGATAGTGTCTTGTGCCAGGCAGTGTTACCATAGTACACCGATCAGTAATTACTGGTATTAGGTGTAATAATGACTTGTGCCAGGCAGTATTATCATAGTAGACCGATCAGTAATTACTGATATTAGGTGTGATAATGACTTGTGCCAGGCAGTGTTATCATAGTACACCGATCAGTAATTACTGATATTAGGTGTGATAATGACTTGTGCCAGGCAGTGTTATCATAGTACACCGATCAGTAATTACTGGTATTAGGTGTAATAATGACTTGTGCCAGGCAGTGTTACCATAGTACACCGATCAGTAATTACTGGTATTAGGAGTGATAGTGTCTTGTGCCAGGCAGTGTTACCATAGTACACCGATCAGTAATTACTGGTATTGGGTGTAATAATGACTTGTGCCAGGCAGTGTTATCATAGTACACCGATCAGTAATTACTGGTATTGGGTGTAATAATGACTTGTGCCAGGCAGTGTTATCATAGTACACCGATCAGTAATTACTGGTATTAGGTGTGATAATGACTTGTGCCAGGCAGTGTTATCATAGTACACCGATCAGTAATTACTGGTATTAGGTGTGATAATGACTTGTGCCAGGCAGTGTTACCATAGTACACCGATCAGTAATTACTGGTATTAGGTGTGATAATGACTTGTGCCAGGCAGTGTTATCATAGTACACCGATCAGTAATTACTGGTATTAGGTGTGATAATGACTTGTGCCAGGCAGTGTTACCATAGTACACCGATCAGTAATTACTGGAATTAGGTGTGATAATGACTTGTGCCAGGCAGTGTTACCATAGTACACCGATCAGTAACTACTGGTATTAGGTGTGATAATGACTTGTGCCAGGCAGTGTTACCATAGCACACCGATCAGTAATTACTGGTATTAGGTGTGATAGTGACTTGTGCCAGGCAGTGTTATCATAGTACACCGATCAGTAATTACTGGTATTAGGTGTAATAATGACTTGTGCCAGGCAGTGTTACCATAGTACACCGATCAGTAATTACTGGTATTAGGTGTGATAGTGACTTGTGCCAGGCAGTGTTATCATAGTACACCGATCAGTAATTACTGGTATTAGGTGTGATAATGACTTGTGCCAGGCAGTGTTATCATAGTGCACCGATCAGTAATTACTGGTATTAGGTGTGATAATGACTTGTGCCAGGCAGTGTTACCATAGTACACCGATCAGTAATTACTGGTATTAGGTGTAATAATGACTTGTGCCAGGCAGTGTTACCATAGTACACCGATCAGTAATTACTGGTATTAGGTGTAATAATGACTTGTGCCAGGCAGTGTTACCATAGTACACCGATCAGTAATTACTGGTATTAGGTGTGATAGTGACTTGTGCCAGGCAGTGTTATCATAGTACACCGATCAGTAATTACTGGTATTAGGTGTAATAATGACTTGTGCCAGGCAGTGTTACCATAGTACACCGATCAGTAATTACTGGTATTAGGAGTGATAATGACTTGTGCCAGGCAGTGTTACCATAGTACACCGATCAGTAATTACTGGTATTAGGTGTAATAATGACTTGTGCCAGGCAGTGTTACCATAGTACACCGATCAGTAATTACTGGTATTAGGTGTAATAATGACTTGTGCCAGGCAGTGTTACCATAGTACACCGATCAGTAATTACTGGTATTAGGTGTAATAATGACTTGTGCCAGGCAGTGTTATCATAGTACACCGATCAGTAATTACTGGTATTAGGTGTGATAATGACTTGTGCCAGGCAGTGTTACCATAGTACACCGATCAGTAATTACTGGTATTAGGTGTAATAATGACTTGTGCCAGGCAGTGTTACCATAGTACACCGATCAGTAATTACTGGTATTAGGTGTAATAATGACTTGTGCCAGGCAGTGTTACCATAGTACACCGATCAGTAATTACTGGTATTAGGTGTAATAATGACTTGTACCAGGCAGTGTTACCATAGTACACCGATCAGTAATTACTGGTATTAGGAGTGATAATGACTTGTGCCAGGCAGTGTTACCATAGTACACCGATCAGTAATTACTGGTATTAGGTGTGATAATGACTTGTGCCAGGCAGTGTTATCATAGTACACCGATCAGTAATTACTGGTATTAGGTGTAATAATGACTTGTGCCAGGCAGTGTTACCATAGTACACCGATCAGTAATTACTGGTATTAGGTGTAATAATGAATTGTGCCAGGCAGTGTTACCATAGTACACCGATCAGTAATTACTGGTATTAGGTGTGATAGTGACTTGTGCCAGGCAGTGTTATCATAGTACACCGATCAGTAACTACTGGTATTAGGTGTGATAGTGACTTGTGCCAGGCAGTGTTATCATAGTACACCGATCAATAATTACTGGTATTAGGTGTAATAATGACTTGTGCCAGGCAGTGTTATCATAGTACACCGATCAATAATTACTGGTATTAGGTGTGATAGTGACTTGTGCCAGGCAGTGTTATCATAGTACACCGATCAGTAATTACTGGTATTGGGTGTAATAATGACTTGTGCCAGGCAGTGTTATCATAGTACACCGATCAGTAATTACTGGTATTAGGAGTGAGAATGACTTGTGCCAGGCAGTGTTATCATAGTACACCGATCAGTAATTACTGGTATTGGGTGTAATAATGACTTGTGCCAGGCAGTGTTATCATAGTACACCGATCAGTAATTACTGGTATTAGGAGTGAGAATGACTTGTGCCAGGCAGTGTTATCATAGTACACCGATCAGTAATTACTGGTATTGGGTGTAATAATGACTTGTGCCAGGCAGTGTTACCATAGTACACCGATCAGTAATTACTGGTATTAGGTGTGATAATGACTTGTGCCAGGCAGTGTTATCATAGTACACCTATCAGTAATTACTGGTATTAGGTGTGATAATGACTTGTGCCAGGCAGTGTTACCATAGTACACCGATCAGTAATTACTGGTATTAGGTGTGATAATGACTTGTGCCAGGCAGTGTTATCATAGTACACCTATCAGTAATTACTGGTATTAGGTGTAATAATGACTTGTGCCAGGCAGTATTATCATAGTAGACCGATCAGTAATTACTGATATTAGGTGTGATAATGACTTGTGCCAGGCAGTGTTATCATAGTACACCGATCAGTAATTACTGGTATTAGGTGTGATAATGACTTGTGCCAGGCAGTGTTATCATAGTACACCGATCAGTATTTACTGGTATTAGGTGTAATAATGACTTGTGCCAGGCAGTATTATCATAGTAGACCGATCAGTAATTACTGGTATTAGGTGTGATAATGACTTGTGCCAGGCAGTGTTACAATAGTACACCGATCAGTAATTACTGATATTAGGTGTGATAATGACTTGTGCCAGGCAGTGTTATCATAGTACACCGATCAGTAATTACTGGTATTAGGTGTAATAATGACTTGTGCCAGGCAGTATTATCATAGTAGACCGATCAGTAATTACTGATATTAGGTGTGATAATGACTTGTGCCAGGCAGTGTTACCATAGTACACCGATCAGTAATTACTGATATTAGGTGTGATAATGACTTGTGCCAGGCAGTGTTATCATAGTACACAGATCAGTAATTACTGATATTAGGTGTGATAATGACTTGTGCCAGGCAGTGTTATCATAGTACACCGATCAGTAATTACTGGTATTAGGTGTAATAATGACTTGTGCCAGGCAGTATTATCATAGTAGACCGATCAGTAATTACTGGTATTAGGTGTAATAATGACTTGTGCCAGGCAGTATTATCATAGTACACCGATCAGTAATTACTGGTATTAGGAGTGATAGTGTCTTGTGCCAGGCAGTGTTATCATAGTACACCGATCAGTAATTACTGGTATTAGGTGTGATAGTGACTTGTGCCAGGCAGTGTTAGCATAGTACACCGATCAGTAATTACTGGTATTAGGTGTGATAATGACTTGTGCCAGGCAGTGTTATCATAGTACACCGATCAGTAATTACTGGTATTGGGTGTAATAATGACTTGTGCCAGGCAGTGTTATCATAGTACACCGATCAGTAATTACTGGTATTAGGAGTGATAGTGTCTTGTGCCAGGCAGTGTTAGCATAGTACACCGATCAGTAATTACTGGTATTGCGTGTAATAATGACTTGTGCCAGGCAGTGTTACCATAGTACACCGATCAGTAATTACTGGTATTAGGTGTGATAATGACTTGTGCCAGGCAGTGTTATCATAGTACACCGATCAGTAATTACTGGTATTGGGTGTAATAATGACTTGTGCCAGGCAGTGTTACCATAGCACACCGATCAGTAATTACTGGTATTAGGTGTGATAATGACTTGTGCCAGGCAGTGTTATCATAGTACACCGATCAGTAATTACTGGTATTAGGTGTGATAATGACTTGTGCCAGGCAGTGTTATCATAGTACACCTATCAGTAATTACTGGTATTAGGTGTGATAATGACTTGTGCCAGGCAGTGTTATCATAGTACACCTATCAGTAATTACTGGTATTAGGTGTGATAATGACTTGTGCCAGGCAGTGTTACCATAGTACACCGATCAGTAATTACTGGTATTAGGAGTGATAATGACTTGTGTCAGGCAGTGTTATCATAGTACACCGATCAGTAACTACTGGTATTAGGTGTGATAATGACTTGTGCCAGGCAGTGTTATCATAGTACACCGATCAGTAATTACTGGTATTAGGTGTGATAATGACTTGTGCCAGGCAGTGTTATCATAGTACACCGATCAGTAATTACTGGTATTAGGTGTGATAATGACTTGTGCCAGGAAGTGTTACCATAGTACACCGATCAGTAATTACTGGTATTAGGTGTAATAATGACTTGTGCCAGGCAGTGTTACCATAGTACACCGATCAGTAATTACTGGTATTAGGTGTGATAATGACTTGAGCCAGGCAGTGTTATCATAGTACACCGATCAGTAATTACTGGTATTAGGTGTAATAATGACTTGTGCCAGGAAGTGTTACCATAGTACACCGATCAGTAATTACTGGTATTAGGTGTAATAATGACTTGTGCCAGGCAGTGTTATCATAGTACACCGATCAGTAACTACTGGTATTAGGTGTGATAATGACTTGTGCCAGGCAGTGTTATCATAGTACACCGATCAGTAATTACTGGTATTAGGAGTGATAATGACTTGAGCCAGGCAGTGTTACCATTGTACACCGATCAGTAATTACTGGTATTAGGTGTAATAATGACTTGTGCCAGGAAGTGTTATCATAGTACACCGATCAGTAACTACTGGTATTAGGTGTGATAATGACTTGTGCCAGGCAGTGTTACCATAGTACACCGATCAGTAATTACTGGTATTAGGTGTGATAATGACTTGTGCCAGGCAGTGTTATCATAGTACACCGATCAGTAATTACTGGTATTAGGTGTGATAATGACTTGTGCCAGGCAGTGTTATCATAGTACACCGATCAGTAATTACTGGTATTAGGAGTGATAATGACTTGTGCCAGGCAGTGTTATCATAGTACACCGATCAGTAATTACTGGTATTAGGAGTGATAATGACTTGTGCCAGGCAGTGTTATCATAGTACACCGATCAGTAATTACTGATATTAGGAGTGATAATGACTTGTGCCAGGCAGTGTTACCATAGTACACCGATCAGTAATTACTGGTATTAGGTGTAATAATGACTTGTGCCAGGCAGTGTTACCATAGTACACCGATCAGTAATTACTGGTATTAGGTGTAATAATGACTTGTGCCAGGCAGTGTTACCATAGTACACCGATCAGTAATTACAGGTATTAGGTGTGATAATGACTTGTGCCAGGCAGTGTTACCATAGTATACCGATCAGTAATTACTGGTATTAGGAGTGATAATGACTTGTGCCAGGCAGTGTTACCATAGTACACCGATCAGTAATTACTGGTATTAGGAGTGATAGTGACTTGTGCCAGGCAGTGTTACCATAGTACACTGATCAGTAATTACTGGTATTAGGTGTAATAATGACTTGTGCCAGGCAGTGTTACCATAGTACACCGATCAGTAATTACTGGTATTAGGTGTGATAGTGACTTGTACCAGGCAGTGTTATCATAGTACACCGATCAGTAATTACTGGTATTAGGAGTGATAATGACTTGTGCCAGGCAGTGTTACCATAGTACACCGATCAGTAATTACTGGTATTAGGTGTAATAATGACTTGTGCCAGGCAGTGTTACCATAGTACACCGATCAGTAATTACTGGTATTAGGTGTAATAATGACTTGTGCCAGGCAGTGTTACCATAGTACACCGATCAGTAATTACTGGTATTAGGAGTGATAATGACTTGTGCCAGGCAGTGTTACCATAGTACACCGATCAGTAATTACTGGTATTAGGTGTAATAATGACTTGTGCCAGGCAGTGTTACCATAGTACACCGATCAGTAATTACTGGTATTAGGTGTAATAATGACTTGTGCCAGGCAGTGTTACCATAGTACACCGATCAGTAATTACTGGTATTAGGAGTGATAATGACTTGTGCCAGGCAGTGTTACCATAGTACACCGATCAGTAATTACTGGTATTAGGTGTAATAATGACTTGTGCCAGGCAGTGTTACCATAGTACACCGATCAGTAATTACTGGTATTAGGAGTGATAATGACTTGTGCCAGGCAGTGTTATCATAGTACACCGATCAGTAATTACTGGTATTAGGTGTGATAATGACTTGTGCCAGGCAGTGTTACCATAGTACACCGATCAGTAATTACTGGTATTAGGTGTGATAATGACTTGTGCCAGGCAGTGTTATCATAGTACACCGATCAGTAATTACTGGTATTAGGTGTGAGAATGACTTGTGCCAGGCAGTGTTACCATAGTACACCGATCAGTAATTATTGGTATTAGGAGTGATAATGACTTGTGCCAGGCAGTGTTATCATAGTACACCGATCAGTAATTACTGGTATTAGGAGTGATAGTGACTTGTACCAGGCAGTGTTATCATAGTACACCGATCAGTAATTACTGGTATTAGGAGTGATAGTGACTTGTACCAGGCAGTGTTATCATAGTACACCGATCAGTAATTACTGGTATTAGGAGTGATAGTGACTTGTACCAGGCAGTGTTATCATAGTACACCGATCAGTAATTACTGGTATTAGGTGTGATAATGACTTGTGCCAGGCAGTGTTATCATAGTACACCGATCAGTAATTACTGGTATTAGGTGTGAGAATGACTTGTGCCAGGCAGTGTTACCATAGTACACCGATCAGTAATTATTGGTATTAGGAGTGATAATGACTTGTGCCAGGCAGTGTTACCATAGTACACCGATCAGTAATTACTGGTATTAGGTGTGATAATGACTTGTGCCAGGCAGTGTTACCATAGTACACCGATCAGTAATTACTGGTATTAGGAGTGATAGTGACTTGTACCAGGCAGTGTTATCATAGTACACCGATCAGTAATTACTGGTATTAGGAGTGATAGTGACTTGTGCCAGGCAGTGTTATCATAGTACACCGATCAGTAATTACTGGTATTAGGAGTGATAATGACTTGTGCCAGGCAGTGTTATCATAGTACACCGATCAGTAATTACTGGTATTAGGAGTGATAGTGACTTGTACCAGGCAGTGTTATCATAGTACACCGATCAGTAATTACTGGTATTAGGAGTGATAGTGACTTGTACCAGGCAGTGTTATCATAGTACACCGATCAGTAATTATTGGTATTAGGAGTGATAATGACTTGTGCCAGGCAGTGTTATCATAGTACACCGATCAGTAATTACTGGTATTAGGTGTGATAATGACTTGTGCCAGGCAGTGTTACCATAGTACACCGATCAGTAATTACTGGTATTAGGTGTGATAATGACTTGTGCCAGGCAGTGTTATCATAGTACACCGATCAGTAATTACTGGTATTAGGAGTGATAGTGACTTATACCAGGCAGTGTTATCATAGTACACCGATCAGTAATTACTGGTATTAGGAGTGATAGTGACTTGTACCAGGCAGTGTTATCATAGTACACCGATCAGTAATTACTGGTATTAGGAGTGATAATGACTTGTGCCAGGCAGTGTTATCATAGTACACCGATCAGTAATTACTGGTATTAGGAGTGATAGTGACTTGTACCAGGCAGTGTTATCATAGTACACCGATCAGTAATTACTGGTATTAGGTGTGATAATGACTTGTGCCAGGCAGTGTTATCATAGTACACCGATCAGTAATTACTGGTATTAGGTGTGATAGTGACTTGTACCAGGCAGTGTTACCATAGTACACCGATCAGTAATTACTGGTATTAGGTGTAATAATGACTTGTGCCAGGCAGTGTTATCATAGTACACCGATCAGTAATTACTGGTATTAGGAGTGATAATGACTTGTGCCAGGCAGTGTTACCATAGTACACCGATCAGTAATTACTGGTATTAGGAGTGATAGTGACTTGTACCAGGCAGTGTTATCATAGTACACCGATCAGTAATTACTGGTATTAGGAGTGATAGTGACTTGTACCAGGCAGTGTTATCATAGTACACCGATCAGTAATTACTGGTATTAGGAGTGATAATGACTTGTGCCAGGCAGTGTTATCATAGTACACCGATCAGTAATTACTGGTATTAGGAGTGATAGTGACTTGTGCCAGGCAGTGTTATCATAGTACACCGATCAGTAATTACTGGTATTAGGTGTGATAGTGACTTGTACCAGGCAGTGTTACCATAGTACACCGATCAGTAATTACTGGTATTAGGTGTAATAATGACTTGTGCCAGGCAGTGTTATCATAGTACACCGATCAGTAATTACTGGTATTAGGAGTGATAATGACTTGTGCCAGGCAGTGTTACCATAGTACACCGATCAGTAATTACTGGTATTAGGTGTAATAATGACTTGTGCCAGGCAGTGTTACCATAGTACACCGATCAGTAATTACTGGTATTAGGAGTGATAAAGACTTGTGCCAGGCAGTGTTACCATAGTACACCGATCAGTAATTACTGGTATTAGGTGTGATAATGACTTGTGCCAGGCAGTGTTATCATAGTACACCGATCAGTAATTACTGGTATTAGGAGTGATAATGACTTGTGCCAGGCAGTGTTACCATAGTACACCGATCAGTAATTACTGGTATTAGGTGTGATAATGACTTGTGCCAGGCAGTGTTACCATAGTACACCGATCAGTAATTACTGGTATTAGGTGTGATAATGACTTGTGCCAGGCGGTGTTATCATAGTACACCGATCAGTAATTACTGGTATTAGGTGTGATAATGACTTGTGCCAGGCAGTGTTACCATAGTACACCGATCAGTAATTACTGGTATTAGGAGTGATAATGACTTGTGCCAGGCAGTGTTACCATAGTACACCGATCAGTGATTACTGGTATTAGGTGTGATAATGACTTGTGCCAGGCAGTGTTATCATAGTACACCGATCAGTAATTACTGGTATTAGGTTTGATAATGACTTGTGCCAGGCAGTGTTACCATAGTACACCGATCAGTAATTACTGGTATTAGGTGTAATAATGACTTGTGCCAGGCAGTGTTATCATAGTACACCGATCAGTAATTACTGGTATTAGGTGTGATAGTGACTTGTGCCAGGCAGTGTTACCATAGTACACCGATCAGTAATTACTGATATTAGGAGTGATAATGACTTGTGCCAGGCAGTGTTACCATAGTACACCGATCAGTAATTACTGGTATTAGGTGTGATAATGACTTGTGCCAGGCAGTGTTACCATAGTACACCGATCAGTAATTACTGGTATTAGGTGTGATAATGACATGTGCCAGGCAGTGTTACCATAGTACACCGATCAGTAATTACTGGTATTAGGTGTGATAATGACTTGTGCCAGGCAGTGTTACCATAGTACACCGATCAGTAATTACTGGTATTAGGTGTGATAATGACATGTGCCAGGCAGTGTTACCATAGTACACCGATCAGTAATTACTGGTATTAGGAGTGATAATGACTTGTGCCAGGCAGTGTTATCATAGTACACCGATCAGTAATTACTGGTATTAGGTGTGATAATGACTTGTGCCAGGCAGTGTTACCATAGTACACCGATCAGTAATTACTGGTATTAGGTGTGATAATGACATGTGCCAGGCAGTGTTACCATAGTACACCGATCAGTAATTACTGGTATTAGGAGTGATAATGACTTGTGCCAGGCAGTGTTACCATAGTACACCGATCAGTAATTACTGGTATTAGGTGTGATAATGACTTGTGCCAGGCAGTGTTACCATAGTACACCGATCAGTAATTACTGGTATTAGGTGTGATAATGACTTGTGCCAGGCAGTGTTACCATAGTACACCGATCAGTGATTACTGGTATTAGGTGTAATAATGACTTGTGCCAGGCAGTGTTACCATAGTACACCGATCAGTAATTACTGGTATTAGGTGTAATAATGACTTGTGCCAGGCAGTGTTATCATAGTACACCGATCAGTAATTACTGGTATTGGGTGTAATAATGACTTGTGCCAGGCAGTGTTATCATAGTACACCGATCAGTAATTACTGGTATTAGGTGTGATAATGACTTGTGCCAGGCAGTGTTACCATAGTACACCGATCAGTAATTACTGGTATTAGGTGTGATAATGACTTGTGCCAGGCAGTGTTACCATAGTACACCGATCAGTAATTACTGGTATTAGGTGTGATAATGACTTGTGCCAGGCAGTGTTACCATAGTACACCGATCAGTAATTACTGGTATTAGGAGTGATAATGACTTGTGCCAGGCAGTGTTACCATAGTACACCGATCAGTAATTACTGGTATTAGGAGTGATAATGACTTGTGCCAGGCAGTGTTACCATAGTACACCGATCAGTAATTACTGGTATTAGGAGTGATAATGACTTGTGCCAGGCAGTGTTACCATAGTACATCGATCAGTAATTACTGGTATTAGGAGTGATAATGACTTGTGCCAGGCAGTGTTATCATAGTACACCGATCAGTAATTACTGGTATTAGGTGTGATAATGACTTGTGCCAGGCAGTGTTACCATAGTACACCGATCAGTAATTACTGGTATTAGGAGTGATAGTGACTTGTGCCAGGCAGTGTCACCATAGTACACCGATCAGTAATTACTGGTATTAGGTGTGATAATGACTTGTGCCAGGCAGTGTTACCATAGTACACCGATCAGTAATTACTGGTATTAGGTGTGATAATGACTTGTGCCAGGCAGTGTTACCATAGTACACCGATCAGTAATTACTGGTATTAGGAGTGATAATGACTTGTGCCAGGCAGTGTTACCATAGTACACCGATCAGTAACTACTGGTATTAGGAGTGATAATGACTTGTGCCAGGCAGTGTTACCATAGTACACCGATCAGTAACTACTGGTATTAGGAGTGATAATGACTTGTGCCAGGCAGTGTTACCATAGTACACCGATCAGTAATTACTGGTATTAGGTGTGATAGTGACTTGTACCAGGCAGTGTTATCATAGTACACCGATCAGTAATTACTGGTATTAGGTGTGATAATGACTTGTGCCAGGCAGTGTTATCATAGTACACCGATCAGTAATTACTGGTATTAGATGTGATAATGACTTGTGCCAGGCAGTGTTACCATAGTACACCGATCAGTAATTACTGGTATTAGGTGTGATAATGACTTGTGCCAGGCAGTGTTATCATAGTACACCGATCAGTAATTACTGGTATTAGATGTGATAATGACTTGTGCCAGGCAGTGTTACCATAGTACACCGATCAGTAATTACTGGTATTAGGAGTGATAGTGACTTGTGCCAGGCAGTGTTACCATAGTACACCGATCAGTAATTACTGGTATTAGGAGTGATAATGACTTGTGCCAGGCAGTGTTACCATAGTACACCGATCAGTAATTACTGGTATTAGGAGTGATAGTGACTTGTACCAGGCAGTGTTATCATAGTACACCGATCAGTAATTACTGGTATTAGATGTGATAATGACTTGTGCCAGGCAGTGTTACCATAGTACACCGATCAGTAATTACTGGTATTAGGAGTGATAGTGACTTGTGCCAGGCAGTGTTACCATAGTACACCGATCAGTAATTACTGGTATTAGGAGTGATAGTGACTTGTGCCAGGCAGTGTTACCATAGTAAACCGATCAGTAATTACTGGTATTAGGTGTGATAGTGACTTGTACCAGGCAGTGTTATCATAGTACACCGATCAGTAATTACTGGTATTAGATGTGATAATGACTTGTGCCAGGCAGTGTTACCATAGTACACCGATCAGTAATTACTGGTATTAGGTGTGATAGTGACTTGTACCAGGCAGTGTTATCATAGTACACCGATCAGTAATTACTGGTATTAGGTGTGATAGTGACTTGTACCAGGCAGTGTTATCATAGTACACCGATCAGTAATTACTGGTATTAGATGTGATAGTGACTTGTGCCAGGCGGTGTTACCATAGTACACCGATCAGTAATTACTGGTATTAGGTGTGATAGTGACTTGTACCAGGCAGTGTTACCATAGTACACCGATCAGTAATTACTGGTATTAGGTGTGATAGTGACTTGTGCCAGGCAGTGTTACCATAGTACACTGATCAGTAATTACTGGTATTAGGAGTGATAATGACTTGTGCCAGGCAGTGTTACCATAGTACACCGATCAGTAATTACTGGTATTAGGTGTGATAGTGACTTGTACCAGGCAGTGTTATCATAGTACACCGATCAGTAATTACTGGTATTAGATGTGATAATGACTTGTGCCAGGCAGTGTTACCATAGTACACCGATCAGTAACTACTGGTATTAGGTGTGATAGTTACTTGTGCCAGGCAGTGTTACCATAGTACACTGATCAGTAATTACTGGTATTAGGAGTGATAATGACTTGTGCCAGGAAGTGTTACCATAGTACACCGATCAGTAATTACTGGTATTAGGTGTGATAGTGACTTGTACCAGGCAGTGTTATCATAGTACACCGATCAGTAATTACTGGTATTAGATGTGATAATGACTTGTGCCAGGCAGTGTTACCATAGTACACCGATCAGTAATTACTGGTATTAGGTGTGATAATGACTTGTACCAGGCAGTGTTATCATAGTACACCGATCAGTAATTACTGGTATTAGGAGTGATAGTGACTTGTGCCAGGCAGTGTTACCATAGTACACCGATCAGTAATTACTGGTATTAGGTGTGATAGTGACTTGTACCAGGCAGTGTTATCATAGTACACCGATCAGTAATTACTGGTATTAGATGTGATAATGACTTGTGCCAGGCAGTGTTACCATAGTACACCGATCAGTAATTACTGGTATTAGGTGTGATAATGACTTGTACCAGGCAGTGTTATCATAGTACACCGATCAGTAATTACTGGTATTAGGAGTGATAATGACTTGTGCCAGGCAGTGTTACCATAGTACACCGATCAGTAATTACTGGTATTAGGTGTGATAGTGACTTGTACCAGGCAGTGTTATCATAGTACACCGATCAGTAATTACTGGTATTAGGTGTGATAGTGACTTGTACCAGGCAGTGTTATCATAGTACACCGATCAGTAATTACTGGTATTAGGTGTGATAGTGACTTGTACCAGGCAGTGTTATCATAGTACACCGATCAGTAATTACTGGTATTAGATGTGATAATGACTTGTGCCAGGCAGTGTTATCATAGTACACCGATCAGTAATTACTGGTATTAGGTGTGATAATGACTTGTGCCAGGCAGTGTTACCATAGTACACCGATCAGTAATTACTGGTATTAGGTGTGATAGTGACTTGTACCAGGCAGTGTTATCATAGTACACCGATCAGTAATTACTGGTATTAGGAGTGATAATGACTTGTGCCAGGCAGTATTATCATAGTACACCGATCAGTAATTACTGGTATTAGGAGTGATAATGACTTGTGCCAGGCAGTGTTACCATAGTACACCGATCAGTAATTACTGGTATTAGGAGTGATAATGACTTGTGCCAGGCAGTGTTACCATAGTACACCGATCAGTAATTACTGGTATTAGGAGTGATAATGACTTGTGCCAGGCAGTGTTACCATAGTACACCGATCAGTAATTACTGGTATTAGGAGTGATAATGACTTGTGCCAGGCAGTGTTATCATAGTACACCGATCAGTAATTACTGGTATTAGGTGTGATAATGACTTGTGCCAGGCAGTGTTACCATAGTACACCGATCAGTAATTACTGGTATTAGGAGTGATAGTGACTTGTGCCAGGCAGTGTTACCATAGTACACCGATCAGTAATTACTGGTATTAGGTGTGATAATGACTTGTGCCAGGCAGTGTTACCATAGTACACCGATCAGTAATTACTGGTATTAGGTGTGATAATGACTTGTGCCAGGCAGTGTTACCATAGTACACCGATCAGTAATTACTGGTATTAGGAGTGATAATGACTTGTGCCAGGCAGTGTTATCATAGTACACCGATCAGTAATTACTGGTATTAGGTGTGATAATGACTTGTGCCTGGCAGTGTTACCATAGTACACCGATCAGTAATTACTGGTATTAGGAGTGATAATGACTTGTGCCAGGCAGTGTTACCATAGTACACCGATCAGTAATTACTGGTATTAGGAGTGATAATGACTTGTGCCAGGCAGTGTTACCATAGTACACCGATCAGTAATTACTAGTATTAGGAGTGATAGTGACTTGTGCCAGGCAGTGTTACCATAGTACACTGATCAGTAATTACTGGTATTAGATGTGATAATGACTTGTACCAGGCAGTGTTACCATAGTACACCGATCAGTAATTACTGGTATTAGATGTGATAATGACTTGTGCCAGGCAGTGTTACCATAGTACACCGATCAGTAATTACTGGTATTAGGTGTGATAATGACTTGTGCCAGGCAGTGTTACCATAGTACACTGATCAGTAATTACTGGTATTAGGTGTGATAATGACTTGTACCAGGCAGTGTTACCATAGTACACCGATCAGTAATTACTGGTATTAGATGTGATAATGACTTGTGCCAGGCAGTGTTACCATAGTACACCGATCAGTAATTACTGGTATTAGGTGTGATAATGACTTGTGCCAGGCAGTGTTACCATAGTACACCGATCAGTAATTACTGGTATTAGATGTGATAATGACTTGTGCCAGGCAGTGTTACCATAGTACACCGATCAGTAATTACTGGTATTAGGTGTGATAATGACTTGTGCCAGGCAGTGTTACCATAGTACACCGATCAGTAATTACTGGTATTAGGAGTGATAGTGACTTGTGCCAGGCAGTGTTACCATAGTACACCGATCAGTAATTACTGGTATTAGGTGTGATAATGACTTGTGCCAGGCAGTGTTACCATAGTACACCGATCAGTAATTACTGGTATTAGGAGTGATAGTGACTTGTGCCAGGCAGTGTTACCATAGTACACCGATCAGTAATTACTGGTATTAGGAGTGATAGTGAGTTGTGCCAGGCAGTGTTATCATAGTACACCGATCAGTAATTACTGGTATTAGATGTGATAATGACTTGTGCCAGGCAGTGTTACCATAGTACACCGATCAGTAATTACTGGTATTAGGAGTGATAGTGACTTGTGCCAGGCAGTGTTACCATAGTACACCGATCAGTAATTACTGGTATTAGGTGTGATAATGACTTGTGCCAGGCAGTGTTACCATAGTACACCGATCAGTAATTACTGGTATTAGGAGTGATAGTGACTTGTGCCAGGCAGTGTTACCATAGTACACCGATCAGTAATTACTGGTATTAGGAGTGATAGTGAGTTGTGCCAGGCAGTGTTATCATAGTACACCGATCAGTAATTACTGGTATTAGATGTGATAATGACTTGTGCCAGGCAGTGTTACCATAGTACACCGATCAGTAATTACTGGTATTAGGTGTGATAGTGACTTGTACCAGGCAGTGTTATCATAGTACACCGATCAGTAATTACTGGTATTAGATGTGATAATGACTTGTGCCAGGCAGTGTTACCATAGTACACCGATCAGTAATTACTGGTATTAGGTGTAATAATGACTTGTGCCAGGCAGTGTTATCATAGTACACCGATCAGTAATTACTGGTATTAGATGTGATAATGACTTGTGCCAGGCAGTGTTATCATAGTACACCGATCAGTAATTACTGGTATTAGGTGTGATAATGACTTGTGCCAGGCAGTGTTACCATAGTACACCGATCAGTAATTACTGGTATTAGGAGTGATAGTGACTTGTGCCAGGCAGTGTTATCATAGTACACCGATCAGTAATTACTGGTATTAGGTGTGATAATGACTTGTGCCAGGCAGTGTTATCATAGTACACCTATCAGTAATTACTGGTATTAGGTGTAATAATGACTTGTGCCAGGCAGTGTTACCATAGTACACCGATCAGTAATTACTGGTATTAGGTGTGATAGTGACTTGTGCCAGGCAGTGTTATCATAGTACACCGATCAGTAACTACTGGTATTAGGTGTGATAGTGACTTGTGCCAGGCAGTGTTATCATAGTACACCGATCAATAATTACTGGTATTAGGTGTAATAATGACTTGTGCCAGGCAGTGTTATCATAGTACACCGATCAGTAATTACTGGTATTGGGTGTAATAATGACTTGTGCCAGGCAGTGTTATCATAGTACACCGATCAGTAATTACTGGTATTAGGAGTGAGAATGACTTGTGCCAGGTAGCGTTACCATAGTACACCTATCAGTAATTACTGGTATTAGGTGTGATAATGACTTGTGCCAGGCAGTGTTATCATAGTACACCAATCAGTAATTACTGGTATTAGGTGTGATAATGACTTGTGCCAGGCAGTGTTATCATAGTACACCGATCAGTAATTACTGGTATTGGGTGTAATAATGACTTGTGCCAGGCAGTGTTACCATAGTACACCGATCAGTAATTACTGGTATTAGGTGTGATAATGACTTGTGCCAAGCAGTGTTATCATAGTACACCGATCAGTAATTACTGGTATTGGGTGTAATAATGACTTGTGCCAGGCAGTGTTACCATAGTACACCGATCAGTAATTACTGGTATTAGGTGTGATAATGACTTGTGCCAGGCAGTGTTACCATAGTACACCGATCAGTAATTACTGGTATTAGGTGTGATAATGACTTGTGCCAGGCAGTGTTACCATAGTACACCGATCAGTAACTACTGGTATTAGGTGTGATAGTGACTTGTGCCAGGCAGTGTTATCATAGTACACCGATCAGTAACTACTGGTATTAGGTGTGATAGTGACTTGTGCCAGGCAGTGTTATCATAGTACACCGATCAATAATTACTGGTATTAGGTGTAATAATGACTTGTGCCAGGCAGTGTTATCATAGTACACCGATCAGTAATTACTGGTATTGGGTGTAATAATGACTTGTGCCAGGCAGTGTTATCATAGTACACCGATCAGTAATTACTGGTATTAGGAGTGAGAATGACTTGTGCCAGGCAGTGTTATCATAGTACACCGATCAGTAATTACTGGTATTGGGTGTAATAATGACTTGTGCCAGGCAGTGTTACCATAGTACACCGATCAGTAATTACTGGTATTAGGTGTGATAATGACTTGTGCCAGGCAGTGTTATCATAGTACACCTATCAGTAATTACTGGTATTAGGTGTGATAATGACTTGTGCCAGGCAGTGTTACCATAGTACACCGATCAGTAATTACTGGTTTTAGGAGTGATAATGACTTGTGCCAGGCAGTGTTACCATAGTACACCGATCAGTAATTACTGGTATTAGGTGTGATAATGACTTGTGCCAGGCAGTGTTATCATAGTACACCTATCAGTAATTACTGGTATTAGGTGTAATAATGACTTGTGCCAGGCAGTATTATCATAGTAGACCGATCAGTAATTACTGATATTAGGTGTGATAATGACTTGTGCCAGGCAGTGTTATCATAGTAGACCGATCAGTAATTACTGGTATTAGGTGTGATAGTGACTTGTGCCAGGCAGTGTTATCATAGTACACCGATCAGTAATTACTGGTATTAGGTGTGATAGTGACTTGTGCCAGGCAGTGTTACCATAGTACACCGATCAGTAATTACTGATATTAGGTGTGATAATGACTTGTGCCAGGCAGTGTTATCATAGTACACCGATCAGTAATTACTGATATTAGGTGTGATAATGACTTGTGCCAGGCAGTGTTATCATAGTACACCGATCAGTAATTACTGGTATTAGGTGTAATAATGACTTGTGCCAGGCAGTGTTACCATAGTACACCGATCAGTAATTACTGGTATTGGGTGTAATAATGACTTGTGCCAGGCAGTGTTACCATAGTACACCGATCAGTAATTACTGGTATTAGGTGTAATAATGACTTGTGCCAGGCAGTATTATCATAGTAGACCGATCAGTAATTACTGGTATTAGGTGTGATAATGACTTGTGCCAGGCAGTGTTACCATAGTACACCGATCAGTAATTACTGGTATTAGGAGTGATAGTGTCTTGTGCCAGGCAGTGTTAGCATAGTACACCGATCAGTAATTACTGGTATTGGGTGTAATAATGACTTGTGCCAGGCAGTGTTATCATAGTACACCGATCAGTAATTACTGGTATTAGGTGTGATAATGACTTGTGCCAGGCAGTGTTATCATAGTACACCTATCAGTAATTACTGGTATTAGGTGTGATAATGACTTGTGCCAGGCAGTGTTATCATAGTACACCTATCAGTAATTACTGGTATTAGGTGTGATAATGACTTGTGCCAGGCAGTATTATCATAGTAGACCGATCAGTAATTACTGATATTAGGTGTGATAATGACTTGTGCCAGGCAGTGTTATCATAGTACACCGATCAGTAATTACTGGTATTAGGTGTGATAATGACTTGTGCCAGGCAGTGTTACCATAGTACACCGATCAGTAATTACTGGTATTAGGTGTGATACTGACTTGTGCCAGGCAGTGTTATCATAGTACACTGATCAGTAATTACTGGTATTAGGTGTGATAGTGACTTGTACCAGGCAGTGTTACCATAGTACACCGATCAGTAATTACTGGTATTAGGTGTGATAATGACTTGTGCCAAGCAGTGTTATCATAGTACACCTATCAGTAATTACTGGTATTAGGTGTGATAATGACTTGTGCCAGGCAGTGTTACCATAGTACACCGATCAGTAATTACTGATATTAGGTGTGATAATGACTTGTGCCAGGCAGTGTTATCATAGTACACCGATCAGTAATTACTGGTATTAGGTGTGATAATGACTTGTGCCAGGAAGTGTTACCATAGTACACCGATCAGTAATTACTGGTATTAGGTGTGATAATGACTTGTGCCAGGAAGTGTTACCATAGTATACCGATCAGTAATTACTGGTATTAGGAGTGATAGTGACTTGTGCCAGGCAGTGTTACCATAGTACACCGATCAGTAATTACTGGTATTAGGAGTGATAATGACTTGTGTCAGGCAGTGTTATCATAGTACACCGATCAGTAATTACTGGTATTAGGTGTGATAATGACTTTTGCCAGGAAGTGTTACCATAGTACACCGATCAGTAATTACTGGTATTAGGTGTAATAATGACTTGTGCCAGGCAGTGTTACCATAGTACACCGATCAGTAATTACTGGTATTAGGTGTGATAATGACTTGAGCCAGGCAGTGTTATCATAGTACACCGATCAGTAATTACTGGTATTAGGTGTAATAATGACTTGTGCCAGGAAGTGTTACCATAGTACACCGATCAGTAATTACTGGTATTAGGTGTGATAATGACTTGAGCCAGGCAGTGTTACCATAGTACACCGATCAGTAATTACTGGTATTAGGTGTAATAATGACTTGTGCCAGGCAGTGTTACCATAGTACACCGATCAGTAATTACTGGTATTAGGTGTAATAATGACTTGTGCCAGGCAGTGTTACCATAGTACACCGATCAGTAATTACTGGTATTAGGTGTAATAATGACTTGTGCCAGGCAGTGTTATCATAGTACATCGATCAGTAATTACTGG
The DNA here is from genome assembly GCF_046119375.1 of Phyllobates terribilis. NCBI lineage: Eukaryota > Metazoa > Chordata > Amphibia > Anura > Dendrobatidae > Phyllobates > Phyllobates terribilis. The sequence continues at coordinate 354,878 of NW_027363646.1, forward strand.
TATTAGGTGTAATAATGACTTGTGCCAGGCAGTGTTATCATAGTACACCGATCAGTAACTACTGGTATTAGGTGTGATAATGACTTGTGCCAGGCAGTGTTATCATAGTACACCGATCAGTAATTACTGGTATTAGGAGTGATAATGACTTGAGCCAGGCAGTGTTACCATTGTACACCGATCAGTAATTACTGGTATTAGGTGTAATAATGACTTGTGCCAGGAAGTGTTATCATAGTACACCGATCAGTAACTACTGGTATTAGGTGTGATAATGACTTGTGCCAGGCAGTGTTACCATAGTACACCGATCAGTAATTACTGGTATTAGGTGTGATAATGACTTGTGCCAGGCAGTGTTATCATAGTACACCGATCAGTAATTACTGGTATTAGGTGTGATAATGACTTGTGCCAGGCAGTGTTATCATAGTACACCGATCAGTAATTACTGGTATTAGGAGTGATAATGACTTGTGCCAGGCAGTGTTACCATAGTACACCGATCAGTAATTACTGGTATTAGGTGTGATAATGACTTGTGCCAGGCAGTGTTACCATAGCACACCGATCAGTAATTACTGGTATTAGGAGTGATAATGACTTGTGCCAGGCAGTGTTACCATAGTACACCGATCAGTAATTACTGGTATTAGGTGTAATAATGACTTGTGCCAGGCAGTGTTACCATAGTACACCGATCAGTAATTACTGGTATTAGGAGTGATAATGACTTGTGCCAGGCAGTGTTACCATAGTACACCGATCAGTAATTACTGGTATTAGGTGTGATAATGACTTGTGCCAGGCAGTGTTACCATAGTACACCGATCAGTAATTACTGGTATTAGGAGTGATAATGACTTGTGCCAGGCAGTGTTACCATAGTACACCGATCAGTAATTACTGGTATTAGGAGTGATAGTGACTTGTACCAGGCAGTGTTATCATAGTACACCGATCAGTAATTACTGGTATTAGGAGTGATAGTGACTTGTACCAGGCAGTGTTATCATAGTACACCGATCAGTAATTACTGGTATTAGGAGTGATAATGACTTGTGCCAGGCAGTGTTACCATAGTACACCGATCAGTAATTACTGGTATTAGGTGTAATAATGACTTGTGCCAGGCAGTGTTATCATAGTACACCGATCAGTAACTACTGGTATTAGGTGTGATAGTGACTTGTGCCAGGCAGTGTTATCATAGTACACCGATCAATAATTACTGGTATTGGGTGTAATAATGACTTGTGCCAGGCAGTGTTATCATAGTACACCGATCAGTAATTACTGGTATTAGGTGTAATAATGACTTGTGCCAGGCAGTGTTATCATAGTACACCGATCAGTAACTACTGGTATTAGGTGTGATAGTGACTTGTGCCAGGCAGTGTTATCATAGTACACCGATCAATAATTACTGGTATTAGGTGTAATAATGACTTGTGCCAGGCAGTGTTATCATAGTACACCGATCAGTAATTACTGGTATTGGGTGTAATAATGACTTGTGCCAGGCAGTGTTATCATAGTACACCGATCAGTAATTACTGGTATTAGGAGTGAGAATGACTTGTGCCAGGCAGCGTTACCATAGTACACCAATCAGTAATTACTGGTATTAGGTGTGATAATGACTTGTGCCAGGCAGTGTTATCATAGTACACCGATCAGTAATTACTGGTATTGGGTGTGATAATGACTTGTGCCAGGCAGTGTTACCATAGTACACCGATCAGTAATTACTGGTATTAGGTGTGATAATGACTTGTGCCAGGCAGTGTTACCATAGTACACTGATCAGTAATTACTGGTATTAGGTGTGATAATGACTTGTGCCAGGCAGTGTTACCATAGTACACCGATCAGTAACTACTGGTATTAGGTGTGATAGTGACTTGTGCCAGGCAGTGTTATCATAGTACACCGATCAGTAACTACTGGTATTAGGTGTGATAGTGACTTGTGCCAGGCAGTGTTATCATAGTACACCGATCAATAATTACTGGTATTAGGTGTAATAATGACTTGTGCCAGGCAGTGTTATCATAGTACACCGATCAGTAATTACTGGTATTGGGTGTAATAATGACTTGTGCCAGGCAGTGTTATCATAGTACACCGATCAGTAATTACTGGTATTAGGAGTGAGAATGACTTGTGCCAGGCAGTGTTATCATAGTACACCGATCAGTAATTACTGGTATTGGGTGTAATAATGACTTGTGCCAGGCAGTGTTACCATAGTACACCGATCAGTAATTACTGGTATTAGGTGTGATAATGACTTGTGCCAGGCAGTGTTATCATAGTACACCTATCAGTAATTACTGGTATTAGGTGTGATAATGACTTGTGCCAGGCAGTGTTACCATAGTACACCGATCAGTAATTACTGGTATTAGGAGTGATAATGACTTGTGCCAGGCAGTGTTACCATAGTACACCGATCAGTAATTACTGGTATTAGGTGTGATAATGACTTGTGCCAGGCAGTGTTATCATAGTACACCTATCAGTAATTACTGGTATTAGGTGTAATAATGACTTGTGCCAGGCAGTATTATCATAGTAGACCGATCAGTAATTACTGATATTAGGTGTGATAATGACTTGTGCCAGGCAGTGTTATCATAGTAGACCGATCAGTAATTACTGGTATTAGGTGTGATAGTGACTTGTGCCAGGCAGTGTTATCATAGTACACCGATCAGTAATTACTGGTATTAGGTGTGATAATGACTTGTGCCAGGCAGTGTTATCATAGTACACCGATCAGTAATTACTGGTATTAGGTGTGATAATGACTTGTGCCAGGCAGTGTTATCATAGTACACCGATCAGTATTTACTGGTATTAGGTGTAATAATGACTTGTGCCAGGCAGTATTATCATAGTAGACCGATCAGTAATTACTGGTATTAGGTGTGATAATGACTTGTGCCAGGCAGTGTTACCATAGTACACCGATCAGTAATTACTGATATTAGGTGTGATAATGACTTGTGCCAGGCAGTGTTATCATAGTACACCGATCAGTAATTACTGATATTAGGTGTGATAATGACTTGTGCCAGGCAGTGTTATCATAGTAGACCGATCAGTAATTACTGGTATTAGGTGTGATAATGACTTGTGCCAGGCAGTGTTACCATAGTACACCGATCAGTAATTACTGGTATTAGGAGTGATAGTGTCTTGTGCCAGGCAGTGTTAGCATAGTACACCGATCAGTAATTACTGGTATTGGGTGTAATAATGACTTGTGCCAGGCAGTGTTATCATAGTACACCGATCAGTAATTACTGGTATTAGGTGTGATAATGACTTGTGCCAGGCAGTGTTATCATAGTACACCTATCAGTAATTACTGGTATTAGGTGTGATAATGACTTGTGCCAGGCAGTGTTATCATAGTACACCTATCAGTAATTACTGGTATTAGGTGTGATAATGACTTGTGCCAGGCAGTATTATCATAGTAGACCGATCAGTAATTACTGATATTAGGTGTGATAATGACTTGTGCCAGGCAGTGTTATCATAGTACACCGATCAGTAATTACTGGTATTAGGTGTGATAATGACTTGTGCCAGGCAGTGTTACCATAGTACACCGATCAGTAATTACTGGTATTAGGTGTGATACTGACTTGTGCCAGGCAGTGTTATCATAGTACACCGATCAGTAATTACTGGTATTAGGTGTGATAATGACTTGTGCCAGGCAGTATTATCATAGTAGACCGATCAGTAATTACTGATATTAGGTGTGATAATGACTTGTGCCAGGCAGTGTTATCATAGTACACCGATCAGTAATTACTGGTATTAGGTGTGATAATGACTTGTGCCAGGCAGTGTTACCATAGTACACCGATCAGTAATTACTGGTATTAGGTGTGATACTGACTTGTGCCAGGCAGTGTTATCATAGTACACTGATCAGTAATTACTGGTATTAGGTGTGATAGTGACTTGTACCAGGCAGTGTTACCATAGTACACCGATCAGTAATTACTGGTATTAGGTGTAATAATGACTTGTGCCAGGCAGTGTTATCATAGTACACCGATCAGTAACTACTGGTATTAGGTGTGATAATGACTTGTGCCAGGCAGTGTTATCATAGTACACCGATCAGTAATTACTGGTATTAGGAGTGATAATGACTTGAGCCAGGCAGTGTTACCATTGTACACCGATCAGTAATTACTGGTATTAGGAGTGATAATGACTTGTGCCAGGAAGTGTTATCATAGTACACCGATCAGTAATTACTGGTATTAGGTGTAATAATGACTTGTGCCAGGAAGTGTTATCATAGTACACCGATCAGTAACTACTGGTATTAGGTGTGATAATGACTTGTGCCAGGCAGTGTTATCATAGTACACCGATCAGTAATTACTGGTATTAGGTGTGATAATGACTTGTGCCAGGCAGTGTTATCATAGTACACCGATCAGTAATTACTGGTATTAGGTGTGATAATGACTTGTGCCAGGCAGTGTTATCATAGTACACCGATCAGTAATTACTGGTATTAGGAGTGATAATGACTTGTGCCAGGCAGTGTTACCATAGTACACCGATCAGTAATTACTGGTATTAGGTGTGATAATGACTTGTGCCAGGCAGTGTTACCATAGCACACCGATCAGTAATTACTGGTATTAGGAGTGATAATGACTTGTGCCAGGCAGTGTTACCATAGTACACCGATCAGTAATTACTGGTATTAGGTGTAATAATGACTTGTGCCAGGCAGTGTTACCATAGTACACCGATCAGTAATTACTGGTATTAGGAGTGATAATGACTTGTGCCAGGCAGTGTTATCATAGTACACCGATCAGTAATTACTGGTATTAGGTGTAATAATGACTTGTGCCAGGCAGTGTTACCATAGTACACCGATCAGTAATTACTGGTATTAGGAGTGATAGTGACTTGTACCAGGCAGTGTTATCATAGTACACCGATCAGTAATTACTGGTATTAGGAGTGATAGTGACTTGTACCAGGCAGTGTTATCATAGTACACCGATCAGTAATTACTGGTATTAGGAGTGATAATGACTTGTGCCAGGCAGTGTTACCATAGTACACCGATCAGTAATTACTGGTATTAGGTGTAATAATGACTTGTGCCAGGCAGTGTTACCATAGTACACCGATCAGTAATTACTGGTATTAGGAGTGATAATGACTTGTGCCAGGCAGTGTTATCATAGTACACCGATCAGTAATTACTGGTATTAGGTGTAATAATGACTTGTGCCAGGCAGTGTTACCATAGTACACCGATCAGTAATTACTGGTATTAGGAGTGATAGTGACTTGTACCAGGCAGTGTTATCATAGTACACCGATCAGTAATTACTGGTATTAGGAGTGATAGTGACTTGTACCAGGCAGTGTTATCATAGTACACCGATCAGTAATTACTGGTATTAGGTGTGATAATGACTTGTGCCAGGCAGTGTTACCATAGTACACCGATCAGTAATTACTGGTATTAGGTGTAATAATGACTTGTGCCAGGCAGTGTTACCATAGTACACCGATCAGTAATTACTGGTATTAGGTGTGATAATGACTTGTGCCAGGCAGTGTTACCATAGTACACCGATCAGTAATTACTGGTATTAGGTGTAATAATGACTTGTGCCAGGCAGTGTTACCATAGTACACCGATCAGTAATTACTGGTATTAGGAGTGATAATGACTTGTGCCAGGCAGTGTTACCATAGTACACCGATCAGTAATTACTGGTATTAGGAGTGATAATGACTTGTGCCAGGCAGTGTTACCATAGTACACCGATCAGTAATTACTGGTATTAGGTGTAATAATGACTTGTGCCAGGCAGTGTTACCATAGTACACCGATCAGTAATTACTGGTATTAGGTGTGATAATGACTTGTGCCAGGCAGTGTTATCATAGTACACCGATCAGTAATTACTGGTATTAGGTGTGATAATGACTTGTGCCAGGCAGTGTTACCATAGTACACCGATCAGTAATTACTGGTATTAGGTGTGATAATGACTTGTGCCAGGCAGTGTTATCATAGCACACCGATCAGTAATTACTGGTATTAGGTGTGATAATGACTTGTGCCAGGCAGTGTTACCATAGTACACCGATCAGTAATTACTGGTATTAGGTGTGATAATGACTTGTGCCAGGCAGTGTTATCATAGTACACCGATCAGTAATTACTGGTATTAGGTGTGATAATGACTTGTGCCAGGCAGTGTTACCATAGTACACCGATCAGTAATTACTGGTATTAGGTGTGATAATGACTTGTGCCAGGCAGTGTTATCATAGTACACCGATCAGTAATTACTGGTATTAGGTGTGATAATGACTTGTGCCAGGCAGTGTTACCATAGTACACCGATCAGTAATTATTGGTATTAGGAGTGATAATGACTTGTGCCAGGCAGTGTTACCATAGTACACCGATCAGTAATTACTGGTATTAGGAGTGATAGTGACTTGTACCAGGCAGTGTTATCATAGTACACCGATCAGTAATTACTGGTATTAGGTGTGATAATGACTTGTGCCAGGCAGTGTTATCATAGTACACCGATCAGTAATTACTGGTATTAGGAGTGATAATGACTTGTGCCAGGCAGTGTTACCATAGTACACCGATCAGTAATTACTGGTATTAGGAGTGATAGTGACTTGTACCAGGCAGTGTTATCATAGTACACCGATCAGTAATTACTGGTATTAGGAGTGATAGTGACTTGTGCCAGGCAGTGTTACCATAGTACACCGATCAGTAATTACTGGTATTAGGTGTAATAATGACTTGTGCCAGGCAGTGTTACCATAGTACACCGATCAGTAATTACTGGTATTAGGAGTGATAATGACTTGTGCCAGGCAGTGTTACCATAGTACACCGATCAGAAATTACTGGTATTAGGTGTGATAATGACTTGTGCCAGGCAGTGTTATCATAGTACACCGATCAGTAATTACTGGTATTAGGTGTGATAATGACTTGTGCCAGGCAGTGTTACCATAGTACACCGATCAGTAATTACTGGTATTAGGTGTGATAATGACTTGTGCCAGGCAGTGTTACCATAGTACACCGATCAGTAATTACTGGTATTAGGTGTGATAATGACTTGTGCCAGGCAGTGTTATCATAGTACACCGATCAGTAATTACTGGTATTAGGTGTGATAATGACTTGTGCCAGGCAGTGTTACCATAGTACACCGATCAGTAATTACTGGTATTAGGAGTGATAATGACTTGTGCCAGGCAGTGTTACCATAGTACAGCGATCAGTGATTACTGGTATTAAGTGTGATAATGACTTGTGCCAGGCAGTGTTATCATAGTACACCGATCAGTAATTACTGGTATTAGGTTTGATAATGACTTGTGCCAGGCAGTGTTACCATAGTACACCGATCAGTAATTACTGGTATTAGGTGTAATAATGACTTGTGCCAGGCAGTGTTATCATAGTACACCGATCAGTAATTACTGGTATTAGGTGTGATAGTGACTTGTGCCAGGCAGTGTTACCATAGTACACCGATCAGTAATTACTGGTATTAGGAGTGATAATGACTTGTGCCAGGCAGTGTTACCATAGTACACCGATCAGTAATTACTGGTATTAGGTGTGATAATGACTTGTGCCAGGCAGTGTTACCATAGTACACCGATCAGTGATTACTGGTATTAGGTTTAATAATGACTTGTGCCAGGCAGTGTTACCATAGTACACCGATCAGTAATTACTGGTATTGGGTGTAATAATGACTTGTGCCAGGCAGTGTTATCATAGTACACCGATCAGTAATTACTGGTATTGGGTGTAATAATGACTTGTGCCAGGCAGTGTTATCATAGTACACCGATCAGTAATTACTGGTATTAGGTGTGATAATGACTTGTGCCAGGCAGTGTTATCATAGTACACCGATCAGTAATTACTGGTATTGGGTGTAATAATGACTTGTGCCAGGCAGTGTTATCATAGTACACCGATCAGTAATTACTGGTATTAGGTGTGATAATGACTTGTGCCAGGCAGTGTTATCATAGTACACCGATCAGTAATTACTGGTATTAGGTGTAATAATGACTTGTGCCAGGCAGTGTTATCATAGTACACCGATCAGTAATTACTGGTATTGGGTGTAATAATGACTTGTGCCAGGCAGTGTTATCATAGTACACCGATCAGTAATTACTGGTATTAGGTGTGATAATGACTTGTGCCAGGCAGTGTTATCATAGTACACCGATCAGTAATTACTGGTATTAGGTGTGATAATGACTTGTGCCAGGCAGTGTTACCATAGTACACCGATCAGTAATTACTGGTATTAGATGTGATAATGACTTGTGCCAGGCAGTGTTACCATAGTACACCGATCAGTAATTACTGGTATTAGGTGTGATAATGACTTGTGCCAGGCAGTGTTACCATAGTACACCGATCAGTAATTACTGGTATTAGGAGTGATAGTTACTTGTGCCAGGCAGTGTTACCATAGTACACCGATCAGTAATTACTGGTATTAGGAGTGATAGTTACTTGTGCCAGGCAGTGTTACCATAGTACACTGATCAGTAATTACTGGTATTAGGAGTGATAATGACTTGTGCCAGGCAGTGTTACCATAGTACACCGATCAGTAATTACTGGTATTAGGAGTGATAGTGACTTGTACCAGGCAGTGTTATCATAGTACACCGATCAGTAATTACTGGTATTAGGTGTGATAATGACTTGTGCCAGGCAGTGTTACCATAGTACACCGATCAGTAATTACTGGTATTAGGTGTGATAATGACTTGTGCCAGGCAGTGTTACCATAGTACACCGATCAGTAATTACTGGTATTAGGAGTGATAGTGACTTGTGCCAGGCAGTGTTACCATAGTACACCGATCAGTAATTACTGGTATTAGGTGTGATAATGACTTGTGCCAGGCAGTGTTATCATAGTACACCGATCAGTAATTACTGGTATTAGGAGTGATAGTGACTTGTGCCAGGCAGTGTTATCATAGTACACCGATCAGTAATTACTGGTATTAGGTGTGATAATGACTTGTGCCAGGCAGTGTTATCATAGTACACCGATCAGTAATTACTGGTATTAGGAGTGATAGTGACTTGTGCCAGGCAGTGTTACCATAGCACACCGATCAGTAATTACTGGTATTAGGTGTGATAATGATTTGTGCCAGGCAGTGTTATCATAGTACACCGATCAGTAATTACTGGTATTAGGAGTGATAGTGACTTGTGCCAGGCAGTGTTACCATAGTACACCGATCAGTAATTACTGGTATTAGGTGTGATAATGACTTGTGCCAGGCAGTGTTATCATAGTACACCGATCAGTAATTACTGGTATTAGGAGTGATAGTGACTTGTGCCAGGCAGTGTTATCATAGTACACCGATCAGTAATTACTGGTATTAGGTGTGATAATGACTTGTGCCAGGCAGTGTTATCATAGTACACCGATCAGTAATTACTGGTATTAGGAGTGATAGTGACTTGTGCCAGGCAGTGTTACCATAGCACACCGATCAGTAATTACTGGTATTAGGTGTGATAATGATTTGTGCCAGGCAGTGTTACCATAGTACACCGATCAGTAATTACTGGTATTAGGAGTGATAATGACTTGTGCCAGGCAGTGTTATCATAGTACACCGATCAGTAATTACTGGTATTAGGTGTAATAATGACTTGTGCCAGGCAGTGTTACCATAGTACACCGATCAGTAATTACTGGTATTAGGAGTGATAGTGACTTGTACCAGGCAGTGTTATCATAGTACACCGATCAGTAATTACTGGTATTAGGAGTGATAGTGACTTGTACCAGGCAGTGTTATCATAGTACACCGATCAGTAATTACTGGTATTAGGAGTGATAATGACTTGTGCCAGGCAGTGTTACCATAGTACACCGATCAGTAATTACTGGTATTAGGTGTAATAATGACTTGTGCCAGGCAGTGTTACCATAGTACACCGATCAGTAATTACTGGTATTAGGTGTGATAATGACTTGTGCCAGGCAGTGTTACCATAGTACACCGATCAGTAATTACTGGTATTAGGTGTAATAATGACTTGTGCCAGGCAGTGTTACCATAGTACACCGATCAGTAATTACTGGTATTAGGAGTGATAATGACTTGTGCCAGGCAGTGTTACCATAGTACACCGATCAGTAATTACTGGTATTAGGTGTGATAATGACTTGTGCCAGGCAGTGTTATCATAGTACACCGATCAGTAATTACTGGTATTAGGTGTGATAATGACTTGTGCCAGGCAGTGTTACCATAGTACACCGATCAGTAATTACTGGTATTAGGTGTGATAATGACTTGTGCCAGGCAGTGTTATCATAGCACACCGATCAGTAATTACTGGTATTAGGTGTGATAATGACTTGTGCCAGGCAGTGTTACCATAGTACACCGATCAGTAATTACTGGTATTAGGTGTGATAATGACTTGTGCCAGGCAGTGTTATCATAGTACACCGATCAGTAATTACTGGTATTAGGTGTGATAATGACTTGTGCCAGGCAGTGTTACCATAGTACACCGATCAGTAATTACTGGTATTAGGTGTGATAATGACTTGTGCCAGGCAGTGTTATCATAGTACACCGATCAGTAATTACTGGTATTAGGAGTGATAGTTACTTGTGCCAGGCAGTGTTACCATAGTACACCGATCAGTAATTACTGGTATTAGGAGTGATAGTTACTTGTGCCAGGCAGTGTTACCATAGTACACTGATCAGTAATTACTGGTATTAGGAGTGATAATGACTTGTGCCAGGCAGTGTTACCATAGTACACCGATCAGTAATTACTGGTATTAGGAGTGATAATGACTTGTGCCAGGCAGTGTTACCATAGTACACCGATCAGTAATTACTGGTATTAGGTGTGATAATGACTTGTGCCAGGCAGTGTTATCATAGTACACCGATCAGTAATTACTGGTATTAGGTGTGATAATGACTTGTGCCAGGCAGTGTTACCATAGTACACCGATCAGTAATTACTGGTATTAGGAGTGATAGTGACTTGTGCCAGGCAGTGTTACCATAGTACACCGATCAGTAATTACTGGTATTAGGTGTGATAATGACTTGTGCCAGGCAGTGTTATCATAGTACACCGATCAGTAATTACTGGTATTAGGAGTGATAGTGACTTGTGCCAGGCAGTGTTATCATAGTACACCGATCAGTAATTACTGGTATTAGGTGTGATAATGACTTGTGCCAGGCAGTGTTATCATAGTACACCGATCAGTAATTACTGGTATTAGGAGTGATAGTGACTTGTGCCAGGCAGTGTTACCATAGTACACCGATCAGTAATTACTGGTATTAGTAGTGATAGTGACTTGTACCAGGTAGTGTTATCATAGTACACCGATCAGTAATTACTGGTATTAGGTGTGATAATGACTTGTGCCAGGCAGTGTTACCATAGTACACCGATCAGTAATTACTGGTATTAGGTGTGATAATGACTTGTGCCAGGCAGTGTTATCATAGTACACCGATCAGTAATTACTGGTATTAGGTGTGATAATGACTTGTGCCAGGCAGTGTTATCATAGTACACCGATCAGTAATTACTGGTATTAGGTGTGATAATGACTTGTGCCAGGCAGTGTTACCATAGTACACCGATCAGTAATTACTGGTATTAGTAGTGATAGTGACTTGTACCAGGTAGTGTTATCATAGTACACCGATCAGTAATTACTGGTATTAGGTGTGATAATGACTTGTGCCAGGCAGTGTTACCATAGTACACCGATCAGTAATTACTGGTATTAGGTGTGATAATGACTTGTGCCAGGCAGTGATATCATAGTACACCGATCAGTAATTACTGGTATTAGGTGTGATAATGACTTGTGCCAGGCAGTGTTATCATAGTACACCGATCAGTAATTACTGGTATTAGGTGTGATAATGACTTGTGCCAGGCAGTGTTACCATAGTACACCGATCAGTAATTACTGGTATTAGTAGTGATAGTGACTTGTACCAGGTAGTGTTATCATAGTACACCGATCAGTAATTACTGGTATTAGGTGTGATAATGACTTGTGCCAGGCAGTGTTACCATAGTACACCGATCAGTAATTACTGGTATTAGGTGTGATAATGACTTGTGCCAGGCAGTGTTACCATAGTACACCGATCAGTAATTACTGGTATTAGGAGTGATAATGACTTTTGCCAGGCAGTGTTACCATAGTACACCGATCAGTAATTACTGGTATTAGGTGTGATAATGACTTGTGCCAGGCAGTGTTACCATAGTACACCGATCAGTAATTACTGGTATTAGGAGTGATAATGACTTGTGCCAGGCAGTGTTACCATAGTACACCGATCAGTAATTACTGGTATTAGGAGTGATAATGACTTTTGCCAGGCAGTGTTACCATAGTACACCGATCAGTAATTACTGGTATTAGGAGTGATAATGACTTTTGCCAGGCAGTGTTACCATAGTACACCGATCAGTAATTACTGGTATTAGGAGTGATAATGACTTGTGCCAGGCAGTGTTACCATAGTACACCGATCAGTAATTACTGGTATTAGGTGTGATAATGACTTGTGCCAGGCAGTGTTATCATAGTACACCGATCAGTAATTACTGGTATTAGGTGTGATAATGACTTGTGCCAGGCAGTGTTATCATAGTACAACGATCAGTAATTACTGGTATTAGGTGTGATAATGACTTGTGCCAGGCAGTGTTACCATAGTACACCGATCAGTAATTACTGGTATTAGGTGTAATAATGACTTGTGCCAGGCAGTGTTACCATAGTACACCGATCAGTAATTACTAATATTAGGTGTGATAATGACTTGTGCCAGGCAGTGTTACCATAGTACACCGATCAGTAATTACTGGTATTAGGTGTAATAATGACTTGTGCCAGGCAGTGTTACCATTGTACACCGATCAGTAATTACTGGTATTAGGAGTGATAGTGACTTGTGCCAGGCAGTGTTACCATAGTACACCGATCAGTAATTACTGGTATTAGGTGTGATAATGACTGTGCCAGGCAGTGTTACCATAGTACACCGATCAGTAATTACTGGTATTAGATGTGATAATGACTTGTGCCAGGCAGTGTTATCATAGTACACCGATCAGTAATTACTGGTATTAGGTGTGATAGTGACTTGTACCAGGCAGTGTTATCATAGTACACCGATCAGTAATTACTGGTATTAGATGTGATAATGACTTGTGCCAGGCAGTGTTACCATAGTACACCGATCAGTAATTACTGGTATTAGATGTGATAATGACTTGTGCCAGGCAGTGTTATCATAGTACACTGATCAGTAATTACTGGTATTAGGTGTGATAGTGACTTGTGCCAGGCAGTGTTACCATAGTACACCGATCAGTAATTACTGGTATTAGGAGTAATAGTGACTTGTGCCAGGCAGTGTTACCATAGTACACCGATCAGTAATTACTGGTATTAGGTGTGATAATGACTTGTGCCAGGCAGTGTTACCATAGTACACCGATCAGTAATTACTGGTATTAGGTGTGATAATGACTTGTGCCAGGCAGTGTTATCATAGTACACCCATCAGTAATTACTGGTATTAGGTGTGATAATGACTTGTGCCAGGCAGTGTTACCATAGTACACCGATCAGTAATTACTGGTATTAGGAGTGATAATGACTTGTGCCAGGCAGTGTTATCATAGTACACCGATCAGTAATTACTGGTATTAGGAGTGAGAATGACTTGTGCCAGGCAGTGTTATCATAGTACACCGATCAGTAATTACTGGTATTGGGTGTGATAGTGACTTGTGCCAGGCAGTGTTACCATAGTACACCGATCAGTAATTACTGGTATTAGGTGTGATAATGACTTGTGCCAGGCAGTGTTATCATAGTATCCTGATCAGTAATTACTGGTATTAGGTGTGATAGTGACTTGTGCCAGGCAGTGTTACCATAGTACACCGATCAGTAATTACTGGTATTGGGTGTGATAATGACTTGTGCCAGGCAGTGTTACCATAGTACACCGATCAGTAATTACTGGTATTAGGTGTAATAATGACTTGTGCCAGGCAGTGTTATCATAGTACACCGATCAGTAATTACTGGTATTGGGTGTAATAATGACTTGTGCCAGGCAGTGTTATGATAGTACACCGATCAGTAATTACTGGTATTAGGTGTGATAATGACTTGTGCCAGGCAGTGTTATCATAGTACACCGATCAGTAATTACTGGTATTAGGAGTGATAATGACTTGTGCCAGGCAGTGTTACCATAGTACACCGATCAGTAATTACTGGTATTAGGTGTGATAATGACTTGTGCCAGGCAGTGTTACCATAGTACACCGATCAGTAATTACTGGTATTAGGAGTGATAATGACTTGTGCCAGGCAGTGTTATCATAGTACACCGATCAGTAATTACTGGTATTAGGAGTGATAATGACTTGTGCCAGGCAGTGTTACCATAGTACACCGATCAGTAATTACTGGTATTAGGAGTGATAATGACTTGTGCCAGGCAGTGTTACCATAGTACACCGATCAGTAATTACTGGTATTAGGTGTGATAATGACTTGTGCCAGGCAGTGTTACCATAGTACACCGATCAGTAATTACTGGTATTAGGTGTGATAATGACTTGTGCCAGGCAGTGTTACCATAGTACACCGATCAGTAATTACTGGTATTAGGAGTGATAATGACTTGTGCCAGGCAGTGTTACCATAGTACACCGATCAGTAATTACTGGTATTAGGTGTGATAATGACTTGTGCCAGGCAGTGTTACCATAGTACACCGATCAGTAATTACTGGTATTAGGAGTGATAGTGACTTGTGCCAGGCAGTGTTACCATAGTACACCGATCAGTAATTACTGGTATTAGGTGTGATAATGACTTGTGCCAGGCAGTGTTACCATAGTACACCGATCAGTAATTACTGGTATTAGGAGTGATAGTGACTTGTGCCAGGCAGTGTTACCATAGTACACCGATCAGTAATTACTGGTATTAGGTGTGATAATGACTTGTGCCAGGCAGTGTTACCATAGTACACCGATCAGTAATTACTGGTATTAGGAGTGATAGTGACTTGTGCCAGGCAGTGTTACCATAGTACACCGATCAGTAATTACTGGTATTAGGTGTGATAATGACTTGTGCCAGGCAGTGTTACCATAGTACACCGATCAGTAATTACTGCTATTAGGAGTGATAATGACTTGTGCCAGGCAGTGTTACCATAGTACACCGATCAGTAATTACTGCTATTAGGAGTGATAATGACTTGTGCCAGGCAGTGTTATCATAGTACACCGATCAGTAATTACTGGTATTAGGTGTGATAATGACTTGTGCCAGGCAGTGTTACCATAGTATCCTGATCAGTAATTACTGGTATTAGGAGTGATAGTGACTTGTGCCAGGCAGTGTTACCATAGTACACCGATCAGTAATTAATGGTATTAGGAGTGATAATGACTTGTGCCAGGCAGTGTTACCATAGTACACCGATCAGTAATTACTGGTATTAGGAGTGATAATGACTTGTGCCAGGCAGTGTTATCATAGTACACCGATCAGTAATTACTGGTATTAGGTGTGATAATGACTTGTGCCAGGCAGTGTTACCATAGTACACCGATCAGTAATTACTGGTATTAGGAGTGATAGTGACTTGTGCCAGGCAGTGTTACCATAGTACACCGATCAGTAATTACTGGTATTAGGTGTGATAATGACTTGTGCCAGGCAGTGTTACCATAGTACACCGATCAGTAATTACTGCTATTAGGAGTGATAATGACTTGTGCCAGGCAGTGTTACCATAGTACACCGATCAGTAATTACTGCTATTAGGAGTGATAATGACTTGTGCCAGGCAGTGTTATCATAGTACACCGATCAGTAATTACTGGTATTAGGTGTGATAATGACTTGTGCCAGGCAGTGTTACCATAGTACACCGATCAGTAATTACTGGTATTAGGAGTGATAATGACTTGTGCCAGGCAGTGTTACCATAGTACACCGATCAGTAATTACTGGTATTAGGAGTGATAATGACTTGTGCCAGGCAGTGTTATCATAGTACACCGATCAGTAATTACTGGTATTAGGTGTGATAATGACTTGTGCCAGGCAGTGTTACCATAGTACACCGATCAGTAATTACTGGTATTAGGTGTGATAATGACTTGTGCCAGGCAGTGTTACCATAGTACACCGATCAGTAATTACTGGTATTAGGAGTGATAGTGACTTGTGCCAGGCAGTGTTACCATAGTACACCGATCAGTAATTACTGGTATTAGGTGTGATAATGACTTGTGCCAGGCAGTGTTACCATAGTACACCGATCAGTAATTACTGCTATTAGGAGTGATAATGACTTGTGCCAGGCAGTGTTACCATAGTACACCGATCAGTAATTACTGCTATTAGGAGTGATAATGACTTGTGCCAGGCAGTGTTATCATAGTACACCGATCAGTAATTACTGGTATTAGGAGTGATAGTGACTTGTGCCAGGCAGTGTTACCATAGTACACTGATCAGTAATTACTGGTATTAGGAGTGATAATGACTTGTGCCAGGCAGTGTTACCATAGTACACCGATCAGTAATTACTGGTATTAGGAGTGATAATGACTTGTACCAGGCAGTGTTATCATAGTACACCGATCAGTAATTACTGGTATTAGATGTGATAATTACTTGTGCCAGGCAGTGTTACCATAGTACACCGATCAGTAATTACTGGTATTAGGTGTGATAGTGACTTGTACCAGGCAGTGTTATCATAGTACACCGATCAGTAATTACTGGTATTAGATGTGATAATTACTTGTGCCAGGCAGTGTTACCATAGTACACCGATCAGTAATTACTGGTATTAGGTGTGATAATGACTTGTGCCAGGCAGTGTTACCATAGTACACCGATCAGTAATTACTGGTATTAGGTGTGATAATGACTTGTGCCAGGCAGTGTTATCATAGTACACCGATCAGTAATTACTGGTATTAGGAGTGATAATGACTTGTGCCAGGCAGTGTTACCATAGTACACCGATCAGTAATTACTGGTATTAGGAGTGATAGTGACTTGTGCCAGGCAGTGTTACCATAGTACACCGATCAGTAATTACTGGTATTAGGAGTGATAGTGAGTTGTGCCAGGCAGTGTTATCATAGTACACCGATCAGTAATTACTGGTATTAGATGTGATAATGACTTGTGCCAGGCAGTGTTACCATAGTACACCGATCAGTAATTACTGGTATTAGGTGTGATAGTGACTTGTACCAGGCAGTGTTATCATAGTACACCGATCAGTAATTACTGGTATTAGATGTGATAATGACTTGTGCCAGGCAGTGTTATCATAGTACACCGATCAGTAATTACTGGTATTAGATGTGATAATGACTTGTGCCAGGCAGTGTTACCATAGTACACCGATCAGTAATTACTGGTATTAGGAGTGATAGTGACTTGTGCCAGGCAGTGTTACCATAGTATCCTGATCAGTAATTACTGGTATTAGGAGTGATAGTGACTTGTGCCAGGCAGTGTTACCATAGTATCCTGATCAGTAATTACTGGTATTAGGAGTGATAGTGACTTGTGCCAGGCAGTGTTACCATAGTACACCGATCAGTAATTACTGGTATTAGGAGTGATAGTGACTTGTGCCAGGCAGTGTTATCATAGTACACCGATCAGTAATTACTGGTATTAGGAGTAATAGTGACTTGTGCCAGGCAGTGTTATCATACTACACCGATCAGTAACTACTGGTATTAGGAGTGATAATGACTTGTGCCAGGCAGTGTTACCATAGTACACCGATCAGTAATTACTGGTATTAGGAGTGATAATGACTTGTGCCAGGCAGTGTTACCATAGTACACCGATCAGTAATTACTGGTATTAGGAGTGATAATGACTTGTGCCAGGCAGTGTTACCATAGTACACCGATCAGTAATTACTGGTATTAGGAGTGATAATGACTTGTACCAGGCAGTGTTATCATAGTACACCGATCAGTAATTACTGGTATTAGATGTGATAATTACTTGTGCCAGGCAGTGTTACCATAGTACACCGATCAGTAATTACTGGTATTAGATGTGATAATGACTTGTGCCAGGCAGTGTTATCATAGTACACTGATCAGTAATTACTGGTATTAGGTGTGATAGTGACTTGTGCCAGGCAGTGTTACCATAGTACACCGATCAGTAATTACTGGTATTAGGAGTAATAGTGACTTGTGCCAGGCAGTGTTACCATAGTACACCGATCAGTAATTACTGGTATTAGGTGTGATAATGACTTGTGCCAGGCAGTGTTACCATAGTACACCGATCAGTAATTACTGGTATTAGGTGTGATAATGACTTGTGCCAGGCAGTGTTATCATAGTACACCCATCAGTAATTACTGGTATTAGGTGTGATAATGACTTGTGCCAGGCAGTGTTACCAAGTACACCGATCAGTAATTACTGGTATTAGGAGTGATAATGACTTGTGCCAGGCAGTGTTATCATAGTACACCGATCAGTAATTACTGGTATTAGGAGTGAGAATGACTTGTGCCAGGCAGTGTTATCATAGTACACCGATCAGTAATTACTGGTATTGGGTGTGATAGTGACTTGTGCCAGGCAGTGTTACCATAGTACACCGATCAGTAATTACTGGTATTAGGTGTGATAATGACTTGTGCCAGGCAGTGTTATCATAGTATCCTGATCAGTAATTACTGGTATTAGGTGTGATAGTGACTTGTGCCAGGCAGTGTTACCATAGTACACCGATCAGTAATTACTGGTATTGGGTGTGATAATGACTTGTGCCAGGCAGTGTTACCATAGTACACCGATCAGTAATTACTGGTATTAGGTGTAATAATGACTTGTGCCAGGCAGTGTTATCATAGTACACCGATCAGTAATTACTGGTATTGGGTGTAATAATGACTTGTGCCAGGCAGTGTTATGATAGTACACCGATCAGTAATTACTGGTATTAGGTGTGATAATGACTTGTGCCAGGCAGTGTTATCATAGTACACCGATCAGTAATTACTGGTATTAGGAGTGATAATGACTTGTGCCAGGCAGTGTTACCATAGTACACCGATCAGTAATTACTGGTATTAGGTGTGATAATGACTTGTGCCAGGCAGTGTTACCATAGTACACCGATCAGTAATTACTGGTATTAGGAGTGATAATGACTTGTGCCAGGCAGTGTTATCATAGTACACCGATCAGTAATTACTGGTATTAGGAGTGATAATGACTTGTGCCAGGCAGTGTTACCATAGTACACCGATCAGTAATTACTGGTATTAGGAGTGATAATGACTTGTGCCAGGCAGTGTTACCATAGTACACCGATCAGTAATTACTGGTATTAGGTGTGATAATGACTTGTGCCAGGCAGTGTTACCATAGTACACCGATCAGTAATTACTGGTATTAGGTGTGATAATGACTTGTGCCAGGCAGTGTTACCATAGTACACCGATCAGTAATTACTGGTATTAGGAGTGATAATGACTTGTGCCAGGCAGTGTTACCATAGTACACCGATCAGTAATTACTGGTATTAGGTGTGATAATGACTTGTGCCAGGCAGTGTTACCATAGTACACCGATCAGTAATTACTGGTATTAGGAGTGATAGTGACTTGTGCCAGGCAGTGTTACCATAGTACACCGATCAGTAATTACTGGTATTAGGTGTGATAATGACTTGTGCCAGGCAGTGTTACCATAGTACACCGATCAGTAATTACTGGTATTAGGAGTGATAGTGACTTGTGCCAGGCAGTGTTACCATAGTACACCGATCAGTAATTACTGGTATTAGGTGTGATAATGACTTGTGCCAGGCAGTGTTACCATAGTACACCGATCAGTAATTACTGGTATTAGGAGTGATAGTGACTTGTGCCAGGCAGTGTTACCATAGTACACCGATCAGTAATTACTGGTATTAGGTGTGATAATGACTTGTGCCAGGCAGTGTTACCATAGTACACCGATCAGTAATTACTGCTATTAGGAGTGATAATGACTTGTGCCAGGCAGTGTTACCATAGTACACCGATCAGTAATTACTGCTATTAGGAGTGATAATGACTTGTGCCAGGCAGTGTTATCATAGTACACCGATCAGTAATTACTGGTATTAGGTGTGATAATGACTTGTGCCAGGCAGTGTTACCATAGTACACCGATCAGTAATTACTGGTATTAGGAGTGATAATGACTTGTGCCAGGCAGTGTTACCATAGTACACCGATCAGTAATTACTGGTATTAGGAGTGATAATGACTTGTGCCAGGCAGTGTTATCATAGTACACCGATCAGTAATTACTGGTATTAGGTGTGATAATGACTTGTGCCAGGCAGTGTTACCATAGTACACCGATCAGTAATTACTGGTATTAGGAGTGATAGTGACTTGTGCCAGGCAGTGTTACCATAGTACACCGATCAGTAATTACTGGTATTAGGTGTGATAATGACTTGTGCCAGGCAGTGTTACCATAGTACACCGATCAGTAATTACTGCTATTAGGAGTGATAATGACTTGTGCCAGGCAGTGTTACCATAGTACACCGATCAGTAATTACTGCTATTAGGAGTGATAATGACTTGTGCCAGGCAGTGTTATCATAGTACACCGATCAGTAATTACTGGTATTAGGTGTGATAATGACTTGTGCCAGGCAGTGTTACCATAGTACACCGATCAGTAATTACTGGTATTAGGAGTGATAATGACTTGTGCCAGGCAGTGTTACCATAGTACACCGATCAGTAATTACTGGTATTAGGAGTGATAATGACTTGTGCCAGGCAGTGTTATCATAGTACACCGATCAGTAATTACTGGTATTAGGTGTGATAATGACTTGTGCCAGGCAGTGTTACCATAGTACACCGATCAGTAATTACTGGTATTAGGAGTGATAATGACTTGTGCCAGGCAGTGTTACCATAGTACACCGATCAGTAATTACTGGTATTAGGAGTGATAATGACTTGTGCCAGGCAGTGTTACCATAGTACACCGATCAGTAATTACTGGTATTAGGAGTGATAGTGACTTGTGCCAGGCAGTGTTACCATAGTACACTGATCAGTAATTACTGGTATTAGGAGTGATAATGACTTGTGCCAGGCAGTGTTACCATAGTACACCGATCAGTAATTACTGGTATTAGGAGTGATAATGACTTGTACCAGGCAGTGTTACCATAGTACACCGATCAGTAATTACTGGTATTAGATGTGATAATTACTTGTGCCAGGCAGTGTTACCATAGTACACCGATCAGTAATTACTGGTATTAGGTGTGATAGTGACTTGTACCAGGCAGTGTTATCATAGTACACCGATCAGTAATTACTGGTATTAGATGTGATAATTACTTGTGCCAGGCAGTGTTACCATAGTACACCGATCAGTAATTACTGGTATTAGGTGTGATAATGACTTGTGCCAGGCAGTGTTACCATAGTACACCGATCAGTAATTACTGGTATTAGGTGTGATAATGACTTGTGCCAGGCAGTGTTATCATAGTACACCGATCAGTAATTACTGGTATTAGGAGTGATAATGACTTGTGCCAGGCAGTGTTACCATAGTACACCGATCAGTAATTACTGGTATTAGGAGTGATAGTGACTTGTGCCAGGCAGTGTTATCATAGTACACCGATCAGTAATTACTGGTATTAGGAGTGATAGTGAGTTGTGCCAGGCAGTGTTACCATAGTACACCGATCAGTAATTACTGGTATTTAGTGTTGAGCGATACCTTCCGATATCGGGAAATATCGGATCGGATTGGATCGGGCCGATACCCAAAAAGTATCGGATATCGCCGATTCCGATACCGGAAACCAATGCAAGTCAATGGGACAGAAATATCGGAATGAAAATAAACCCTTTCTTTCCTTGTAGGTTAATTCTACATGAAGGAAAACAACTAAGAATAATGTAGAATGTATTGGGGGAGGTGGGGGAAACAATAAAGGCATAGAGGTTTAGCCCAATCAAATGGAATAGCATGACCGTATACGGCCAACCCGGGTTCCACTGTTCATATGCCTCCACCCCCATCTTACCACACTTACATACTTTACAAATAAAAACACTGCACCTGTAATTTTCTTTGGATAAATTTGGCCACAGCGGCCATTTTGTTAACAAACAACATTAACATATATACATTATTATGAAATAAATAAGAAGGGAGGGTTCTTGGAGTTAAAAATTGATCTGGCAAAACTAAACCGAAGTTGAACCACCGTGTTACCCTCAGCCGTCCATCACCAGCTCGAGGGCACCAAAAGCTCCCAGGGTAAAACCCCGTCCAGAGCCCCAAAAACCAGATGCCAGATCACCCCGCTTAATCAAGGCACTGCCTGTAAAATTCAAATAATTTTCCACCGACACTTCTGTGCCAACTCCAAGAACCCCACCCCCCGCCACAAACGAACAGCCCTGACCACCTCAGGCTTGTGAGCGCCCCAACACCGCCATGGCCCTCTCAATCCCCTCCTGTATAGCCAATGTCCACAAATCAATTCCAACATCGTTCAGATGTACGCCATCCTTAGCCCAAAATTCTCCAACCCCCGCCTCAAGATCAAGATGCCGAACACTTATTTCCCCGTTCCTACCGACAAACGCTGCTATGGCCCTATTTAACTTAACTCGTACCCTGTTAATGCCCTTCACTGATCTAGCCTCCCTCCATTTTTTCCTCGGTACAATGTCAGACCAAACCGTTAACACCCCCGGAAAAGATGTCCACAACCTTAAAAAATCAATCCGAATATCCCTCATCAATTCCCTAACCGGCCGAGACCCCAAATCATTCCCCCCCAAATGCACTACCAAAATATCCGGCGCCCGGTCCAAACGAGCCGCCTTATGGAATTCAGACAGCACCCTTCTCCATACCATCCCTCGAAAACCCAGCCACCGAACCACCGCTTGCTCCCTGCTAAAACCCAATTGCCTACCGTTCGGCCCCCCAATGAACGAAAGAGTGTCCGAGAATCCAGACTAATAACGGGATGCCACCTGCAAAAAGACAACCAAAGAATTGTATTCACTTCTGACCAGATAAAACATAAGCCTGCACACCTAATGCCGTACATAGGACAGATAACGATCTGAACTCCACCTCCTGATGCGTTTTATCACATCCTTTCCTAAACCCAAACCGTCCGCTTCTGACGCCGCACCGATTCTGAACGAATGCGACCCGTAAACCTCAGGGCTAAGGCCCAATTCTATGATCCCTTTCTTAAACACTGCAATAAATTGAAAACGAGACAAAAACTCACCATTTTTATGACACAATAATGGGCCCTTACATCCCGACCAGACTTGCCAATAAGCCATTAAACATCTCCTAGGACACATAAACGATCCATCAACTTCCCCCAATACCACTGGCTTGCCTCTGCCCAATTGATCCGTCTTCCCCCTCCTGATCCAGAATTCAATGCACCTGTCCCGACCGCTCACGTCCTCGGCAAACAAACCCCCAACCTTATTCCTACTTGGTGCCACCAACTCACCTAATCTTAGTGCGCCGAAAAACGCCCATGAAAAAGCCAACCTAAACAGTGTGGCTTCAAAAACCGAACAACAGATCTTATCCAACGCAAAACCCAACTGCTCTAAAATACTAAAAGTCACCGGTCTTCGTTTATCTAACACTTTACTTCCCCTCCTAAAGCCCTTAATTGCTTGTTTCACTAAAAACGATTTTGTAACATCTTTTAACCCCTGTAATCTAAAACCGAATGCCAATCCTGCAACAAATTTACTAACTTTTGAAACAGACCATCCGCTCTCCGCTGCCTTTCCCACAAGAAACAACACCTCCATCTCTCTATCTCCCTCACTCTCCACGCCACCCCACTGCAAAATCCAGCTTTGCCATACTCGCCATGATGCCTCTTATGATGCCCAAGTCTGCCTTGCAATGGACTCCTGTATTAAACGTCCTGCTCTTCCATAACCAGCTGCCACAAATGCGAAGGGCATTCCTGTCCCGCATCCTCGGCCTCTGGTGCTAGCGCCCGAAAACGGTCCCACTGAAAACGAGACAAGGCATCTGCTATGGTATTTTGCACACCTGGAACATGTACTGCTGTAATCCAAGCGCTCAAGTTAAGGCAACAAAGAACTAGTTCCCTCAGCAGCCTAATCACAGGCGGGGACAAGGCAGACAAGCTGTTGATGACAGACACCACTCCCATGTTGTCGCAATGAAACCGAATTCTCCTGTTGGCAAAACACTCATCCCAAATAGTAACCGCAACAACGATGGGAAACAATTCCAAAAAAGCCAAATTCTTCGTAAGACCCTTCTCCGTCCACTCGCCCGGCCATACTCCAACACTCCACCTCCCTTTCCAATAGGCCCCATAACCAGCACCTCCTGCCGCATCCGTAAATATCTCACAATCAAAGCTGCTTAAGAACTCCTGCTGGATTAATGACCTGCCGTTATAACTTTCCAAAAACAGCTTCCAAACCTTTAGATCCTCCTTGTGTTCCCTATTTAGCCGAATAAAATGATGGGGGGCCCGCACTCCTGCTGTCGCGCCTGACAACCTGCGACAAAATATTCTGCCAATTGGCATAATCCAGCATGCAAAATTCAGTCGCCCTAACAGCGATTGCAACTCCCTCAGGGTCACCGTGCGCAACCTCCCGACTCTATCAACCTCCTGCTTGAGCAAAATCAATTTGTCCTCCGGTAACCGACACTCCATTCTTTCTGTATCAATTACAATGCCCAAAAAACTTATGGTTGTGCAAGGGCCTTCTGTCTTTTCTTCAGCCAATGGTACGCCAAAATGCTCTGCCACCCACACCATAGTACCTAATAAATTCCTACACAACAACGATTGCGGAGGGCCTATAAACAAGAAATCATCCAAATAATGAATGACTGACTTAACTGATGCCAGGTCCTTCACAACCCATTCCAAAAATGTACTAAACGTTTCAAACAAAGAACAAGAAATTGCACAACCCATTGGCAAACACCTATCCACGTAATATGCCCCATTCCAAAAACAACCTAACAACGGGATACTATCCGGGTGAACTGGCAGCAACCTAAAAGCCGACTCGATATCCGTTTTTGCTAGCAACGATCCTGACCCATATCGCAGTACCCATTGCACCGCAGCATCAAATGAAGTATATTCAACTGAACACAATTCTTGTGCAATGCCATCGTTCACCGAGAGCCCCTTCGGGTACGACAAATGCTGAATTAACCGAAACTTATTCCTCTCTTTTTTGGGCACAACCCCCAGTGGCGAGAAAATCACTTTGCTACTAGGTAAGTCCTGAAACGGTCCCGCATCCTGCCCAACTCCACTTCCTTAGCCAATTTCACACTGACCACATCAGGATGAAGGGAGGCAGACAACAAATTTTTTACTGAAACGGGGACCTCGTGCTCAGGAAGAGGTATTCTAAAACCTTCCAAAAAACCATCCGAAATAACCTTAGCCTTCAACTGATCCGGATACCTACTTAGAAAGGGGGCCATCACGTGCCCCCTCACTGGAGTCACCCCCTTGACCGGTACCCACTGTCGGCTTTCCCTTACCCTTTTTAAAACATTTTGTTGCTCCGTGTGACCCTCCACTACAATGGGAGCACACATGTTTAAATTTACAGGAGCTCCCATATTTGCAATGGCCATCGTTGAATTGCCAGCAAGTTCCCGCTTCTTTCTTAGTGCTTTGTGCCCCCTGACGGTTTCCCCCATGTCCTGCTGATTGGTTCCCGCAACTGTTGCTCCCGTGAAAGGACTGCCCATACCTCACTGGGGCCATAACCTTCAGCCACAATCCAATGTCCTTTTGATCCCATCTAATCTCCGGGCGAACTGCCTTCCTCTGACGAAAATGCTCGTCATACCGTAACCATGCCTGACCCCCATAAGTCCTATGAGCCTCCCCAATGGCGTCCAAGTAGCAAAACAGCCCTGAGCAATTATCAGGAGCCTTTTCCCCAATAACGCTAGCCATTATCGCAAAAGCTTGTAACCAGTTAACAAACGTCTGTGGAATCAACCTCCACCTGCGCTTTTCTTCCTCCTCTTTCTTACTGTCGTCCTTTTTTCCCTTATCCAGGTTAAACTTTTCCAACGGAAGAAGGGAAAAAATTTCCACATACTCATCCCGCCAAATTTTTTCCTTAACCTCTTTTTTTAAATGCGCCCCTAACGGCCCCTCAAAACACACATATACTTCCCCTTTCGCCCTATCATCCAGTTTTACGGTATCCCCTTTCTCCTTTTCCGTCTGCACACACACCGACACCCCAGACGGTATCCCGGCTGCCACCGCCGCTGACCTGGCCGATTCGCCTTCTAATCTGGCCAGAATGCGCGACATGTTAACCAACATATCCCTAATCCCGCATACATCAGACCCACTACCTCCTCTAACATTTCCCCCGCTGGGGCCCGCCAACTGCCTATCCCCCACCCCGTCCGCTAAACACCCCGCGGGCGACAAACCATACATAGATGCATACTCACCGAGCTGCACGGGTGCTGTGTCCCCGCCAGCCATACGCCCCGAGTCCTGACGATTCCTTGCTTCGCCTTGATCTCCACCGAAGTCCAATGCGCCCGCCTCCATGCGCTCAGGGCCTGCGCCCCTGGCCTCCACGTCACCAGGGGGGACCCGAGCCCATGTTGATGTCCCAGCCGCTCGTCCTCCACTCATCTCTGCGCCGGTCCTCACCGCCATCCATGTACGGTCTTGATTAACAGATCCGGACTCCCTGGCCCGATCGGTGTCAGACAGCGAAAAACTGCCAGGCAACCCCATGCTGCTGCCTGCCGCCTCATCCCTCTGCCTGGTGTGACTTGGGCCAGGCAGGAGGTCCTGGAATTGCTGCCTGCCCGTGTGCCTCTGCTGCATCCTTCCCCTGCTGGTCTGTCTAGCAGGCACCCCGACAGGTACCTCGCCAGGTGTGCCTGCCGCGCTAGTGTTCCCTCCGTTATCCGCCTCTGCAGTAGCGCTGGTGTTCCGTCTTTTGAATTTCCCGCTCCGCACGTTGCCGCGGGTTCTTGGAGCGGGGGGCGTGTCCGCGCGCCCGCCGCTGATAGGCCTGTCGTTCCTGCCGTCTGTTTCCTGGGGCGGAAGTGACGTGGGCCGCCCTTCCGGTGAGGCCCCGCCCCCTGGATGACGCGTCTGCAGCATGGGCCTTCCTTCCACAACGGAGCGGGGCACCATCTTCCTGGACCGCAACCCGACACTTTTGGAGCCAGCAGGGCGGCTGGGCAGATTCCTGCCGCGGCGTGAACGCTGGCGGGGGGTTCCGCCGGCATGGTCACCAGACGCAGGGTCCCCTGAGGGGCTCCGCAGCCTGCGCCTGCGGCCCGTACCCACCATCTCCGGGGAGAGCCTCTCGGGTGGCCGCATCCTCCTTGCGGTTCTTCCTGATCCCGACGTGGATTCTTCTTCACCTGCATTCCCCAGCAGACCGGACAGCTGGGCCTCGAGCCATCCTCCTCGCCTGGATCTTGCTGTCTCCCTCAACCTAGCGACAAGGGACTCCACAGACTCCATGACAGCCAGAGAAGCGTCCCAAACGATTTGGAATTAAGGTAAGATTTTTATTTTTTTTTAAAGTGTTCCTCTGTTACTTTTTCCTATGCTCTTCTCCTCTGGACTAACCGTTTCCCGCACTTTTGCTTCTTATACCTCTCTTCCCCCATCTCCACCCCCGTCCCAATGCCCGCCCTTCCTGACCTCTACCCAATCCCAATTATTGGGATTCAAATTACACCCTGCTGGCCCATCCCGGTCATGTGGGGCTTCCTTCTAGGTTGCCCTGCCTCCAGCCCCTTTCTGGAATTAATATTTTTTTTAAGACGTTCTGAGTTACGGAAATATTGACTATGTTAAGTATTTTTATATTTTGTCAGATATTTATGTTTCACTACTTCCATGCTCTTCACCTTCTTTTTTACTTCTCCCACACTTTCTCCTTCATCATCCTCAGCATCTTTTTCATCCACTTCTTCTTCACCTTCTTCATCTTCTTCTTCTTCACCTTCTTCGTATTATTCTTTTTTTTTACATTCTTCATATTCTACTTCTTCAAATTCTTCTTCTTCATCATATTCTTATTTGTGACAGGCATTCCTGTAGTTGTTATCTATAAAAGGTTGGACATTACACCTTTTGTTCTGCCCATCACAAAAGATTTACAACAGGATTTGTCCGCGTTCAGTTTTACCTGCAGCAGCAGGTCTTTTCCAGGGGCACCACGAGGAGGAACGGACTCACCCCCCTAAACTGCTTAGTCATCTTCTGCTTATAATTTAGATATTATCTTTTGCTCTGATTTTTAGTCTTATGCTTAATGTTCTTCCGCTTTTTGTTCTGCAGCTTCTTGTACTTCTGCTTCTTGGTTTTCTGTCTCTTGTTCTTCTGTATCTTGGTGGTTGTCTTCTCTTCTTTGTCCTCTTGGTCAACTTCTTCAGTGTCATCTTCTTGGTCTTCTTCGGGGTGGTCTTCAGGGTCGTCGTCTTCTTCGGGGTCCTCGTCTTCAGGGTCGTCGTCTTCGGGGTCCTCGTCTTCAGGGTCCTCGTCTTCTTCGGGGTGGTCTTCAGGGTCCTCGTCTTCAGGGTCGTTGTCTTCGGGGTCCTCGTCTTCTTCAGGTTGGTCTTCAGGGTCCTCGTCTTCAGGGTCCTCATCAGGGAGATCCAGAGTGATTACCAAGAACAATTTCAAAAAGCTTGCACTTGGAAATGTAGCAGAAGGTACAAGAAGGCTGAGGAACTACCGAGGACCAGCTGACGGTACTGGAACCCGGATGGGTAGCAGAAGGTACAAGAGCCAATGGAACTACCAAAGACCAGCTGACGGTACTGGAACTCAGTTACTAAGCAGGAGGTACCTGTGCCAGAAAGCACTTCCAAGGACCAGCAGACGTTGGTGGAACTTGAATACCGAGAAGGAGGCACCTAATCCAAAGGCACTGCCGAGAACCAGCTGACAGTACTGGAACCCGGATGGGTAGCATAAGGTACCCATGTAAAAAAAAGTTTCAAGGCCGCGAGCCGGCCGCAGTTACCAAAACCCACAGTCCTACAGGGGGTGCTTGTCCTATTGGCACTATGGAACCAAACTTCATTGCCAGATCCCGCAGCCCACATAGGAGTCACTTAAACTGCAGGCACCATAGAGTCGGCTAACCCGACTGCAACACGACAGGACAACGCACTGGAGGCAAAGTGACGTTGACACTACCCGGAAACAGCTGGCGTGCTGGAACCAGGCTGGGCAGGAGGGAGTACTCGTGCCAAAGACACTGCTGGGAAACAGCTGGCGGTGCTGGAACCCAGGGTAAATACTAAAAACAGAGTGGAGCCTGAGGCGTAATTGGAGCAACTTTAAAATCTGTAGTAGTGTGAATGTGGACAAAGCAGGAGAATTTGCCGGACACACAGCTGGGGAACAGCTGACGTTACTGAACCCCAATAACACTGGAGCAAGCATTTACTGTGCAGATGGCACTTCTGAGCAGCAACTAGCGGTATTGGAGCCCAGGGTAAATACTAAAAACAGAGTAGCCAGAGGTGTAATTGGAGCAAGTTTTAAATAAGTAGTACAGTGGATGTGGACAAAGCAGGAGAATTTGCCGGACACACAGCTGGGGAACAGCTGACGTTACTGAACCCCAATAACACTGGAGCAAGCGTTGACTGTGCAGACGGCACTTCTGAGCAGCAACTAGCGTTATTGGAGCCCAGGGATAATACTAAAAACAGAGGAGCCAGAGGTGTAATTGGAGCAAGTTTTAAATCAGTAGTACAGTGGATGTAGACAAAGCAGGAGAATTAGCCGGACACACAGCTGGGGAACAGCTGACGTTACTGAACCCCAATAACACTGGAGCAAGCGTTGACTGTGCAGACGGCACTTCTGAGCAGCAACTAGCGGTATTGGAGCCCAGGGTAAATACTAAAAACAGAGGAGCCAGAGACGTAATTGGAGCAAGTTTTAAATCAGTAGTACAGTGGATGTGGACAAAGCAGGAGAATTTACTGGACACACAGCTGGGGAACAGCTGACGTTACAGAACCCCAATAACACTGGAGCAAGCGTTGACTGTGCAGATGTCACTTCTGAGCAGCAACTAGCCGTATTGGAGCCCAGGGATAATACTGAAAACAGAGGAGCCAGAGGTGTAATTGGAGCAACTTTAAAATCTGTAGTAGTGTGAATGTGGACAAAGCAGGAGAATTTGCCGGACACACAGCTGGGGAACAGCTGACGTTACTGAACCCCAATAACACTGGAGCAAGCGTTGACTGTGCAGACGGCACTTCTGAGCAGCAACTAGCGGTATTGGAGCCCAGGGTAAATACTGAAAACAGAGGAGCCAGAGGTGTAATTGGAGCAAGTTTTAAATCAGTAGTACAGTGGATGTGGACAAAGCAGGAGAATTTGCCTGACACACAGCTGGGGAACAGCTGACGTTACTGAACCTCAATAACACTGGAGCAAGCGTTGACTGTGCAGATGGCACTTCTGAGCAGCAACTAGCGGTATTGGAGCCCAGGGTAAATACTGAAAACAGAGGAGCCAGAGGTGTAATTGGAGCAAGTTTTAAATCAGTAGTACAGTGGACGTGGACAAAGCAGGAGAATTTGCCAGACACACAGCTGGGGAACAGCTGACGTTACTGAACCCCAATAACACTGGAGCAAGCGTTGACTGTGCAGACGGCACTTCTGAGCAGCAACTAGCGGTATTGGAGCCAAGGGATAATACTGAAAACAGAGGAGCCAGAGGTGTAATTAGAGCAACTTTAAAATCTGTAGTAGTGTGAATGTGGACAAAGCAGGAGAATTTGCCGGACACATAGCTGGGGAACAGCTGACGTTACTGAACCCCAATAACACTGGAGCAAGCGTTGACTGTGCAGACGGCACTTCTGAGCAGCAACTAGCGGTATTGGAGCCCAGGGATAATACTGAAAACAGAGGAGCCAGAGGTGTAATTGGAGCAACTTTAAAATCTGTAGTAGTGAGAATGTGGACAGAGCAGGAGAAATTGCCGTCCGCACAGCAGGGGAACAGCTGACGTTACTGAACCCCAATAACACGGCAGCAAGTGTTGACTGTGCAGACGGCACTTCCGAGCGCCAACTGGCGGTGTTGGAGCTCAGGGATAATACTGAAAACAGAGGAGCCAGAGGTGTAATTGGAGCAACTTTAAAATCTGTAGTAGTGAGAATGTGGACAGAGCAGGAGAAATTGCCGTCCGCACAGCAGGGGAACAGCTGACATTACTGAACCTCAATAACACGGCAGCAAGTGTTGACTGTGCAGACGGCACTTCCAAGTGCCAACTGGCGGTGTTGGAGCTCAGGGATAATACTGAAAACAGAGGAGCCAGAGGTGTAATTGGAGCAAGTTTTAAATCAGTAGTACAGTGGATGTGGACAAAGCAGGAGAATTTGCCGGACACACAGCTGGGGAACAGCTGACGTTACTGAACCCCAATAACACGGCAGCAAGTGTTGACTGTGCAGACAGCACTTCCAAGCGCCAACTGGCGGTGCTGGAGCTCTGGGATAATACTGAAAATGGAGGAGCCAGAGGTGTAATTGGAGCAACTTTAAAATCTGTAGTAGTCAGAATGTGGACAGAGTAGGAGAAATTGACGTCCGCACAGCAGGGGAACAGCTGACGTTACTGAACCCCAATAACACGGCAGCAAGTGTTGACTGTGCAGACGGCACTTCCGAGCGCCAACTGGCAGTGTTGGAGCTCAGGGATAATACTGAAAACAGAGGAGCCAGAGGTGTAATTGGAGCAACTTTAAAATCTGTTGTAGTGAGAATGTGGACAGAGCAGGAGAAATTGCCGTCCGCACAGCAGGGGAACAGCTGACGTTACTGAACCCCAATAACACGGCAGCAAGTGTTGACTGTGCAGACGGCACTTCCGAGCGCCAACTGGCGGTGTTGGAGCTCAGGGATTACAGTTCAGGTGCTAGAATCATGAACACAACAGGAGACCTGGATACTGTTGCCAACCAATTATTTATTCTGGAAGAGGACTGGCAAATTCATGAGAGATCCAGGCCTTGTTCATTTTGAGAAAAGTAAGCCGGTCAACGTTATCGGAGGATAGTCGCATGCGACGGTCTGTTAGTACACCACCTGCGGCACTAAAGACGCGTTCCGATAATACACTAGCAGCAGGGCAAGCCAGCACCTCCAATGCATACTGACTAAGCTCTGGCCTGTATCCAGCTTACAGACCCAAAACTTGAAGGGAGAAGAGCCGTCTGGGAGTACACTAAGAGGGCAAGACATGTAGTCTGTCACCATCTGACGGAAACGTTGCCTCCTGCTGACTGGAGCCATCTGTGATGGTGTAGACATTTGTGGCGGCGGGGACACAAAACTTTGCCACATTTCGGCCATAGTGGTCTTGCCTTGTGCTGAGGCGCTGCTTCTGCTCCCTCTTTGTGCAGAGCTTCCTCCACTGCCTCGACGCACTGAGCTGCTTTGTAAAGCACTAGCAGCACTGCTCTCGGTTGGAATGGAGAACATGATGGAATGCACCAGTGCGTCTTGGTATTCCCGCATTTTACGCTCCCGGTTCAACGGTGTTATGAGGCTTTGTAAGTTGTCCCGGTAGTGAGGATCTAGGAGGGTGGACACCCAATAATCAGCCGTGTTGAGAATGTGGGCGATGCGGCGGTCGTTTCTCAGGCACTGCAGCATGAAATCAACCATGTGCTGCAGACTGCCAACTGGCCAAGAAACGCTGTCCCCTGCTTGAGGCGTGATCTCTGCCTGCTCTGCATCACCCCACCCTCGCTCTAGATACTGACTACTAGAGCATTGTGTACCTCCCTCCTCTGGACAGATGTCTTCCTCATCCATTGACTCCTCCTCATCCTCCTCACAAAGTGTCCCCTGCCTAGGCCTTTGTGAGGAACCACGTTGCGCAGACTGTAGAGAAGCAGATGGCATTTGTGACTCCTCATCCTCCACCTCTTCCAAAACCTCGTCCCTTAGTGCTTGCAGTGTTTTTTCAAGCAGGCAGATAAGGGGGATAGTCATGCTGACTAGTGCATCATCTGCACTCGCCATCCGCGTGGAATAATCGAAGGCACGCAAAACATGGCAAATGTCCTTCATAGAGGCCCACTCAGTGGTGGTGAAGTGTGAACAGCGCGCACTGCGACTTGTTTGCGCCTGCTGCAGCTGGTACTCCATTACTGCTGCCTGCTGCTCACACAACCTCTCCAACATATGTAACGTTGAATTCCACTTGGTGGGTAGGTCACATATGATGCGATGTTCCGGAAGACGTAATCGGCGCTGCAGAGCTGCAATGCGTGATCTTGCGTTGCTGGAACGCCGCAAGTGAGCGCACTCTATGCGGACCTTGTGAAGCAGTGCATCAAGATCCGGATAGTCCCTCAAAAAACTCTGCACGACCAAGTTGAGCACATGTGCCAGACATGGGATGTGAGTGAGGTTGCCTAGGCCCAGAGCTGCCACCAGATTTCGGCCATGGTCACACACTACCATGCCTGGCTGGAGATTCGCTGGCACAAACCACACGTCGCTCTGCTGCTTGATGGCATTCCAGAGCTCCTGCGCTATGTGCCTTCGATTCCCCAAAGAAATTAATTTTAATACGGCCTGTTGACGTTTGGCCACGGCTGTGCTCATATCGGTCATCATAACAGGTAACCGTTCACGGGTCAATGTGGAGGTAGACCGTGACGGCTCCTGCAGCGCTGATTCAGAGGAACTGGAGTATGAGGAGGAGTCATTGTGTACAGACTGGATTCCTGCAATACTTGGAGTTGGCAGAACACGTACAGCGCCACTCTCAAGATCTGTACCCGGCTCCACAACATTTACCCAATGGGCAGTGAGGGAAAGGTATCGTCCCTGTCCATGCTTACTGGTCCACGCATCGGTGGTCAGGTGGACCTTGCTACTGACGGCGTTTTGTAGCGCATGTTTAATTTTTCCCTCCACATGATGTTGCAGGGCAGGGACAGCTTGCCTGCTGAAATAAAAGCGGCTGGGCACGTTGTATTGTGGGACTGCCAATGCCATAAAGTTACGGAAGGTGTCAGTCTCCACCAGCCTGAATGATAGCATTTCAAGGGCCAGTAGTTTAGCAATGCCAGCATTCAGAGCCTGTGCTCGGGGGTGGTTTGCCGAGTATGGGCGCCTTTTCTCCCATGCCTGTGCTAACGATGGCTGTAGACTGGCCTGGGAGTGTGAGGATGACTGGGAAAGTGGTGCTGTGGGTGGAATTACACTGTGTCTCTGTACAACAGTGCCAGAGATTCTTCCATGGCGATCCTGTGAGGAAGCCGAACCAGCTGTGTGTGAGCTGGAGGAAGAGGCTACAACACGAGCTGAAGAGGTGGCAGGTGGCGCTGTAGGTTGGCCTAGGTCTTCAGTGTGTTTTTGTAACTCCACCACGTGCTTGGTCCGCACATGTTTCCACATATTTGTGGTATTGAGGTTGCTGACACTTTTCCCTCTTTTCACCTTCTGATTACACAGCTTGCATTTGACAAAGCAAATGTCATCTGCAACTGTGTCAAAAAAGGACCAGGCACTGCAAGGCTTGGGAGCGCCCGCTTTGGATTTTGGAAGAGCCATGCTCCTAATGGGTGCCGAAATGGAGGCTACAGGCAACCAAGTCTGCCCCCTCCCTCTCCCTCCTTTTTGGGCTGTTTGGGGAATCTCTTCCTCAGAGCTGCTCCCACCACCTTCCTGTCCCTCACGCCATGATGGGTCAAGGACCTCATCATCTACACCACCCTCTTCAAACAACTGCTTCTCCTGGGTAGTCTCGACAGCACAGTACGCACCAGAAAGTGGCACCTGAGTCTCATCATCAGATGCGTACTGAGGTGTGCTGCTGACCATAGGCACTGGCCCACCCGCCTCTTCAGATTCAGAGAGACAAAACGGTTGCGCATCACTGCATACTACCTCTTCTTCAAATTCTCAAATTCTGCTTGGCTGGCCCCCTCTTTCCAAGCCAAGAGATTCAGAGAACAGAAGTAGAGATGGCTCCTGTCCAGGGCTCTCTGACTGCCTGGGCAATTTGGCAGGTGGTGAAGAGACAGATGGGTGCTCTTCAGTGCTCAGGACCTGAGAGGATCTGGAACTAATTGAAGTCGATGCGTTAGCTGCCATCCATCCGACAACGGCTTCAATTTGGTCCTCCCGCAGCAGTGGGGTACAGCTAGCTCCTACAAAGCTGCGCATAAAGGACTGTTCCCTGGTAAAACTGGGGGATGCTGAGTCACTGGTGCCCGCAGCAGGCACAGAATCCCCACGTCCTCTCCCTGCAGGCACAGAATCCTCACGTCCTCTCCCTGCAGAAACTCCACGCCCACGCCCACGACCACATGCCTTACTCCCTGCCTTCTTCATCTTGGTAGACTGAAAAAGATAGGCAGAAAAGTACTAAGGGCTTAGTGTGCTTATTCCTGAACAGCTGCTAACAGGTATAAGAAACACTAATTTTATAACGTGTGGACTAGACTTTAATATGAGCTAATGTGGCCTACACAACTGTAAAGTGGAGTGTTTGGTGAACTTTATTTAGTTTTTTTTTGTCACAAAAAGACACTGGATGTGCCTAAAGATGTAATAACGATAGTATCACAAACTTTTTGTAGCTATTACAATGTAGGAAGGTAACCTACAATGCAATAGATGAGGCTGCAAAAAATAGGCTAATACTAATCTGGCTGGGGCTGCAGGGCCCAATGCTGCAGAAAGGCTCCTCTAACTACTCCTATATAGTGTGTTTGGAACCAATTTAGCTGAATACGGATGGAACCACCACACTAATAGGAGAAATCAGGAAAAATTATGAATTGGCAAAAAAGGACAATGTATGAGGCAGTGACACACACTTAGTGCACTACAACCAGACGTGGTTGAAGCACACACTACAGGGTGAGCTGCACTCACACACCAGACCTTGCAGACAGCGGTGAACAGTACAGAGAACTGTGCACTAGCACTGCAAGGCACAGCGATTTATAAAGTAGCTTGGGTAAAGCAGAATAGACCAAATAGGTAGCTAAAACTGTCCCTCAGAACAACAGCGTCCTATCCCTAACTGAATTCACAGCAGAGTGAGCTCAAAATGGCGGCGGCGGCTTTTATAGTGCATCATGACATTATTTCAGCAGCCAATAACAGCCATGCCATTAGTTAAGATGCCTACATGCCTAACAGGATGTGCCCACACTTCTTAGGATCCTCATTGGCTGAATAAAATGAAAATGGCTCATTGCATTATGGGAACTTCCGATTCTGGTATACGATATTGCAAAAGTATCGGAATTAAGTATCGGAATTCCGATACCGCGAATATCGATCGATACCCGATATTTCAGTATCGGAATGCTCAACACTAATTATTACACATAATGCCAGTAATTACTGATCGGTGTACTATGGTAACACTTCCTGGCACAAGTCATTCTCACACCCAGTACCAGTAATTACTGATCGGTGTACTATGGTAACACTGCCTGGCACAAGTCATTATCACACCTAATACCAGTAATTACTGATCGGTGTACTATGGTAACACTGCCTGGCACAAGTCATTATCACTCCTAATACCAGTAATTACTGATCGGTGTACTATGATAACACTGCCTGGCACAAGTCACTATCACTCCTAATACCAGTAATTACTGATCGGTGTACTATGGTAACACTGCCTGGCACAAGTCATTATCACTCCTAATACCAGTAATTACTGATCGGTGTACTATGGTAACACTGCCTGGCACAAGTCACTATCACTCCTAATACCAGTAATTACTGATCCGTGTACTATGGTAACACTGCCCGGTACAAGTCATTATCACTCCTAATACCAGTAATTACTGATCGGTGTACTATGGTAACACTGCCTGGCACAAGTCACTATCACTCCTAATACCAGTAATTACTGATCCGTGTACTATGGTAACACTGCCCGGTACAAGTCATTATCACACCTAATACCAGTAATTACTGATCGGTGTACTATGGTAACACTGCCTGGCACAAGTCATTATCACTCCTAATACCAGTAATTACTGATCGGTGTACGATGATAACACTGCCTGGCACAAGTCATTATCACTCCTAATACCAGTAATTACTGATCGGTGTACTATGATAACACTGCCTGGCACAAGTCACTATCACTCCTAATACCAGTAATTACTGATCCGTGTACTATGGTAACACTGCCCGGTACAAGTCATTATCACACCTAATACCAGTCTTTACTGATCGGTGTACTATGGTAACACTGCCTGGCACAAGTCATTATCACTCCTAATACCAGTAATTACTGATCGGTGTACTATGATAACACTGCCTGGCACAAGTCATTATTACACCTAATACCAGTAATTACTGATCGGTGTACTATGATAACACTGCCTGGCACAAGTCATTATTACACCTAATACCAGTAATTACTGATCGGTGTACTATGATAACACTGCCTGGCACAAGTCATTATCACTCCTAATACCAGTAATTACTGATCCGTGTACTATGGTAACACTGCCCGGTACAAGTCATTATCACACCTAATACCAGTAATTACTGATCGGTGTACTATGATAACACTGCCTGGCACAAGTCACTATCACACCTAATACCAGTAATTACTGATCGGTGTACTATGGTAACACTGCCTGGCACAAGTCATTATCACTCCTAATACCAGTAATTACTGATCGGTGTACTATGATAACACTGCCTGGCACAAGTCACTATCACTCCTAATACCAGTAATTACTGATCCG
Organism: Phyllobates terribilis; assembly: GCF_046119375.1. NCBI lineage: Eukaryota > Metazoa > Chordata > Amphibia > Anura > Dendrobatidae > Phyllobates > Phyllobates terribilis. The sequence continues at coordinate 392,953 of NW_027363646.1, forward strand.
TGTACTATGCTAACACTGCCTGGCACAAGTCATTATCACTCCTAATACCAGTAATTACTGATCGGTGTACTATGATAACACTGCCTGGCACAAGTCATTATCACTCCTAATACCAGTAATTACTGATCGGTGTACTATGCTAACACTTCCTGGCACAAGTCATTATCACTCCTAATACCAGTAATTACTGATCGGTGTACTATGCTAACACTGCCTGGCACAAGTCATTATCACTCCTAATACCAGTAATTACTGATCCGTGTACTATGCTAACACTGCCTGGCACAAGTCATTATCACTCCTAATACCAGTAATTACTGATCGGTGTACTATGATAACACTGCCTGGCACAAGTCATTATCACTCCTAATACCAGTAATTACTGATCGGTGTACTATGCTAACATTTCCTGGCACAAGTCATTATTACACATAATACCAGTAATTACTGTTACCATAGTACACCGATCAGTAATTACTGGTACTGGGTGTGAGAATGACTTGTGCCAGGAAGTGTTACCATAGTACACCGATCAGTAATTACTGGTACTGGGTGTGAGAATTACTTGTGCCAGGAAGTGTTATCATAGAACACTGTTCAGTAATTACTGGTATGACCCCCCAAAAGAAATTCAGCAAATTCTGTGCTCCCAAATCCACATCCCCCCTCCCTTCTGAGCACTGCAGCGTGTCTAAACCACATTTAGTGTCCACATGTTTGGCAGGGGTATTATTTCCAAAATGAGGTCACTTGAGGGGGGATTCTGCTCTTCTAGCATTTAGGGGTTTCGGTATATGGAGTCCGCAAACTATTCTAGGAAAATCTGCGCTCCAGCAGGCAAACAGCGCTCCGTCCCTCCCGAGTGTCGCGGTATGGCCAAGCATTACTGTACAGACACATATGAGGTATTACCACATTCAGCAGAAATTATGGGACAAATGTTGGTGCCATTTTTATCCATTATCCCAGTGTGAAAATGTAAAATCTTGGGCTAAAACAAAATTTTTGCGGTAAAAATGTAATTTTTTTTTCCTCACTGCCCAATGGAATAAAATTCTGTGACACCCTTGGTGTCAGTATGATCACTGCCCCCCTAGATGAGTTCATTGAGACGTGTAGTTTGTAAAATGGGGTCATTTATGGGGAAATCTGCTGTTACGGCACCTCAGGGGATCTTCTAGTGGGTCATGGCACCCTCAAACCATAACAATAAAATCTATACTATAATATGGTGCTCTATCCTTTCTGGCCTTTGCACTGTGCCTCAAAAGTAGTTGCCAATTACATGTAGGGTATTGGCGTACTCAGGAGAAATTCCACAACAAAATGAGAGGCCATTTTCTACAGTTACCCTTGTGAAAATAAAAAATTGGGGGCTAAAAATACATTTTTGTGATTTTTTTTTTCACGTCTCTATGTTATAAACTTCTGTGAAGCACCTGAGGGTTCAAAGTGCTCATCACACATATAGATAAGTTCATTGAGGGGTCTATTTTCCAAAATGTGGTCACTTGTGGGGGTTTCCGCTGTTTAGGCACATCAGGAGCTCCCCAAACGCAACATGGCGTCCGCTAATTATTCCAGCAAATTTTGAATTCAAAAAGTCAAATGGCGCTCCTTCCCTTCCGAACCCTGCCGTGCGCCCAAACAGTAGTTTTCTGCCACATATAGGGTATTGGCTTGCTGAGGAGAAATTGCACATAAACTTCTGGGGTCCATTTTTTCCTGTTAACCTTGTGAAAATAAAAAATTGGGGGCTAAAAGAAAATTTTGAGATTTTTTTTTTTCACGTCTTTATGTTATAAACTTCTGTGACGCACCCACAGAGCACGCAGCATGCCCCTCACAGAGCCACAAGCCCATAGCATGCCCCCACAAACCCACAGCATCCCCCAGAGCCTCTACAGAGCCTGCAGCATGCCCCCAGAGCTGCCACAGAGCCGTAGCATGCCAGCAGCATAGCACCCAGAGCCAGCAGCATAGCACCCAGAGCCAGCAGCATAGCACCCCCACGCGTGCATCTCCCCACAGAAACCCGCAGCATGCCCTCACCAGCCACACAAAGCCCGCAGCATGTCCCCACAGAGCCCCCAGCATCCCCCCAGAGCCCGCAGCATGCCCCCAGCATCCCTCCAGAGCCCGTCCCCACATAGCCACCACTAGCCCCCACAGAGCCCCAAGCATGCATCCCCCCCAGAGCCCCCACAAACCCGCAGCATCCCTCCAGAGCCCACAACACTGACTTCCTCCTGCAGCTTCACCGGCAGCTGTGTCTCTCTGCCTGAGACTATGGAGTCTGGTGCTAAACTAGAACACGTCCATAATGCAGTCAGGACACGCCCCCCGGAAATGACGCCAGACCTGGAAGGAGTTAATACATTCTAGCGTTTACCGTGGTGGGAGACATGGCGGATGACTGCGCACCCCACACTGAGCTCCTGGGGGGGGCAGCCTGGCTTCCTGTGGATGTGGTTAGTCCTCTGCACTATAGAGAGCGGCACATAGACTGCTGTATAGCAGCAATGGTCGGTGACGGGTCAGAGCCGGGGATTACAGGGAGCCGCAGCCTCTCACCTCTCAGCAGTTGGACTATAAACCAGGTTTCCAGTCACTGACAGTATGGCTGGAGCTCTGCCCATGATGCACTGTTAGAACTTAGCGATTTCTGCCATGTTTGGAGGTTCCCGGATTCTGTATTTTTCTGCACAGTGTTTGTCCAGGAGGAAAAGGACCACAGAGCGCCAGTCCTGGCCACAGGTTGTGTCTGGTACTACAGCTCTGGTCTAGTGACGTGACAGGTGCTGAGCTGTAATGCCACACACAGCCTGTGCCCAGGGGTGGCGCTGTAATCCAACAGCTCTGGCTTTCTACTCTGGGAAAACTTATGTAAGGCTGAATTCACACATCTGTGCTCCACGGACCGAGCTCAGATCTGACAACCGCGGGGTCACCAGTGCTGATCTGTGATTATCTCCTAGGAATAGATGAGGCATGGATCAGGTCCGGAGGGTCGGGCCGGGTGGTCTCGTCCCACCACGGATGTGTGAATTCGTCCTTAAGTTAATATCTTAGTGTTGGAGTTCTCCTTTAGAATTTGTGTTTACATGAGAGTAATTTATTATAGTTTATTGTGTAACTTTCGAAAAAGGTATCGATTACTAATCCTGAGTTACAGCCAGTGTTATAGTCTAGAGCTGCGTTCAGAGATCTGCAGGCTTCTGAGCTGAAATCTCCCAGCAGTCCTTGCTGAGATCACTATTGTTAGCGTTGAAATGTTAAGGCAGGTGCATACAACCGTGTCTTCGGTCGGAGTGCGATCTGACAAAACATTGAATCGCACTCTGACCAGTGTTTGTCCAAGGAGAAAAATCAGACATGTGCACGGCCCCATAGACAGTCTGTCCGAGGACAAAAATCACTATGCTTGAGTTTCATCTAATATACGGATCGCGCTCGGCCATGCGAGTTAATGAGTCCTTGGATAAGATCGGACTGCACTCAGATGACATCTGAGTGCAGTCCCATTTTTCATGGATTGACGTAATGGAAGAGATGGAGAATTTTTTTTTATCTATGTCTTGTATCTTGTTTTGTGTCACTTTATGTACAGTCGTGGCCAAAAGTCTTGTGACTGATACACAATTGTGGTGTTCACTTTAGTGTTTTTAGATCTTTTAGTCAGATGTTTCTGTGGTTACTGTAGTACAATTATCTGCATTTTATAAGTTTTACACTTTTATTGACAAATACATCAAGTTTATGGAAAGATTCAATATTCACAGTGTTGACCCTTTTTTTTCAAGACTTGTTCCCTTCGCCCTGGCAGCTGGATATCGGCTGCTGGGCCAAATCCTGACTGACGACGGACAATTTTTGTCTAATCAGTGCTTGGAGCTGACTACATACATTTCTGATTGTCTACCTGCTTTTTGAGGATTAACCACAATCAAATTGAGATCTGGAGAGTTTACTGGCCATGAACCCAAAATGTCAATGTTACCCAGACACTTAGTTGTCACTTTTGTCTTGTGACATATTCTCCGTCATGCTGGTAAATGCATTGTTAATCACCAAAATGCTCCTGCTGTGTTCTTAGGCAAAATTGTGAGTGAGCCCACTCCCTTTTGATGATGAATAACTCCACACATGACTCGTCTCGGGGTGCTTTACTGTTGGCATAACACAGGACTCAAAGTAGCGCTCAGCTTTTCTTCTCCGGACATTCATTCTTCCATATGCCCCTAACAGCACTGACGCCTGCCTGCTGCCATTCTTGAGCAAGCTCTGCACTGGTGTTGAACCAATTCCATAGCTGAATCTATGTAGGAGGTGATACAGGGACTTGCTGGACTTTCTTCGGAGTCCTGAAGTCTAAACAGCAAATTAACCTCCCCCCTATTAAGTTATTTATTATGGTGCCATTTATTACATAGAGCTTTACATGTGAAAAGGGATATACATAGCAAAAAACAAGTACAATAATCTTAAACAAAAACGAATCACCGACTGGTACAGAAGGAGCGAGGACCCTGCCCGTGAGGGCTTACAGTCTACAATGAATGGGTGAGGATACAGTAGGTGAGGGTAGAGCTGGTCGTGCAGCAGTATGGTGGAGCAGTGGTTACTGCAGGTTATAGGCTTGTCGGAAGAGGTTGGTCTTCAGCTTCCTTTTGAAGGTTTCCACGGTAGGCGACAGTCTAATATGTTGGGGTAGAGAGTTCTAGAGTAGGGGGGATGCACGGGAGAAATCTTGTGTGCGATTGTGGGAAAAGAAGATAAGAGGTAAGTAGAGAAGATCTTGTGAGGATCGGAGGTTGCGTGCAGGTAAGTACAGGGACACTAGGTCACAGTTATATGGAGGAGACAGGTTGTGGATGGCTTTGTATTCCAAGGTTAGCGTTTTCAACTGGAGTCTCTGGATAATGGGGAGCCAGTGAAGGGATTGACAGAGGGGAGAGGCCAGGGAATAGCGGGGGGACAGGTGGATTAGTCGGGCAGCAGAGTAGAGTTATCTGACAGGAGAAAACCAACTCCTTTGCCATGCTTGCCGATGGGGCGAGGGGTGTGGGAAAGGTGGAATCCAACGTATGAAAGTGCAGCTGAAGAGGCCATGTCAGAGGGGGTGAGTCAGATACCATTGATGCCAAGGAAGGAAAGTTTGTTAGTAATGAAAAGGTCATGGATGTAGGAAAGTTTGTTGCAGACAGAGCCAGCGTTCCATAGAGCTCCTGTTAGTGGGATTGGTGAAGCGGGGGATGGGCAATAGGTATAGGGTTAGAAAGGTTGCGGAAATTTGATAGATTGTGGATGAGAGGTAGAAGTGACTGTGGGGATGTGTTGAGGAGGGCCATGATTTGGAGAGATATCGCCAGCAGTGAGGAGGAGCAGAGAAAGTGATATTAGTGGGAGCAGGAGAGCGTGAGGTGGCTGTCTGTGTTTGGAGACAGAGGATTGTATGTTGAGGAACAAATCTGAGGAGGTGAGATGGAGGGAGAGATGACCACTTCATTACTAGGTGTATGGATGAGAAGGGTTAGTAGAACGTGTAGGACTATAGTGGTGAGAGTGAAAACCAAGAGAAACATTTTTTACTATGGCTGTGCAGTTACCTTCAGTTATCTTCTGGTTCAATTCTGGTCTAACTCAGTGCAGCACACTGTAAGATTGCTGCCGGACAGGTCGTGGATGGGATCTATATGTCCCCGAAGTGATGGTGATGTAGGACCCGAAGAAGCAGGCTCCAGCACACATAGTGTAGGGAGTTAATGGGCCCAGATTAAAGGGCCGAGTTTTACGAGCAGCTGAAGGGAGCTGTTATGTTCCAAGTTCACTGATGAACATCTGCTTTCTTCATGTTGCGTTGCGATCTACCAGTGTCTCCGTAAGATTTGGCCGCTCTCTACTGTTATATGCAAGAGTGTGCCAATTTTCCAAAGGAACAAGGAGATTGAGTAGCTCAACAGCCTCTTGCCACTGATCGGCAAACTAATTTGGAGAAAATAATTGGACAAAGCCTGAAGGACGCTGTAATACAGGGCTGTGTTCTGGGGGATGGGTGAAGACATACACTGTGTTCCAAATTATTATGCAAATAATATTTTCTCAGATTTTCCCAAATTACCTATATGAATTGCAGTCATTGTAATTTTCCAGTCAAATAACTATTAGAGTACAATTGAAAGGTTTTTGTACAAACTGCCTATGATAACAGTATATTTTTAAAAAAATAAAAAACTCAAACTGCATGTTCCAAATTATTATGCACAGCAGAGTTTTCAACCTTTTCATTTTAATAAAGAACAAAAAAATTGTCATTTTTGAAATTATAAGCATTAGCAGGTTATTACAAACTGAAATCAAACAGTTTTCAACTCAAAACTTTATTCTAGGTGATGTTACATTTGCACATAGGACCGCTTGTTCGAAAGGAGCTTCTGAACTCTCTCGTCTATTGAATTTGTCAGGTTTTGGATGGTTTCTGCTTCAATTGTTTTGCATGAGGACAGAATACCCTCTCAGAGCTGTTGCTTAGATGTGAACTGCCTCCCGCCATCATAGACACTACTTTTGATGATGCTCCAGAGGTTCTCAATGGAGTTGAGGTCAGGGGAGCATGGGTGCCACACCATAAGTTTGCCCCCTTTTATGCCCATAGCAGCCAGAGATGCAGATGTGTTATGTGCAGCATTAGACGGGGCATTATCATGCATGAAAATGATCTTGCTACGGAATGCACGCTTCTTCTTCTTGAACCATGGAAGGAAGTGCTGTTTGAGAAACTCGACATACATTATGGAGTTCATCTTTACCCCTTCAGGGATCCTAAAAGGACCGACAATATCTCTCCCCATGATTCCAGCCCAAAACATTACTCCACCTCCTCCTTGTTAGCGCCGTAGCCGTGTTTGCATGGGGTGTCCATCAACCAGCCATCCTCCACTCCATCCATCTGGACCATTGAGATCATTTCATGCATGATAATGCCCCGTCTCATGCTGCACATAACACATCTGCATCTCTGGCTGCTATGGGCACAAAATGGGACAAACTTATGGTGTGGCACCCATGCTCCCCTGACTTCAACTCCATTGAGAACCTCTGGAGCATCATCAAAAGTAGTGTCTATGATGGCGCGAGGCAGTTCACATCTACGCAACAGCTCTGGGAGGGTATTCTGTCCTCATGCAAAACAATTAAAGCAGAAACCATCCAAAACCTGATAAATTCAATGGATGAGAGAGTTCAGAAGCTCCTTTCGAACAAGGGGTCCTATGTGCAAATGTAACATCACCTACAATAAAGTTTTGAGTTGAAAACTGTTTGATTTCAGTTTGTAATAACCTGCTAATGCTTATAATTTCAAAAATGACAATTTTTTTGTTCTTTATTAAAATGAAAAGGTTGAAAACTCTGCTGTGCATAATAATTTGGAACATGCAGTTTGAGTTTTTTATTTTTTTAAAAATATACTGTTATCATAGGCAGTTTGTACAAAAACCTTTCAATTGTGCTCTAATAGTTATTTGAGTGGAAAAATACAATGACTGCAATTCATATAGGTAATTTGGGAAAATCTGAGAAAATATTATTTGCATAATAATTTGGAACACAGTGTACAGTGGTGGCCAAAAGTATTGGCACCCCTGCAATTCTGTCAGATAATACTCAGTTTTTTCCTGAAAATGATTGCAATCACAAATTCTTTGGTATTATTATCTTCATTTAATTTGTCTTCAATGAAAAAACACAAAAAGAATTGTCCTAAAACCAAATTGGATACAATTCCACACCAAACCTAAAAAAGGGTGTGGACAAAAGTATTGGCACTGTTTGAAAAATCATGTGATGCTTCTCTAATTCGTGTAATTAACAGCACCTGTAACTTACCTGTGGCACCTAACAGGTGTTGTCAATAACTAAATCACACTTGCAGCCAGTTAACATGGATTAAAGTTGACTCAACCTCTGTCCTGTGTCCTTGTGTGTACCACATTGAGCATGGAGAAAAGAAAGAAGACCAAAGAACTGTCTGAGGACTTGAGAAACCAAATTGTGAGGAAGCATGAGCAATATCAAGGCTACAAGTCCATCTCCAAAAACCTGAATGTTCCTGTGTCTTCCGTGCGCAGTGTCATCAAGAAGTTTAAAGCCCATGGCACTGTGGCTAACCTCCCTAGATGTGGACGGAAAAGAAAAATTGACGAGAGATTTCAACGCAAGATTGTGCTGATGGTGGATAAAGAACCTCGACTAACATCCAAACAAGTTCAAGCTGCCCTGCAGTCCGAGGGTACAACAGTGTCAACCTGTACTATCCGTCGGCGTCTGAATGAAAAGGGACTGTATGGTAGGATACCCAGGAAAACCCCACTTCTTACCCCGAGACATAAAAAAGCCAGGCTGGAGTTTGCCAAAACTTACCTGAGAAAGCCTAAAACGTTTTGAAAGAATGTTCTCTGGTCAGATGAGACAAAAGTAGAGCTTTTTGGCAAAAAGCATCAACATAGAGTGTACAGGAAAAAAAAAGAGGCATTCAAAGAAAAGACCACGGTCCCTACAGTCAAACATGGTGGAGGTTCCCTGATGTTTTGGGGTTGCTTTGCTGCCTCTGACACTGGACTGCTTGACAGTGTGCATGGCATTATGAAGTCTGAAGACTACCAACAAATTTTGCAGCATAATGTAGGGCCCAGTGTGAGAAAGCTGGGTCTCCCTCAGATGTCATGGGTCTACCAACAGGACAATGACCCAAAACACACTTCCAAAAGCAGTATAAAATGGTTTGTGAGAAAGCACTGGAGACTTCTAAGGTGGCCAGCAATGAGTCCAGACCTGAATCCCATAGAACACCTGTGGAGAGATCTCAAAATGGCAGTTTGGAGAAGGCACCCTTCAAATATCAGGGACCTGGAGCAGTTTGCCAAAGAAGAATGGTCTACAATTCCAGCAGAGCATTGTAAGAATCTCATTGATGGTTACCGGAAGCGGTTGTTCGCAGTTATTTTGGCTAAAGGTTGTGCAACCAAGTATTAGACTGAGGGTGCCAATACTTTTGTCTGGCCTATTTTTGGAGTTTTGTGTGAAATGATCAATGATTTGATTTTTTGCTTCATTCTCTTTTGTGTGTTTTCCTTGCAAGCAAATTAAATGAAGATAATAATGCCAAAGAATTTGTGATTGCAATCATTTTCAGGAAGAAACTGAGTATTATCTGACAGAATTGCAGGGGTGCCAATACTTTTGGCCACCACTGTAAGAAGCATGATCTGTGCTGAACAGTATGGATTGTAATCCAAAGCCTCCATAACCAAGCTTGGCATGGAAGGCACTCGGGAAATAGGAGTGTGAGTTGGGGGTCTCCCAGTGGTAATACAGTTGGAATCACTGCCTTATTAATACAACGGGGAACTGTTTTTATTTCAATTAACAATTTAAAGGGGTTGTCTGAAACCAACACTGATTTAATTCTAAATCTCTATTTAATTTAATAATCTAATTGCTTTTCTAATATACTTTAATTTAAAAGTTAATCTGAATTTATTTAACTGAGGTGTGTTTGTATGTGTGTGTGTATATATTTGTTTTTTTTACTAACTTCCTGTTTGATAAGATTTAGTTTGAAAATCCCCAGTGCATCCTGGGATATGAAGACGGACGCGATCAGGGAGCAGAGGCTGCGGTCACTGCTGCTGCCTCTTTCCGCACCCTGAATGAAGCGTCATCAGTGATGCCTGTTTCAGGGGCTGGGCTAGTCCTTGCTACTCTGCGCATGTGTCGGTTGTCAATTCCAACTCTCAGTTGCTCAGCAGGATCTTGTCACTGTGCAATATTCTTTTTAATGCGCAGCGTCAGGGATTCCTCAGACGACACCGGGGCGATCACGCAATATCTCATCCTGCCGTCACTGTGTCACGGATTTCGTCCTGAATCGCGAGCACACGATCCAGATTACTCGACAGTTCAGCACTTTTTGGGGATTATGAATCTCAAGACTGCTACCTACCGGAAGCTAAAATGCAATAAATGAGGGGCCAGGTGAAGAAAGCCATAGCAAATTCTGTCAGGTCCCTTTGAGGTGCATTGTACCTGTTGGGTACCCTGACATCGTGCTTCCCAGGGGTTCTGTGAGCACAATACCATTCCAGGGTTCTACAGTGGGATCTGCTACATAATGAAGTTTCTCTTAAGGGGCACTTGGAAGGGAAGATGTCCTTATCACCCCGGTCAGTAAAATCTTTATAGTGGTGGCAGGATGAGCCTAACCTATCTCGAGGGGTTCCCTGTGTTCTTATGGTCACTAGAACAATTACTGCAGATGCGAGTCCCAGAGGGTGGGGAGCCCATCTGGGAGACATGGTAGCCCAGGGGACCTGGTCAGATATCGAAAAGGGTCTCTCCTCCAATGCAAAAGAACTTCTGGCGGTAGACAATGCGGTGAATAATTTCTTACCTTTCCTTCAGGGCCAGAATGTAAAGATCCTCTTGGATAACCTAGTTGCGGTAGCATATGTGAACCACCAGGGGGGTACATGGTCAAGATAGCTGATGAAAGGGACAGATCATCTCTTCCAGATTACAGAAAGTCACCTCCTTTCCCTGATGGCCCTCCATATAAGGGGAAAAGAAAACACCAGAGCAGATTTCCTAAGCTGCTATCCTCTGATGCAAGGGGAATGGGAACTAAATCAAGGAATTTTTACCCAAATAGCCTCCTGTCAGGTAGATCTGTTTGCCACAAAACTAAATCGGAAGACAAAGATCTTGTGTTCCCTAAATCCCCTAGCTGTGGACGCTCTCCTGATACATTGGGATTTCAGCCTGGCGTATGCCTCCCCCACCCTGGTTGGCTCTTCTTCTCATGGTCATAAGAAAGATCAGGGAGGACAAGGCCAGGGTTCTGCTGATCGCACCCTTTTGGCCCAGGAGGCCCTGGTTCTCATGCATGAGGAGCATGTCCATCTCCGATCCTTGGGTTCTTCCAGAGATTCCGTATCTTTCTCCAGGGTCCGATATTCCATCCTCAAGCAACTGGCCTCCACTTGACGGTGTGGAACTTGAAAGGACACTGCTAAATCGGAAAGGTTTTTCCCAAGGTCTAGAAACCATCCTGATGCACAGCAGAAAACCTGTTGCAACCCATATTTATGCCAGAACTTGGAGAAAGTTTTTGTCTTTCTCTGGTTCTGGGGTTGATGGGGGGGCGCCAATAGGAAACATCTTGGAGTTTTGACAAAAAGGTCATGAACTAGGGTTATCCACCAGCACCCTTAAAGTTCAGGTTTCTGCCTTGGGTGCCCTATATAGCTGTGATCTAGCGGGTAACTACTGGGTTTGTCTGTTCATTAAGGCAGCTTTTAGATCTAGATCTATTGAAAGCAGCTTGGTTCCCTGGGATTTAAATTTGGTTCTAAAGGCCTTGACTAGCTCGCCGTTTGAGCCAATAGTCAGCAACCCTTAAATCCCTCTCCCTTAAGACCACTTTGTTAATAGCTTTAACCTCGGCCAGGAGCATTAGTGACATCCAGGCCCTGTCTATGGCCCCGCCGTTTACTCAAATTCTGGATGATAGGCAGGATCTGGTCTAAAAATCACTCTCTCGCCCTAAGGTAGCCACTCGTTTCCACAGACTTCAGGAAGTCCTCCTACCCTCCTTTTGTCCAAATCCTAGTAACCAGAAAGAGGTGGAGTTGCATACTTTAGAAGTGAGGAGATGTGTGGTTAGGTACCTTTCAGTTACCAAAAGCTTTAGAAAAGATAACTCGTTGTTTATATCCTACCAAGGGGCTAGGAAACGGTCTTAAGTCACGAAGTCCACCATAGCTAGATGGAATAGGGAGGCCATTTCTCTAGCATATACATCTAGCGACGAGGAAGTGCCAGAAGGGCTGAAGGCTCATTCCACCCGGGCTGTGGCGACCTCCTGGGCTGAGAAGACAGGTGTCTCAACAGAAGACATATGTAGGGCTGCTACCTGGTCCTGTCCCTCTACATTCCATAGACACTATATATGTTAGCTATGGGTATATCGGCTGACCTCACCTCTAGGAGAAGTGTTCCAGGCTGTGGTCCTTCAATAGATTACTTCATCTCTGTAATTCTCTCGTGGTGCTGCCATGGTCGACCGATAAAATCGTAAGTTACTTACCGGTAATGGGATTTTTCGGAGACCATGACAGCACCCTTACATTCCCTCCCTTCACGTTTGTGGGAGCACTCCCCTTTTATTAATTATAATCTCACACTCAATAGGTGTCGTGTGGTATGGCAATTTTGTGATGGTTTGCTGTGTTCATTAACCTGGCGGTCCTCTCAATGCTCTGTAATCCAAACTGAGGCGGGAGAGAGGTGACGCCCTTTTAAGCCTGTAGGTTTCCTCTCCTTGGTGGGCGGATCCCCTCTCTCGTGGTGCTGTCATGGTCTCTGAAAAATCGTCGTTACCGGTAAGTAACGACTATTCATTTGATGGAGCAATCAAAAAGTTCTTCCCCAAAATGGTAAGTATTAAAAACGGGTCTTAGAAAATTGAAACACAAGCCAAACAATTTGTTTGCAAAGTTTAGAATTTTTTAAAAGCAGTAAAATGTTTTTGTTTTTTTCTTCTGCACCATTTCACTTTATTTAGAATTCATTGCCCTTGTTTTCTATATTTTGCACAGTAAAGTAAATGGTGTCTTTCAAAAATGCTGTAATTTTGTCCCACAAAATACCTCTCAACCCTGCTGTATTGAGTAGTGTCTGTGTTATTCAGCAAGTAAGAAAAAGATCTTCAGCTCACCTGGCCCAGCCTGCCAGTCCTCCTTTCCATGATCTCGGTGCTCGGAATTAGTCCATCCCCATCTGGGAGAAAAATCCTCAGTGAAAGTAAAAAATAGTTTTCCAGCACACGATGTAGAAAAATTAGAAAAAGCCTTTATTTAATCAATCGTTAAAAAATACAATTCCAACAGAGATAAAAGCATGTGTAAGCTTCCGCGTTTCGGATCATATTTGACCCTTAGTCATAGCATAAAGTACTGAATAAATGTTGCACTTTTCAAGGAAAACAGTCAAGGGAGCTGCCAAGGGTAACACCCACCAAAATCAGCTGTGATATTAGCTCACTAATTCAAGGCTAGCAGTGATCTAAACACTAGTATAACCCTATACTACATCCATCCTCTACAAACATATTACAATGTGAACTGTCACTTAGTAATGCACTAATTATTTGATCACTTTTTACCCAAGTTTTTTATATATATGAATTCATTGAATAAACAATTGATGCACTATTTAAATATATATGTAACAATAAGAGCTTCTAATGATATCATTACCTATTTTCTAAAAATTATTGTTCTAACATTTGATTTCAAGGGCATACTTTTCCCCCCAAAAAATAAAAAAAAATCTCTATTTTAAAACCATATGAGAATGGCTGGAAATTATTACAAAATGTAATTAGCATGTTTTGTTTTGTATACTATTGATTATAGAGTCCCCTAGATTGATCACAAAAATAAAAAAAAAATAAAAAATGTATTTAATAAATTCCTCAATTTGTCCCAACTTTTTTAATATAGATACATCAATACATGTCTTAGATTTAGTCCTGCTGGGTATCTGGTATTTAGTTTTAGAATCCATCGAGCTTCAGTCATCTGGAGTAATTTAACCCTATCTCCACCTCGCCGGGGAGCAGAAACAAATTCCAAAGCACTTACTCGCAGGCTACTTAAATCCACCTTGTGTTCATTCAAAAAATGTTTGGAAGCCCCCGAAAGACTGCGGGTAGTGACATTGTTAATGTCATAAATGTGCTCCGACAGTCTTTTTCTTACACTGCGGCTTGTAGATCCCACATATTGTTTTCCGCATATCGTGCAAAAAATGATATAAACCCAGTGGTCAGTAGCACAGTTCATGAAAGTCTTAAGATTAAATACTTGACCCTCATTACTTATGACAGACTTGTTATTATTTATCATGAATTTGCATAAACCACATGACTTCTACCCGCATCTAAATGAGCCCTTAGTGGACTCATTTAAAAAATGGTTGTAAATTTGTTCCAAAAAAATCCCTGACAATAGGAAATGTGAACTCAGAGAAAATACAGGCAAAATAGGTCGTACATGGTGGTCCACTAAGGGCTCATTTAGATGCGGGCAGAAGTCATGTGGTTTATGCAAATTCATGATAAATAATAACAAGTCTGTCATAAGTAATGAGGGTCAAGTATTTAATCTTAAGACTTTCATGAACTGTGCTACTGACCACTGGGTTTATATCATTTTTTGCACGATATGCGGAAAACAATATGTGGGATCTACAAGCCGCAGTGTAAGAAAAAGACTGTCGGAGCACATTTATGACATTAACAATGTCACTACCCGCAGTCTTTCGGGGGCTTCCAAACATTTTTTGAATGAACACAAGGTTGATTTAAGTAGCCTGCGAGTAAGTGCTTTGGAATTTGTTTCTGCTCCCCGGCGAGGTGGAGATAGGGTTAAATTACTCCAGATGACTGAAGCTCGATGGATTCTAAAACTAAATACCAGATACCCAGCAGGACTAAATCTAAGACATGAATTGATGTATCTATATTAAAAAAGTTGGGACAAATTGAGGAATTTATTAAATACATTTTTTATTTTTTTTATTTTTTGTGATCAATCTAGGGGACTCTATAATCAATAGTATACAAAACAAAGCATGCTAATTACGTTTTGTAATAATTTCCAGCCATTCTCATATGGTTTTAAAATAGAGATATTATTTTATTTTTTTGGGGGAAAAGTATGCCCTTGAAATCAAATGTTAGAACAATAATTTTTAGAAAATAGGTAATGATATCTTTAGAAGCTCTTATTGTTACATATATATTTAAATAGTGCATCAATTGTTTATTCAATGAATTCATATATATAAAAAACTTGGGTAAAAAGTGATCAAATAATTAGTGCATTACTAAGTGACAGTTCACATTGTAATATGTTTGTAGAGGATGGATGTAGTATAGGGTTATACTAGTGTTTAGATCACTGCTAGCCTTGAATTAGTGAGCTAATATCACAGCTGATTTTGGTGGGTGTTACCCTTGGCAGCTTCCCTTGACTGTTTTCCTTGAAAAGTGCAACATTTATTCAGTGCTTTATGCTATGACTAAGGGTCAAATATGATCCGAAACGCGGAAGCTTACACATGCTTTTATCTCTGTTGGAATTGTATTTTTTAACGATGGATTAAATAAAGGCTTTTTCTAATTTTTCTACATCGTGTGCTGGAAAACTATTTTTTACTTTCACTGTCTGTGTTATTCACTATGTAATATGTTGTTGTTTTTTATGGTATACTAATGTATAGTGACTAGTGATGATCGAGCGTGTTCTATTAACCTCTTCGGCGAGCACGCTGTCTAACAGCCGTGGCACTTGCAGGCACGGCGACCTTAAAAGAAATTTCGAGCATGCCAAAATATTCAGCGAGCACCCGAACGTGCTCGCCGAAGGGGTTGATAGAACACTCTCGATCATCACTAATAGTTACCAGATGCCTCTAAGGATTCGTTTTTGGCCTCTGTTTTACTGATGCTTGAAGTGAAAATTTTTGTAGCGCTAATGATTAATTAATATACCCCTCCCTCCTATTCCCATTCATGACCATGCAGGATTTGGAAAGCTAAATCCATAGACACCTCTATATCTTTTATCTGTTGCTGCATTTGAGTGCTCTGGGTGTAACGGAGCACTTACCGAGCCTCAGCCTTCCAAGGTTGCTTCCCTGCCCAGCACCAGCCTCTTTATCTTGATTGATAGCTCACTGTCTGATTTTCCTTGCCTGGTGCCTGACGTTCCAAAAAACTGTGAGCTATCATTGACACCTGAGGCTAAGTTCCCACCATGAGCTTTTGTGAGTTTTTGATGTTACAGATTTAAAGCAAAAAAAAAAAACAAGTAACCTATTTTACTTAATAGGTGCAGGAATGCTGTAGAAAATCTGCAACATCGAAAGCTCACCAAAAGCAATGGGAACGTAGCCTAAAGAGACTGATGCTTGATGTGGGAGATAATCTCAGGAGACAGAGACTTAACTCCTTATTTGCATGTGAACCAAAATGCTATTTACTTAGAAGTGCAGCAACAGATAGAAGATATAAAAGTGTCCATTGGTTTAGATTTACATTTCAAAGGCCTGCATGCCCACATCTGAGGTTTAGAAGATTTCCTTTTAAAATTAGTGTGTTGCTTTGAACTGGAGCTATTGCTCAATCAGTAGCGCCACACTTAGTCACAAGGTAGCCCTAGCCTAATGGAGCACCATAGACACTAGCACTGGGAACTTTCCCTCCGTACACGCAGAACATAAACAAAAAAAAAGCAATTTGGCACATTACTTAATTATTTATGTAGATTTATAGAATGAAATGTTGGATCTCGTACGAGCTCTATCCTTGTTTTTCACAGAGCTCATATCTAATATAGTCTAGGGCTGTTCACATATTTCTGCGGGCCGCGTATTTTTCACCGAAACACGTTGACCTGTCGGATTTTGATCCAAATCAAAGTTTAGAACTTCTCGGATGCAAAACAAAGCTGATGAAAATCGGTCTTTTTTTTTTTTTTTACCTACAAGAGAAATCACTGTGGTCTGAATGAGGCCTTACTCTATTGTTTATTTTTTTAAGCAGCGTTCATTCCAGGCTGCTGTACACATGAAGAGGGTTTACACACCTAAAATACATATATAAAACACAGAAACAAGCTACCATTGACAGACTATTATGGAGGGGGACACTGCCACCACGAGCTAACAGTGTGGATTCTGGTGTCTCGCTCCTTCCCTCAGGGTGTATTCCAAAAGCCGCCTCCAATAAGCAAGTTCTGGCCAAGCTGCAGGTGGAGAGGGAGCCGGGATTACGGTGAAGGCCCAGACTGCGTCTCTGCTTTACACTTACCAGGGAAAGAAGTATCTCCTGAACCTGATCCACACTCCGGTGAGTGTGACGTTTCTTCTTGATTTGTTTCTCTGTGGTCTTGTTGCGGATGTTCAGATACTGAATGAGTTATACAAAATGCAGCAGCTGCTCTAATAATAATAATAATAATAATAATTAATTTACAGGGTGGGTCATTTATATGGATACACCTAAATTAAATGGCAATGGTTGGTGATATCATCTTCCTGTTTGTGGCACATTAGTATATGGGAGGGGGAAAACTTTTCCAGATGGGTGGTGACCATGGTGGCCATTTTGAAGTCAGCCATTTTGGATCCAACTTTATTTTTTTAAATGGGAAGAGGGTCATGTGACACATCAAACTTATTGAGAATTTCATAAGAAAAACAATGGTGTGCTTGGTTTTAAGGTAACTTTATTCTTTCATGAGTTTTCTACAAGTTTATGACCACTTATAAAATGTGTTCAAAGTGCTGCCCATTGTGTTGGATTGTCAATGCAGCCCTCTTCTCCCACTCTTGACACACTGATGGCAACATCGCAGAAGAAATGCTAGCACAGGCTTCCAGTATCCGTTGTTTCAGGTTGATATCACCAACCATTCCCATTTAATTTAGGTGTATCCTATAAATAGCCCACCCTGTAGATCAGGGGTCTCAAACTCGGCTAACTATATGGGCCACACATAGAAAAAATGTGAATTTGAAGGGCCGCATTCTTTGCAGGATGATATGACATTTTTAATGATACCATATTGTTTTTTCTATACACCTTTTGATTATTTTTTGACCATTGTTTTTTTTTTTTTTATTTTATTCTTTTAAATGGCATTCATTTTATGGGCTATGGTACAGTTTTATAGTTTTTACAAGTTTACAGTTTTTACAATTTGTATTTACTTTTTGTGCCCCCTAATTGGCCACATACAGTGATTTTTTTTTTTCTCACAATTAGCACCATATAGTAATTCTAACCAATTTCTTGTAGTAATGTCCCCAGTCTTGGTCCTCATCTTGTAGTAATGTGCCCATGCTGGTCCTCATCTTGTAGTAATGTGCCCATCCTGGTCCTCATTTTGTAGTAATGTCCCCCATCCTGGTCCTCATTTTGTAGCAATGTGCCCATCCTGGTCCTCATCTTGTAGTAATGTGCCCATCCTGGTCCTCATCTTGTAGTAATGTGCCCATCCTGGTCCTCATCTTGTAGTAATGTGCCCATCCTGGTCCTCATCTTGTAGTAATGTGCCCATCTTGGTCCTCATCTTGTAGTAATATGCCCATCCTGGTGCTCATCTTGTAGTAAGTGTCCATGCTGGTCCCTAACTTGTAGAACATTCAACTGAAAAGAATCACTGACTTAAGCGGCCCTCAGGACCAGGCCGCAATCATTACGGGGGCTCCGGTGCCTGGGGGCCGCACTAAGCAGCCTCAGGGGCTGCATGCGGCCCTCGGGCCGCGTGTTTGAGACCTCTGCTGTAGATATAACACTGTTTTTTTTTTTTTTTTGTTTTTTTATAGACGCCCATAAGAGCTATCCAATATTTTAACATTGAAAGAGTTTGCTCTCAGATTACAACTTATCACTTATCCACAGAACAGATTGCTTGCTAATTGCTGGGGGACCCATCTCTGGGACTCCCAATCACAGGAAATCAGGTGCACGAGCCATATTACGCCCATGGATTGGCAGATGAGCGTGTGCACTGCTGCTCCACTCAAAGGCTAATGGGCTGCCGAAGATGGCCGAATTCACAGCTCAGCTATCTCCATCTGTCCCGTAGACAATGGCACCACTCCATTAAAAAAGGGGATGTGAGACATCAGTTCTTCTGATCATTGGAGGTCCCGGTTGTCACACCCGTACAGAATAGCCATAAAGTTGGGATCTTGGCACAGCCTATTTAAGAATGCTATAGAAAAAAAAAACCCAGCTCACCCACAGCGGCTCTCGGCGTGCTGAAGCCCGGAGATCGTGTGGCCTCACGTGTGTAAATCACAGGAAAAAGAAAAGGAACTCCAGCTCCATAAAATCCATCTTCATTATTTCATCTTTAAAAGTCCATTAATCCACAAGGTTCAAGTGAAAAACTTATGCAACATAGCAACATGTTTCACACGCTCAGCATTCTTTGTCCATCTACATACGAAATGACTCCCCTCACATTTAAATATGGTTATTTAAGAATGCGCCTTGTATCCATCAATCCATATTTGTCCAACATGTTTTCCCTTTTAAAGTTTTTGTACTTTTGTAGGGTCATGTTGATTTTAGCTATGAAGTTTCAAGGTCCCTTTCTGCATGCCAAGGTGTATTATTGGTGGTCGACGCAAATGAGGTACTTTTTCTTAGTGACGTTGTATATAATTATAATGCATATGCTACCTGTAAGGTAGATATAATTTGATATACTGTTACTTCTTTATTGTTCCAGATTTATTGTACACTTGCATCTATACTCTTATTAGATTCTGATTATATAGAGACAGAGACTCTGATTCCAGCCATGTCTCAATAACTGGCTGCTTGTTTTAGTTTTATCACTCAAGGACTAGTAAACCTGCTACCATGTAGTCCTCCACATTCATGAGCTCTATATATAACCCCACCCGCACCACTGATTGACAGCTTTCTGTGTGCCCTGTGCATAGGCAGAATATCTGCAGCTAATAAAGGGATTTTATCAACACTGCATCAAGCAGCTCAGTAAGTGACACATCGCTGGAATCCAGGTACCACGGGTTTACCGTAACTAGAGGGGCCAGAAGTCTGCGGCGTCTGAGCTCCTGCACTGATTAGAAGCACTTCACTATCATATTAAACCGTGAAGGTTTCTGCTAGCAGTGCAAAGGTTAATCTGTTCAGTTGAGAGCTGCTAGAGCTTTCCAGCTGTTCAGTGTTGGCCTCTCCCCTCTCCTATATATGCTCGCCTCTGGCATTCTGGAATTCCCAGTGTTAGATTTATGCTGCCTAGTTCTGGAGTCTGAGGTGTTGGTTTTTTGAAGAGGCGTTTGTGTGTTAACCGCCGTCTTTGCCAGAGACATAAGGAGACACTCCAATTTCCAGGGGGCCTGGGGTCAAGGGCACCTAGGTTTGAGTTAACTGAGGAACCCATGCTGTTGGGTGTGGCATCTTGTTCTGTTGGTCCAACTGTAGTTCGGCAGAAAGTGTGTGCGTGCGTGCGTGCGTGCGCAGATATCATTGTGTGATGTCTGTTTATATGTATTTTTGTGTTTCAAATGTGTTTATGCGTGTATGTATATGTTTGTGTGTGTGCGTGACTGCATACATGTGGCCTCCTGCTGACTATAGTTGGCACCGTGCGGCCTCCTGCTGTCTCTGGGGGGGGCGCCGTGCGGCCCCCTGCTGTGTATAGATGGCGCCGTGCGGCCCTCTGCTGTGTATAGAGGGCGCCGTGCGGCCCCCTGCTGAGTATAGTTGGTGCCGTGCGGCCTCCTGCTGTCTCTTGGGGGGGCGACGTGCGGCCCCCTGCTGTGTATAGATGGCGCAATACGGCCCCCTGCTGTGTATAGATGGCGCAGTGCGGCCCCCTGCTGTGTATAGATGGCGCAGTGCGGCCCCCTGCTGTGTATAGATGGCGCCGTGCGGCCCCCTGCTGTGTATAGATGGCGCCGTGCGGCCCCCTGCTGTGTATAGATGGCGCCGTGCGGCCCCCTGCTGTGTATAGATGGCGCCGTGCGGCCCCCTGCTGTGTATAGATGGCGCCGTGCGGCCCCCTGCTGTGTATAGATGGCGCCGTGCGGCCCCCTGCTGTGTATAGATGGCGCCGTGCGGCCCCCTGCTGTGTATAGATGGCGCCGTGCGGCCCCCTGCTGTGTATAGATGGCGCCGTGCGGCCCCCTGCTGTGTATAGATGGCGCCGTGCGGCCCCCTGCTGTGTATAGATGGCGCCGTGCGGCCCCCTGCTGTGTATAGATGGCGCCGTGCGGCCCCCTGCTGTGTATAGATGGCGCCGTGCGGCCCCCTGCTGTGTATAGATGGCGCCGTGCGGCCCCCTGCTGTGTATAGATGGCTACGTGCGGCCTCCTGCTGAGTATAGATGGGACCATGCGGCCTCCTGCTGTCTCTGGGGGGGGTGCCGTGCGGTATCTATACTCAGCAGGAGGCCACACGTAGCCATCTATACACATATACTCAGCAGGAGGCCGCACGTAGCCATCTATACGGTGCCATCTATACACAGCGGGAGGCCGCACGTAGCCATCTATACACAGTGGGAGGCCGCACGTAGCCATCTAAACACAGCGGGAGTCTCAGTGCTTTGCAAGAGCAGTCAATAAATTCTGCTTGACTAATTCTGAGCACCATAAAGTCTGGTTCGCTTCTAACCTGCTGTCTTCATTTTCAGCTTGCTGAATTCTAACTCATTTACTGTCATTCGAGACGATGCCTTTGCTGGTCTCTTTTACCTTGAATACCTGTAAGTGCTCCACTTAATGTCATATTTTTGATTCTGTTCTTCTTCATCTTTTGGCATGTGCAATTGTATGAGCAAGTATTCATATGAATTTATGACCTACTTAAACCTTGGAGGACCTTAAATTTTATTCAATCAAATTTTTTTCCAGTTTAAAACTATGGGACATATATGTGCCTTGGTCCTCAAAGGGTTTTTAAAGGGGCTGCAAACATAAATACGAAAAAAATAATTAAATTAGTGCTTTTTGTGTTCATTTAATTTTTATTTGAAGTCCATTTTTTTTACATACCTTGAAATTAAGCCCTACCCCATGGAATGAAGCCCTACCTACATGACATCTGAGAGCTACATGGATGCCGCTTGTGAGGTGCCTGTCCATCACTACTATTCAGTTTTAGGGTCCACTCACTAAGCCATATATTCTCTCATGCAAGAGAATAGGGCCAATTATGCTAATGACACTCGGCTCAAACTCTGTGAGAGTTTCAACTGAGTGTGATCTGATTCTCTCGCAGCACAGATATGGAGAAGATGGAGAACTTAATTTCTCCATCTTCTCCATAGTCTCTGTGAGTGTTCATCGGACTGCACTTGGATGACATCCGAGTGCAGTCCAATGTTTTACGTGCACCCATAGACTTGTATGGGTGCACATGGTCCGAATATCGAATGAGATTATTTTCTCATGCCAATAATCGCAGATCTGCACTGTCCCATAGTATAACATAGGGCCGAATCCTATCCGATAAAACATCACATAGCATTCGGCCGTGTTATACGACAGTGTGAGCGAGCCCTTAGAGTCCAGGAATATTTACATGCAGATGATGATATTACTCTCCAAGTGTATATTTTTTTAGGCGAGTTCATAGTAAATGCTTTGCCTTTTTTGACATGTGATCAACTAAAGAACAAGAAAGATTTAGGACCTCCCCTATAGAGAAACGGAAAATAGTTTGGAGGACTTGCATGTCCTTTTTTATTTATTATGAGAAAATCATAAAAGATCCCGTTTTTTAACCATGCTGTGACTTTCTGCTGAGGGAGAAGGAGAGAGCTGCCCTATTCAGAGTCTGTAATAAGACCTGCTGACAAAAGTGTTGAAGATACAGTCAAATGTGAATTAACCGGTTCCCGACCGCCCACTGTAGATAAACGTCGGCGCTTGCTGGGCTCTGTGCAGCGCCGACGTTTAAAAACGGTGGGTGGTCTCGCAGCGCTCAGGACCCCCCAGGGTCCTGCAAGCGCTGCGATTCCGGTGCAGAGCGTTAGCTCTGACAGGGAACATCATCGGGACCTGATTGGATCAGGTCCCAGTGATGTTAACCCTTTGCTATGTTCTATATGCCGCGATCTATAGTGATCGCGGCAGATAGAAGGAGGAGAGGGGGTCGTCTTACTTACCTCTCCGACGACCCCTGATACCTTCCAGGACCTGGCGTTGCTATGGCAGCTGGAGGTCACATGACCGCCTCCAGCTCTGCCATATATGGTGTCCTGCCTGGCTCAGCCTGCAGCTGAAGCCAGGCAGGAGACTGACTGTGACACAGTCAGCGAAGATCTCATTTAATGTAATATATGTCTATTACATTACATGAGATCAGTGATCAGAAAAATAAAAATTAATGTCCCATACAGGGACTAAGTAAAAATGTAAAAAAAAAGTTTTTAAACTATTAAAAAAAAATCACAAAATAAATAAATAAAATATTAAACCAATAAATCCGTATATTTTTACAAAACCAAAAAAAGTACACATATTTGGTATCGCCGCGTCCAAAACAACCCGAGCTATAAAAGTGTCACACTAATTAACTCCTTCTGTGCACACCGTAATAAAAATAAATAAAAAACGGAGCAAAAAAATATGCTTTTTCATCATATTGCCAAACAAAAAGTGGAAAAAAATGCGATCAAAAAACAAAATAGAAATAAAAATGGTACCGCTGAAAACGTCATCTTGTTCTGCAAAAAAAAAGCCGCCACTCAGCTCCATCAGCCAAAAAGTAAAAAAGTTATAGCGCTCAGAATAAAGCAATGCAAAAAAATTGTTTTTCCTATAAAATTGTTTTATTGTGTAAAAGCGCCAAAACATAAAAAAAATACAGTAAGTGTAGTATCGCTGTAAACGTACTGATCCGAAGAATAATGCTGCCTGATCACTTTTACCACACGCAGAATGGCATAAAAAAAACCTCAAAAAATCATTCCTGAATTGTTTGTTTTTGTTAATTTTACCTCCCAAAAAACGGAATAGAAAGCGATCAAAAAATGTCACGTACCAATAAAAATGGTACCAATAAAAATGTCAACTTGTCCCGCAAAAAACAAGCTGTCACATGACTCTGTCGGCCGAAATATGGAAAAATTATAGCTCTCAAAATATGGTGATGCAAAAACTAGATTTTGCAAAAAAAAGCGTCTTTTAGTGTGTGACAGCTGTCAGTCATAAAAACCCGATATAAATCTGGTATCTCTGTAATCGCACCGACCTGAAGAATAAAGTAATCTAATCAGTTATATCACACTAGGAACGGCGTAAAAAATAAATAAAACAAATTCTTCACCTGCTACTGATTTGTTTATTATGTCTCCCAAAGATCGCAGTAAGGCTCTGCTCACATTTATCCTGTGCTCTGCGCTGAGCGCTTACACCAGAGTTTCCGTATAAATCTCTGAAATACGTGATTCAGCCGGAACCCATGACGGAAGATTCCCTGTAATGAGGCAGATATAGGATAGGCCACTGTGGACGCCGTCTGGCCTGTGATCCCACGGTGTCATTTGTTTTAGGCGTGCATAAAAGTGCGGTTGGCCACAGTTTTGTGCACTTCTGAAAAAAAGGACACCGCTAAACAGAGGCAAGACAGAGTCCAGAGTAACTCTGCTGCCTCATTACAGTGAATGGATCCGGCAGGGGTTTCATCTGAATTACATCACTTGGAAATTTAGATGGAAACCCCGATGTAAGTGCTCAGCCTAGAGCGCCGGATAAATGTTACGTAAAATGTTCCCAATAAAAGCTTCAACTCAGTCCTCAAAAAAAGCTAATCCCCACTCAGGTCCATCATCTGTTAAAAATATAAGGGACTTCCAAGTTACTGGTAGCAGAAAGGCTCTGGAAAAGCGAAATGGCCCTTGCCCCCCCAAAAGAAATTCAGAAAATTTTGTGCTCCCAAATCCAAATGCCTATTCTACAATAATTTGTTCTCCAATTGTCAAATAGCGCTCCGTCCCCCCCAGATCTCGCCGTATGGCTGAGCGGTACGATACAGCCACATATGGGGTATTGACACTTTTAGAAGAAATTGTGTGACACATTTCGGCACCATTTTTACCCGTTGCCCTGTGTGAAAATGTAAAATCTGAGAGTAAAACATTTTTTTGTGGTAAAAATATAATTATGCTTTTTTCACTGCCCAATGGTATAAATTTAAAAATTAAAAAATACTCACTACTTCCCTAGATGAATTTCTTGAGAGGTGTAGTTTACAAAAAGGGGTCACTTGTGGGGGTTTCTGCTGTTTCGGCATGTCAGCGACTCTTCAAATGTGACATGGTGTCTGCTGCCTATCCCAGCCAACATAGCGCTCCTTTCTCTTCCGAACCCTGCCGTACACCAAAGCAGTGGTTTTCCCCCACATATGGGGTATCAGCGTGTTCAGGAGAAATTGCACAACAAATTTCATGGTGCAATTTTTCCAATTACCCTTATGATAATACAAAATTAAGGGATGAAAAACGTTTTTGTGGGAAAAATGTAAACATTTCATTTTTACAGCTCAATATTATAAACTTCTATGAAGCACCTTGGGGTTCAAGGTGCTCACCACACATCTAGATAAGTTCCCTAAGGGGTATAGTTTCCAAAATGTTGTCACTTGTGGGGGGTTTCCACTATTTAGGCACATCAGGGGCTCTCCAAACGCAATATGGCGTCTGCTAATTATTCAGACAAATTTTACATTCAAAAAGTCTAGTGGCGCTCCTTCCCTTCCGACCCCTGCAGTGCGCCCAAACAGTGGTTTTCCCTCACATATGGGGTATCAGCACGCTCAAGAGAAATTGCACAAAAAAATTTTGGGTCCATTTTTTCCTGTTACCCGTGTGAAAATAAAAAAAATTGGGTCTAAAGTAACACTTTTGTGAAAAAAGTTAAATGTTAATTTTTTTCTTCCACATTCCAAAAATTCCTGTGAAGCACCTGAAGGGTTAATAAAGTTCTTGAATGTGGTTTTGAGCACCTTGAGGGGTGCAGTTTTTAGAATGGTGTCACTTTTGGGTATTTTCTGTCATAAAGACCCCTCAAAGTGACTTCAAATATGATGTGGTCCCTAAAAAAAATGTTTTTGTAAATTTTGTTGGAAAAATGAGAAATCGATGGTCAACTTTTAACCCTTATAGCTCCCTAACAAAAACAATTTTGGTTCCAAAATTGTGCTGATGTAAAGTAGACATGTGGGAAATGTTATTTATTAACTATTTTGTGTGACATATCTCTCTGATTTAAGGGCATGAAAATTCAAAGTTTGAAAATTGCAAAATTTTCGCCAAATTTCCGATTTTTTCACAAATAAACGCAAGTTATATCAAAGAAATTTTACAACTGTCATGAAGAACAATATGTCACGAAAAAACAATCTCAGAATCAGGGGAATACGTTGAAGCGTTCCAGAGTAATTAATTCATAAAGTGACAGTGGTCAGAATTGAAAAAATTGGCCCGGTCACGAAGGCAAAAACAGGCTCTGGTGCGAAGTGGTTAACAATGAAAAAAAGTTAATTTCACAAATGGCTTGTATTTTTTTAATGCAAACTTTTTTTGTGTTTACTGCTCCTTTAAAGGGAATCTGTCATCAGGTTTTTGCCACCTAATCTGAGAGCAGCATAATGTAGGGTTAGAGGCACTGATTCCAGTAATGTGTCACTTACTGGGCTGCTTCGTGTTGTTTTGATAAAATCATTGATTTGTCAGAAGGTAATTATCACTAGATGACTAGTAAGTTCTGTAGGACCCCACCCCCATCACTGATCAGTAGATTTCTGTGTACACTGAGCATGGGCAGAAAGCTGCCAATCAGTGGTGTGGGTGGGGCTATACAGAGCGCAGCATTCAGAGAGCTGCTAGATCTGCAGCAGATAAAACGGTGATTTTCTCAAAATGACAACAAGCAGCTGAAAAAGTGACACATCGCTGGAAACAGGGCATCTGCCCCTATATTGTGCTGCTCTGATGGGGCAGCACAATTAATATTGTGCCAAATTAATTTCCCGTGAACTATCACATGATCTATCACAGGGGATCATGTGACATGTCACGTGATAAATCAGGTGTGTGTGTGTGGGGGGGGCCCGCGACTTCTAAACTGCCCAGGGCCCTTGCTACTCTTAATCCACCCCTGGTCATGAGTCTCGGTTGGCAGGTCATCCAGGAATTTCTGAGACTAAGAGACTTATAAGTCGCAGTTTTTGGTGGCCTGGATGGCAGAAGGAAGTCATCAAGTGGGTGCGTCAATGTACTGTGTGTGCCAGGTCAAAGGCTTCACATACCCCTGCTGCGGGGTTGCTTTGCCCTCTGGAGTTTCCTAGTGCGCCTTGGATGCATCTCACAATGGATTTTATTACTGATCTTCCGGTGTCCGAAGGTTTCACTGTCATCTGGGTGGTCGTGGACCGTTTTAGTAAGATGTGTCATTTGGTTCCATTCATTAAGTTGCCCTGCGCCAAGACACTCGCTAAGGCGTTTGTTAAGGAGATTGTCAAGCTCCATGGCGTTCCCACGGATATTGTTTCTGATAGAGGACCTCAGTTTGTGGCTCGCTTTTGGCGTGCTTTTTGTGACAGGTTGGGAGTCCATTTGTCATTTTCGTCTGGGTATCATCCTGAGTCTAATGGACAGACTGAAAGAAAGAACCAGGATATTGAAGAGTTTTTGCGTTGTTTTGTGGCAGACAATCAAGAGGTGTGGTCTGAGTTTCTGCCTCTCGCAGAATTTGCTCTTAACAACCATACATCCTCCTCTGCTGGGTGTTCTCCTTTTTTTGTTGTACTGGGAGACATCCATCTTTTGGTTTGTTCTCCAAATTGGGGTCGGCGGTGCCGGAGGAGGAGAATTTTTCTGGTGATTTGGAGAGAGTTTGGACTAATGTACGTTGCAACCTTCAAGAGGCTAACAAGAAGTCCAAAAAGTATTTTGACAGAAAACGTAAGGAGGTTTTGTTTACTGTGGGTGACATGGTTTGGTTGTCCTCAAAGAACCTGCGGATGAGGATTCCCTCTAAAAAATTGGGTCCTAAGTTTGTGGGGCCATTTAAGGTGCTTCAGGTGGTTAACCCGTCTGCTGTTAGGTTGGATGTCCCTACTTCCTGGAAGATTAATCCTGTGTTTCATGTTTCCTTGCTGAAAAAGGTTGATGTACACTACCGTTCAAAAGTTTGGGGTCAATTAGAAATTTCATTATTTTTGAAAGAAAAGAACATTTTTTTTCAATGAAGCTAACATTACATGAATCAGAAATACACTCTATACATTGTTAATGTGGTAAATGACTATTCTAGCTGCAAACGTCTTGTTTTTATTTCAATATCTACATAGGTGTATAGAGGCCCATTTCCAACAACCACCACTCCAGTGTGTTAATGGTACATTGTGTTTGCTAACTGTGTAAGAAGGCTAATGGATGTTTAGAAAACCCTAGAAAACCCTTGCACAAGTATGTTAGCCCAGCTGAAAACGGTTTGGCTGATTTGAGAAGCTATAAAATTGACCTTCCTTTGAGCTAGTTGAGAATCTGGAGCATTACATTTGTTTGTTCTATGAAACTCTCAAAATGGCCAGAAAAAGAGAACTTTCATGTGAAACTCGAGAGTCTATTCTTGTTCTTAGAAATGAAGGCTATTCCATGCGAGAAATTGCCAAGAAACTGAAGATTTCCTACAACAATGTGTACTACTCCCTTCAGAGGAGAGCACAAACAGGCTCTAACCAGAGTAGAAAAGAAGTGGGGGGGCCCCGCTGCACAACTGAGGAACAAGACAAGTACATTAGAGTCTCTAGTTTGAGAAATCGACGCCTCACAGCTCCTCAACTGGCAGGTTCATTAAATAGTACACGCAAAATGCCAGTGTCATCGTCTACAGTGAAGAGGCGACTCCAGGATGCTGACCTTCAGGGCAAAGTGGCAAAGAAAAAGCCATATCTGAGACTGGCTAATAAAAGGAAAAGATTAATATGGGCAAAAGTACACAGACATTGGACAGAGGAAGATTGCAAAATAAGTTTTATGGACAGACAAATCAAAGTTTGAGGTGTTTAGATCACACAGAAGAACATTTGTGAGACGCAGAACAACTGAAAAGATGCTGGAAGAGTGCCTGACGCCATCTGTCAAGCAGGGTGGAGGTAATGTGATGGTCTGGGGTGGCTTTGGTGCTGGTAAAGTGGGAGATTTATACAAGGTAAATGGGATTTTGAATAAGGAAGGCTACCACTCCATTTGGCAACGCCATGCCATACCCTGTGGACAGCGCTTGATTGGAGCTAATTTCATCCTACAACAGGACAATGACCCAAAGCACACCTCCAAATTATGCATGAACTATTTAGGGAAGAAGCAGGCAGCTGGTATTCTATCTGTAATGGAGTGGCCAGCACAGTCACCAGATCTCAACCCCATTGAGCTGTTGTGGGAGCAGCTTGACCATATGGTACGCAAAAAGTGCCCATCAAGCCAATCGAACTTGTGGGAGGGGCTTCAGGAAGCATGGGGTAAAATTTCTCAAGATTACCTCAGCAAATTAACAGAATGCCAAAGGTCTGCAATGCTGTAATTGCTGCAAAGGGAGCATTCATTGACGAAAGCAAAGTTTGAAGGAGAAAATTATTCTTTCTAATAAAAATCATTATTTCTAACCTTGTCAATGTCTGGACTATATTTTCTAATTATTTTGCAACTCATTTGATAAATAAAAGTATGAGTTTTCATGGAAAACACAAAATTGTCTGGGTGACCCCAAACTTTTGAACGGTAGTGTATCTGATAGGGATGCCACTGTCACAGTTCCTCCTGTGGTGGAAGACGGCGAATATGAAATTTCTCGTATCCTGAATTTGAGATGGCATAGAGGGAGATTGCAGTATCTCGTCGCATGGAAGGGTTTCGGTCCCGAGGATAACTCCTGGGTAAGGGCGGATGATGTCTCTGCCCCTAGACTTGTCAAAGCTTTCCACAGGAGGTTTCCGGATAGGCCTGGGCCTGGAGGATCTGGAGGATCCTCATAAAGAGGGGATACTGTTAGAACCCTCCTGTTTGTTTTCTTTTCCTTCCTGTGTTTTGCGGTCATGTGACCATTTGCCATTATATTCCAGCTCCGCCCTTTTGGCTGTGCTGGACTTCAGTTTTTGACTGCTTCTCTAGCCAGGTGCTTCTGTGCCTATCTGGCAGCTCACTTGGTCCTTCTGGGACCTTTAGTACCTTTTTGTCAGTTTGTATTTTTGTGTTCTGCAACTACTTCTCTGTTTAGGAGGTGTCCCATTTTTGTCCCAGTCCTTAGTTCTTTTAGGGAACCCTTCCTTAATGCTATAGGTCTCTGTTCAGACTAGCGGAGGACTAAGGTGGGTCTGATTGCTAGGAACAGACAGCCCGCTACATAGTAGGGATTCAGCTTAGTCTTATTGTAGGGACAGCCTTCCCCATCTTTCCTTAGTTCATGTTGCAGGTCATGACAGCAGAAGTTCCCCGGTCCTCCCTTCACACTTGCCGTTGGGAGATCAGCGGCCCTAGCCTAGCGACTGGCGCAACCTGGCCGCGAATTGGCGCCGGATTTGAAACACGCAGGCCACCATCAGGAGATCAGCGGCGACGCAGCCGCGAGATGACCGGTGCTAGCCAGTCATCTCCTGGCTGCTCGCAGCAGAAGTACCACGACCGGCGGTCTCGCTCCGCGGTCCTCCCTTCACACTTACCGTCGGGAGATCAGCGGCCCTAGTAGGGGGGCTGTGTGCATGCTCATACTGTATAGGGGGATGTCTTCTGAATTAATTCAGAATTAAGTATGAATTAATTTCAGCCTATTGGCTCGGCCCTCCACAAGTCACGGTGTCTCATGTGGCCCCAGGAAAAATTAATTGCTCACACCTGATCTAACCCAATGTTTCTACCAGTGCCAATTAAAACTATGTTCACACGTTGCGATTTTGCTGTGTTTTTTAATGAAAATTTATGTAACATTATATGTTGCATTTTACAGTACCAGCAGAAAGCTACAAGATTTCTGAAATCTTATGCACACACATAAGATTTTTTTTCCTGACTGCATTGGAAAACTGCTGCGTTTTTCAAAAAAAAGGCAGCATGTCACTTTTTTCTGAATTTTTGCAGCGTTTTTTCTCCTAAAAGAAAGCAATTAGTAAGTGCAAAAATGCAGCAAAAAAAAAGCAAGTATCAGGTTTTGCAGCGTTTTTAGTGAAAAAAGCGGGTACAGCATTATGTGAAATACATTTATTTTTGTGATTTTCCCAAGTTTAAATCATGATGTCTTGATGTCCTAACATGAGCATTGCAATTAGGATTAGTACAGCTTAATTAAATTAGTGATATGTGAAAGGAATCATTGGCTCACCAAGGTGTTAAATTGAACAATACCTGAGCAACTCAAGGGCTTACCAAAGGGTGAAAGTAAACAGTGTCCTACAATCTCAATGCTTTGCCAATGTCTAAAGGAAAATATTTCCAACCAATTCACCTCCCTCCGGCTGTTGCATTTGTAATTGTGTATTTTTTCATGAACTCATATGAGCTTTTTTTGTTCACAAAAGCTAGTTTAACATCCCTGGCAGCGTGCTGGCATGGCTTACCATCTCCCACCATGCAAGACCGCCAACTTACCTACCAGTCCAGGCTGCACACTATGCTCGTCTACCTGCTGTGTGCATGTCTCTTGTCTGCTGGCTTAGGGCGGCGGCGCTGGCACTTCCTGATTCTTAAAGTTACAGTGTGCGCAGTCCTAATGCGTCCCCAGCCTCTGTTTCCGCCACCCTGGGGGCTGAGTAACCAGGCCTGTTACCTGTATCTGTGACTTCTAGTCTATTACCGCCACACTGGGGGCTGAATGCCCAGGCTCGTTCCTGTATCTTTTTCCTGTGTCAGTTCCTGTCTGAACTGTGTCCTAGCCAGTTACCTGTTTGTCTCTGTCCCTTTTCCTGCAGTGTCTGAACCAGCACCTAACTCCTACTCATCTCTGTACTTCTGTGTTTGAGTTTTGTGTCCACTCAATACTTCATAGCAAGTACCTTGTGTGTATCTGGTTCTGCTTGTCCTGTTTCCCTACCTCCTGTGTTCTAAGAGAATGTCGCGCCCAGGGGATGGGGAGGACCTGGCGCCCAGGCCTTGTTGAGGCCTGACCTTGGGGGATGTTGCGGTGGTCGGCTCCCGGGCCCGTACCCTGGGCCTCTCTTTAAAAGCGGGTTGATGGATAATTATATGAGTTCGTGACGCCACCTTTGGTATCTGGTGAGGATCACCAGCGCTGCAGCAGTCCGCTGAGGCCGGTGATAAGACAGCTTGTTGGTATAGCTCCCCACAGGTGGAGCTGGGCCTTTGGGCAGCATATGGAGAGGGGGAATGCAGGACAGAAGAGACCCAGCAGGGACTACTGAAAGACAGGCAGCCACACACAGTTCTCTTCTGTACCTTTTACTGATGGAAATTCAGGCACATCCCGGAGCACTGCAGAGTGAAGGGTGCATTTCAGGATTCTCCCCAGGGAGCGGGTATAGGGCCTCCTGATTCTTGACTCTTCATAATAAGTTCCTGACCTGCCTGAAGCTAGGCCTAACTTTGTCTCCGTCCTGCACCGGCTGACATTGTGGTAGGGCCTTCTCTTGGAGTGCACGCTCCCAGCTTACGGGGCCTATGGGTCTCCTGGCTCTGTTACGTATCAGCTCTCTGGTGATCCTGGGACCTGTAGTTCTCCAGGGATTCCAGTTATGTCCTACTGGGTCATAGAGATCCCGGTAAGCTCGGACCCGGTGTCCGGTATATGCTTCGGGGTGAGCTGGTTAAGCTCCTCTGCCCCCACTGCTACTCACTTTCCACTCGCCTTCGGCCATGCTCGGGCCCTCATTAGGCTACTCACACTCACGGCAGCTTGCCGCGCTTCACCGCTCTTACGGCGTCGGCATGCCTTGGGCTCTAACCTGAGCTCCTTGAGTCTGGACTGGGCTTCAGGACCGCTGGAGGCCTAACTTGCCTCACACAGCAACCTGCGTGCTTCTTCTCACACACAGCTCTTCACTCACTGTGCACTTCAGACTCTCTCTGCCTAGCTCCACCTTCCCTATTTATATCCCTAACGGGCTCCCTCTGCTGGTCTGAGGTGGAAGGTGGAGATGTGTTAATGTTTATGGGAGCCTCTTGTGGAGGAATCCATTAATGCACCCCTCTAGGATCTGTGGCTCCAAGCGCAGCTGGGCGCCACACTGTGTTTGCCAGTCTGTTCCATGTGAACAGAGCTCTGCTCCGATTGTCCTCGGCACCTGCGGCTCTGCTTGTCCTCGGCACCTGCAGCTCCGCTCTGCTCTGCTTGTCCTCGGCACCTGCGCCTCCGTTCCTGTATCCCAGTCTGTACTGGTCACTATCCAACCTGTTTACCTACCTGCCAGTAGCTGCCTGTCTGTATACCTGCCTGTTCCTGCATTCCCCGGTGTGGGTCAACAGCTGTGTGATCAGGGTCTGACCTGGAGTAGCACCTGGGCCACCTCCCTCGTTCCTCCTCAGACCACGGAGTCAATTAAGCCGCCGTGCATCTGTGGTCAGATCTGGCGAGGCCCCTAGTCATGCCCCTCCAGGAGCTCCTCGGTTCGTGGCCCAGTGGGACCACTAACCACGTTCACGCCAAACAGTCCGGGCGTGAGCATAACAGCTAGAATAGTCACTATCTTTTCAGACATAAAGATCTTTTTCAAATAAATAATTTGATCAAATTGCACTTTTTTCCAAAAGTGGTTTTATGTTTTCACATATGTCTTGCATTGGTACTCTGTGTTCATGCTTCAGTGGTGGAAGCAAAGCTGAACTTTGGGATCCTAAAAAATCCAGCAAAAAAAATCCAGCAAAGCCTGCTTTTTGTAAACACCTTCTTTACTGCCAAGAGAGCAGGTTTTGCCTGCAGAAAAAAAAACGCAGCAAAAATGGAACATGTGAACATAGCCTAAGTCTTACATAAAGGTTTTAACACTGACACACAGTGTAGGGATTGTACTCACTCAGGTGCGATGACAGGCAAAAAGGAGGCATGTTTCTTTAAATGTCCGTAGCGGTTTATTGGCTTCATGAACTGTGAAAAGAAAAATGCAAACAAACAGCCTTTAGTCCAGGCAAAAGCAAAAGTAAGACAGTCCTTTAGCAAAGTCTCTGGTAAACCAGACCTATGGTCACACAGGCTGGTTCTCTGGTCCAGCACTCAGCTCAGTCTGGAGACAACAAACAGGAGACCTTCTCCCTCCAAACACAGCCCATGTGCCAAACAGCCTCCATTTTATAGGCTGTTAACCACACCCAGAGGTGAGGTATGTGGGTTGCTAGAGCCGCCCATTCTCTCCTAACAACCCGTAACCCGTCTCCCAGGTGCACCAATTAGTCCTCTTAGTGCATGCGTGCACTAGAGAAAGCACTCTGGGTTACATTACAGAGACCAGCCATCTCTGTGATACATACCTCCCATCGTCTACGTGACCATTAGCCTCCTTACATCAGCAACAAACTTGCATTCATTTTCATGAACATTAGAGCTATTTTTAGTATATACTGTATTTTGCAGGTTATAAGATGCACCCCAAATTTTGAGAAGGAAAATAGGAAAAAAATATTTTTAATAAAATGGTGGTTCATCTTATAGTCTGCTTTTATGATAGCTTACCGGGGGGAGGGAAACTGTGGTGGATCGGGGTCCGAGAAGGTTGGGTCGCTGCTGCAGGAAGTGGAGCCTCCACACTTCCCATGGTTTTCAATGCATTGAACTTCGGGTCTCACTGTAATAATGTTCATCATCCTGGCCTCTTCCTGTAATAATGTCCCCCATACTGGGTCTCTTTCTATAATGATAATAATATCTCCCATCCTAATTCCTTTCTGTAACAATGTCCCCCATCCTCTAACCATGAACCAGTTTGATAACAAACGTTCTACCCTCACCCGCCCACCACCAACAAATCAAAGCTTTAAGGCATAACTACAAGGCCTAAACATTTTTTTTTATTTTTTGAGGGCATTATTTTCACACTTCTTTCAAATTTCCAAACTAAAACCACAAGGGTAATAATAAAATATCTTTTCACATGACCATTCTTTTAACCAAATTAATTAAATTTAAAATAAAAAATGTGCTCAGTTAGATTAGACACTCCTAGTTTGTTTCTAAACCTCATTTAAAAGGGTTATCCCTCCACCAACAACAAGATTATCACCTATGCATGTCCGGATTCTTGTTTTTGCCTCTCTGGCCAGTGGATATGAACATAGCCTGCAATATTAGAAGTGGAAGTGAAATATTGTACCATTGAAGCAGGTAACTTTTATGAAGCCACTGAACAATCGACAAGGCATACATACCATGCAGGGAGACGACGGGGCAGTTATGGTGCACTTGGTAATAGAAGGACCAGTCATGGTTGGTCCCATCTGTTTTGCTTTGAAAAGAAAGAAGCTGTGCAGGACCCTCCTTCAGAGGTTCTCAGGTCCAGACTTGACAATCTGTATAATGTCATTTACCAGAAGGTCTCATCTGTTGAACTGTACAGCTGCTCCCAAAATTGTCCTGCTCTGATTCAGCAGTCTGTAGACCAACAATCCAAGGGAGCATTATTTCCGTCTTGCCCCATGAAGTGAAATAGAGTAAAGAGGAGACTGAGCTGAAAGGGATCCCTAATGAAAAGAAAAAGATTGAATCTGCGATTATTCAGGTTATCATGACAGTTATGGCCAGACGCAACTCTCACTTCCCATTTTGCTCCTTCTTAAGCCCCTTACTGTTTTCACTCACTACAATACACCTTTTGAGGCTCCATACAGTATAATGTCTCTAAGAATGCATCCAGCACACTGAATGATACCCCCACCCAACAATGAATTCTCCCAAACACACATGAACTCCAAAACAGTATGATGTCCCCACAGTATATACCCCCACATAATGAGACCGCCATATCACCTCATATAGTATAATGGCCCTACCAGTACAATTTCCCCAAACACACATGAACGCTCCCACAATGGTCCCCATCACCACAGAGTATGATGGCCCTATAAGTACTGACTGATAAAAAAAATATCACTCACCTAGCCACGTTCCACTGTTGTGCTGCTCCATTCGCGTGAACTGAGGCTCTGTGCAGCAGGCTCCATCTTGTGATGTAATTGTGCCTGCTGTGCTGGGACTCAGACATACAAGCTGAATGGTAGAGAAAGGATCAGACAGATCCCTGTTGCACCATTTTATTCACTGTCGGACTGGGGTATATAGGGCCCACCAGTGATATTAATTCTCAGAGTCCACCTTAGACGTATATGATAACAATGTTCTGGAAGTGTATAGAAAAGTACACATCACTTTAAGCCTCCACTTCTGATCATACAGATCGTTGTGGGTCAGGAAGTAGATGAGACATATGTTGTTATGCGCTCCTTCCATGATGGGAAGCCAAATACGTTGTACATATGGTGTTCAGCTTCTCCTGCTGCCCTATACTGATCGTTTGCAGATCTCCAGTGCCATGTCACTGATGATTCTATTTACATGGGCTGCAGATCACACAACCTGGACGCCCTAAGTGTCTTTTGCAGCATGTCAGTGGTTTAAGGCTCAAGACCATGAAGCCAGTGATTGGCTGGAGATGTCACATGGGGCATCTGGGGTGAGATTTCTGCAGCAATTGTAAACAAAAGCATCAGGGAATGTGACATTAAAGCTGCCAGGAGTTAGGAAGATGAGTATCTATACATTTATTAAAGGGGTTGTCCAGGCAAAAGTGCTCATTGCCTGGAGGCCAGATTCTGTAAAAATAACAAAATAAATCATACTCAGCTACTGTCCCCCTCCTGGACTCAGTGCAGACAGCCCTATGGTCTGCAACATCATTAATTATGACACTGTTTTACCAGACACACGACTGCTACAGCTTGGGATGCATAGAAAAAACCTGAAGGTCTGAACTGAAACGTAAGTAGATGTGCATGCAAAATGTAAATGCATGTTCACACAAGGCCATTAAACGGAGAGAAACCAAAGACAAGAAAAATACCCAAATAACTGAAAGTAAATGTATAAATCGCACAGTGAAAAAATAATGATAAATAATAAAGGGTATTTAGTTAACATAATTTTGATCAAAATAATGTGAAAGCCATCCCGCCACTTCACAGCAACCCTTATGGGACAGTCCTAACTCTAATATTAAAAACCTTACCATTTGTCAAGTGACATACATATGGACAAGGGCAGAGAGACTGGATCCCTAGTGTGAGCATAAGATGCATGCAGTTCAAGTTACCTGACCGTTGCGGCCTATCACAAGCTGCAGTGCTCCTGTGTCTGGTAGAACGGTGACATTATTGTGACTTATCACAGATCAGTCTGCACTGAATCAAGGAGGGTGACTGCAGGTGAGTAAGGCTATGTGCCCACGATGCAGAAATGAAGCAGAAAATTTCTGCAGCATTTCTGCATCTCCCTGGCAGAAAAAACGCATGCAGATTGTACATGCGTTTTTCCTGCGGAATACATGCGGATTCACATGCGTTTCCACATGCGTTTCCGCATGAGGATTGACAAGCGCTTTCCAGGCGATTTTAGCATCACCTGGAAAGTGCTTGACAACTAGGTCACACTATACACTATATAAATCCATGCAACCGGCATGGATTTATATAGTGTGACCGTAAAAGAATGTTTAAAAATAAAAAAACAAAGCTATACTTACCCTCCGATGGCCCGGCGTGTGCTGCCGGGCTTGTTCCTGGCTGCCGGGATATCGCGAGACACTGCGCTGAAGGGCCTGCGGTCACATGACTGTGACGTCACCGACTGTGACGTCCTTCAGTCTTGCACGTAAGCAGAGGGAAGGAGACCGGGGGCCGTCGGAAGGTGAATATATCTTATTTTTTATTTTATTCTTGTTTTTACAGCTTTTTAATGGTACCTGGGTGTGGAGGAGAGTCTCATCTTCTCCACACTCGGGTACCATCCGCACATTAGAACGCGCCAATAACGCAAGTACAAAAGCAGTCTTGCGGTATTGGCGCGTTCTAATGCAAGTCTATGGCGGCGAAAATGCCGCGTTTCCGCAAAATTAATGGACATGCTGCGGATTTTTGAGCGCAGCATAAACGCTGCGGAAACACATTAAAAACACATCGTGTGCACACAGCCTAAGACTAATTTTGTTTTTATTTTTACAAAATCAAAGGGTATGTGCCCACGATCCGGCTACAGCAGCGCTTTGGACACAGCGTATTTTCACTGTGTCCGAACCAGCAGGTAAATCCACATGTGAAATTAAAATGCTGCGGCTCGTAAAGCTGCACCACTGGTGAGTTTACGCAGCAGCAAATAGAAGCACAGTGGGCATGGGATTTCTATAAATCCATCCACTGTCCTTCTACTGTACAACGCAGCAGTTTGGACACAGTGTAGGTGAGCTGCGTCCAAACCGCTGCTACTCCAGATCATGGGCACATACCCTAAGTCCTCATGAAAACCCTTTACCAGATAATCTCTTTAATGGACATGTCTTATTGCTGGGGTACAGTGCTTTCATTATTTTGCATTACACCTTCAAATGCAACCTGACAGCTGACTCCCATCATCCACGGGCAGCAGGTATCAGGCACGGGCTGTATGATCTGAGCCAGGTATGTCTGACTCTGGAACCCTGCGGTGTTTACGAGAAGAACGTATTTTGAAAGCTGTTGGGGACTGAGCCGCACAGTGGATGTGTAATGCCCAGGGGATGGGGATTACTCGGCACCCGGGCCTTGATGCCTGGTCTTGGGGGATGTCGCGGTAGTCGGCTCCCTGGCCCATATACTGGGGTCTCTTTTAAAAGAAAGGGGATAATGAAAGTTCGTGACGCCACCTGTGGTGTCTGGTGAGGACCACCAGCGCTGCAGCAGTCCTCTGAGGTCGGTGTTCTGGCAGCTTAGATGTTGTAGCTCCCCACAGGTGGAGCAGGGCCTCAGAGCAGTGTCGAGCCCAGGGGATGGGGATGACTCGGTGCCCGGGCCTTGTTGCCTGGCCTTGGGGGATGTCGCGGTAGTCGGCTCCCGGGTCCGTACCCTGGGGAAACTCCTAAAAGGGGGGGGTAAAGGAAATTTATAGAATGTTCTTGACGCCACCTGTGGTGTCTGGTGAGGATCACCAGCGCTGTGGCAGTCCGCTGAGGCCGATGTTAGGGCAGCTTGGATGGTGTAGCTCCCCACAGGTGGAGCTGAGCCTCAGGGCAGCGTAAATGTAGAGATGC
This sequence comes from Phyllobates terribilis, assembly GCF_046119375.1. Taxonomy (NCBI): domain Eukaryota; kingdom Metazoa; phylum Chordata; class Amphibia; order Anura; family Dendrobatidae; genus Phyllobates; species Phyllobates terribilis. Next base: position 431,843 of record NW_027363646.1, read on the forward strand.
AGTATCAGAGGGGATCCAGTCGGGTCTGAAGAAGGATAGGCAAACACACTCAGTTCGCTTCAGTACATTTTACTGGTGGAAGTTCAGGCACATTACGGAGCACTGTAGGGCAAAGAGTGCATATCAGGATTCTCCCCAGTGAGCGGGTATAGGGCCTCCTGTTTCTTGCCTTTGTGTAGTAAGTTTCTGACCTGCCTGGAGCTAGGCCTAACTTTGTCTCTGTCCTGCACCGGCTGACCTTGTGGTAGGGCCTTCTCTTGGAGTACACACTCCCAGCTTGCGGGGCCTCCGTGACTCCTGATTCTGGTACGTATCAGCTCTTGGGTGATCCTGGGACCTGAAGTCTTCCAGGGGTCTCCGGTTGTATCTACAGGGGAATATAGGGCCCTGTAGACGCGGACGCGGTGTCCAGTATATGTTTTCTGGAGTGAGCTTGTACAGCTCCTCTGCCCCCAATGCTACTCACTCCTCTAGCTTTCGGCCTCGCTCGAGGCCCTTACTAGGCTATACACACTAGCAGCTAGCTGGCTGCTTCTTCACCGCTCTTATGGCCTTGGCACACCTTAGGCTCACTAACCTGAGCTACTTGAGTCTGACTAGAAACTGACTGAGAACTGTTCTGCTCTGACTGTGAGCAGGAACTTAACTAGTACTCACTGAGCTTCACTGCAGTCTAACTTCTGCGGGAGCTACTCTATGACTGCCTAACTCCACCCTCCAGTGCCCTATATATGTCCCTATCCGGGCTCCCTCTGGTGGTCTGAGGTGATAGGGTGGAGGTGTGTGTATGCTGTAAGGGCCTCTTGTGGAGAAATCCGTCCATGCACCCCTCAGGGATCTGTGGCTCCATTGCGCAGCAGGGCGCCACATTTCCCCCTAGCAAAACTCAGCACTCCCGGGCTGAAGCACATTTTATGAAACAATAAAACAACAATAGCATAACAATCTTCCCTTACGGGAGGCACATTTTCTTAAATGTTGCATAACAAAACATGGATATATATATATACATTGCAATAAGCAACCTAGAAGTCCAAGTCTCTTCCGGAGAGGTTGCTCAAAGGGGCACTCCAGGAAGCGCAAATATTCACAAGAAAAGTCTTTGGGCTGCACATAGTCCTCAGCCACAGAGTTCTTAGGTACCCATACGGGTAATGGGAAGTAAATGGGGTAAGTGTCCATATCATTTGAATTGTCCATTAGGGGGCAAAATATAAGTTAGTCAGCACATAAATCAATAAACACATGGCAATATACAAGATAATACAATATTGTACAATACAATGCTATATAATACCCCAGGGGCAACTATCTACATTAGTCAGAGTTTCTACTTTACTCAGTGTACTTGACAGGAAGTTGACCTTTTGTGCTATGTATGGACCTGCGTAGTGCGGTGGTCTGTGTGGTATCAGGATTGTCAGCTACCCGGTTTGTTCTACTAGTGATGGTATTGAGAAACTACCTTAACCTCCCTTTGGGCCTGGCAAGTTCACCATTGGCTGGGCCTTCTTGCTCTTCTCCTGCCGGGGATCCTTCATGCGGGGATTCTTCTTGAGCTGGCTCTTCTGCAGCACTTACAGGTTCAACTTCCTGTGGAGGGTCTTCTGGCTGTTGGAAGAAGTGGAGTACCGGGATTATGATTATGACTGCTCCTCCTATTTTAGGCCAATCTGCCGGGAAGTCTCCTAAGTCAGTATGGATTACTGCTTCTTCAGGTTCCTCCAGGATGATGAGAGGCACTTCTTTTTGGGGCTTTAGCAGGTCTGGACACAACTGCAGGTGGTCTCTAGATACCGTTGCAATCGTTCTTCCCCCGTCTTTGCTAATCAGACAAGTCTTTTTATTATCAAATCTTGAATTCAACACAGTGTAGGGTTCTCTCTCCCACTGGTCATCATGTTTTTGGTTTCTTCGCTTCCTTTTCAACACCACTTCTCCTGGTGTGAAGGGTTCTACTGGTGCACTTTTATTGTAGTGGGCTTCCTGCTTATCTCTCACCCGAGTGAGACTGTCTTCGACACAGGCTTGTACTCTTCTGTACTGCTCCTGTCTGGTTCTGTCCCAGTCTTCAGTGGTCACATCTGCTTCTGGTTCTACAACACCAAGCTCCAGGTCCATGGGCAACTTTCCTGGTCTTGCTCGCATGAGATATGCTGGAGTGCAATTGGTGGAACTCACAGGTATGTGGTTGTACAGATCTACCAGGTCAGGTAGTAGGTCTTGCCACTGATTTCTCTCCTCAAGTGGTAAGGTCTTCAGCAGGTCGATGACAATGTTGTTCATCTTTTCACAGAGACTGTTGGTTTGTGGGTGGTACGGTGTAGTTCTTATCTTTTTACACCCGTAGAGATGGCAGAACTCTTTGAACAGCTCAGCCTCAAAGGCCGGGCCTTGGTCCATCAGCACCTGCTCAGGGTATCCATGGGGTCTGCAGAAATATGCTTGGAACGTTTTTGCTGCTCTTTCTGCCGTCATGTCTTTGACGGGGGCGACCACCAGGAACCTGGAGTAGTGATCCACCATGGTCAGGGCATAGGAGTACCCTGACCTGCTGGGTGACAGCTTGACATGGTCCAGGACCACGATCTCCAGGGGTCAAGTCGTCTTGATGGGTTGCAGGGGTGCCTTCTGGCTGCTGTAGTCTTTTCTTCTGAGGCTACAGGGTCCACAGTTTCGGAACCACCGCTCAATAGAGATGCGCATTCCTACCCAGTAGAATCGACACTTCAGCAGGGTCTTTAGCTTGTTCCTGCCAAAGTGCCCCGCCTGATCATGGTAGGCCTCCAACACCATTTGGATGTCTGTCTTGGGGACCACTATCTGCCATACCATCTCATGGGTTTTTGGATTGACGTACCTCCGACACAGCTTCTCATGGTAGATAAACAGCCGGCTTCTCTTGTTCCACAGCTGTTTTGCTTGGAGAGACACATCCTTCTCCAGGGAGGAACCTTCTTGGGTTATGAGTTCTTTGATACGGCTGACAACCGGGTCACTGTCCTGGGTCTCTTTCCAGCTGTGGTGAGGCAAAGGGTTTAACGTCTTTCCACGCTGCCTCCTGGAGGCTTGTTGCTCGTGGATCATCCCATTCCGGTGAAAGGCAGGTAGCTCAATCTCTTCCAGGTCATCCACTTCTTCTTCTGTGTCTTACTGGTCAGGCATCCTGGACAGGGCATCGGCGTTGGCATTCTTGTGGCAAGCCTGTTACTTTATTGTGAATTGGTAGTTTGACAGCCGAGCCATCCATCGTTGCTCCATGGCTCCTAGCTTGGCTGTTTCCAGATGAGTCAAGGGGTTATTGTCAGTGTAGGCAGTGAACTTGCTAAAGGCTAGGTAGTGCTTGAATCTTTCAGCGATGGCCCAGACCAGAGCCAGGAACTCTAACTTGAAGCTGCTATAGTTCTCTGGGTTCCTCTCTGTCGGGCAGAGCTTTCTACTTGCGTATGCGATCACTTTCTCTTGGCCATTCTGCTTTTGACTTAGGACAGCTCCTAATCCTTCATTGCTGGCATCAGTATACAGCAGGAACAGTTGGCTGTAGTCAGGGTAGGCTAGGATCTCTTCTCCAGTCAGGAACTCCTTCATCTCTTTGAATGATTCAGCCTGCTCTTTACCCCAATGGAATGGGGGATTTCTGCCTTTGGGGGACTGTCCTACCAGGAGGTCTTGCAGAGGCGCTGCTTTCTTAGTGTAATCTTTCACAAACCTCCGGTAGTATCCTACTAGTCCCAGGAACTGATGTACCTCCTTGAGGTTCTTCGGCTCCGGCCTTTTCTGGATGGCAGTGACCTTCTCCGGGTCTGGTGCTACTACTTCTGGACTGACAATGTGCCCCAGGTACTGTACCTTTCTCTTGAGCAGGTGGCATTTTGAGGGCTTCAGCTTCATCCCATACCGGGACAGAGACTCAAATACTTCCGCCAGGTGCTTCAAGTGGTCCTCATACATTTTGGAGTACACTATCACTCCCCACTGTTCATCCTTCTCTATACCCTCCATGCACATAACTGCACCCGGTAATTGAGTACTGCACTTAAACATACAGGCTGATGACCAGATCATACAGCTTTATATGACAATCCCGACTTATTATAATTGCCTGACCTGATATAACAAGCACTCTCCACCTATTGTGTCCCCCCATTTCCTTGTAGAATGTAAGCTTGCGAGCAGGGACCTCACCCCTGATGTTACTGTTAAAGTGTCTCACCTGTATTGAATTTATTGTTTGTACATGTCCCCGCTTAATTGTAAAGTGCTGCGGAATATGTTGGCGCTATATAAATAAAAATTATTATTATTATCCAGGTCCGGGGGCATTGCAGAGTCCAAACGGCATACTGTTGAACTTGCAGAGTCCCATTGGTGTGGTGAAGGCCGTCTTCTCCTGATCCTCCTCAGCCACTGCTACTTGACAGTACCACTAGTGAGGTCAAGGGTGGAGAAGTAATTTGCAGACTTTAAGGCAGCCAGGGATTCCTCTATACGTGGTAAAGGGTTCAATACGTGGTAAAGGGTATGCATCTTTATATGTAATGCGATTTACTTGTCTGTAATCTACACACATTCTCATGCTTCCATCCTTTTTCCTGACTACTACTAGGGGAGCTGCCCAGGGACTACAACTATCCCTTACTACCCCTGCCTTCTTCATGTCGTGCAACATCTCCTTGGCTTTCTGGTAGTGTGCTGGTGGTATAGGCCTGCAACGTTCCTTGATGGGTGGATGATTGCTTGTGGGGATATGGTGTAGTACCCCTTTAATCCTCCCAAAGTCAAGTGGGTGCTTGCTGAATACCTGTGCGTATTCCTGTACCACCCGGTATACCCCCCCGTTTTTGGTGGGCAGGCGTGGTGTCTGTCCCAATATGGATCTGTTGACACCAATCCTCCACCTGGGTTGCTGGGTCATTATCCTCCACTTGGTCTGGTGAGGCTAAGGACTCCGCCGTGTGAATGCAGTTGTTATTTACAGCGTGTAACTTGGCAACAGTGGCATAACGTGGTAATCTGACCTCGTCTTCCCCATAGTTGAGAAGAGGATGGGCACCCTCCCATTGCGTACATCCACTACCCCTCTGGCAGTTAAGAGTGTAGGTCTGTGCTCTGAGCTAAGGGGTTCTACTACCGCCTGGTAGCTCTGTCCTTTGAGACCTATCGCTCCTCTACACCAAATAAGCATTTCACTCATTGGGGGAATCACAATGGGTATCGGGTCTGTTACCCGCACATTACCAATCTCACCACCCGTTAGCTTTACTTGCCGCTGGTACATCAGGGCTCGGATCTCTTTCTGGAGCGCTCTCCTCTGCCCTGGTCTGGCGGCGTTAGAGAGCTGTTGGAGCAAAAACAACACTTCCTCCAAACAGTTACCAACAATGTTAGTGCCTAGTACCATGTACAGTCCATTCTCATTAGAGATAGTCTCTACTACAATGAGTCCCTGGTCCTCCAGCTCCACTCTCCCCATCTTTACCGCTACATCCTTAACCCCGACTAGGTTAAGAGGGAGGCCGTTGGAGGTATAAACGGAGAGATCTGGATCTGGGGGTTGGAGATTGTCCATGGATCAGAATCTCTTGTAAAGGGCATCAGGCATTATGGTTACCTGAGATCCAGTGTTCAGCAGGGCAGGTATCGCAATGCTGTCCAGGATTATGGACACGAAAGGTCTTCCTCCCACGAACCTGCCGTGCCAGTCTGAGGGGCCTGCTGAGTCTATTCCTGGGTGTTGGCCCTTGGACCCAGGGTTTGCTCGTTTAAAGGACAATGGCACACTGTGTGGCCTGCCTTCTGGCAGCGGTGGCAGACAAACTCTCGTTGAGGGTGGCGTTGGTTGTTGGTCCTTCCACGGGGCGGCGTTGTAATCCTCCGAGGCGGCGTTGTCCTCCTCTGGGGCGGTGGCATCCTCCTCCGGGGCGGCGGCGTCCTCCTCCTCCCTCTCATCCAGGGGACATCCTCAGGGCAGTCTGCTAGCAGGATCCTTCCCTCCCTCTCTGGCTCCGTCCTTAGCTGGCGCACTTCTGAAGGTAGACTGTCCAGCTCACTAGGGGGCGCTGCTTGCTCTTTGGCTTCAGCGGCCAGCGGGGAAAAGGTGGATGCTGCGGGCATTGGAGTGGCCCCACCCTGGTAACATTGGATAGCAGTATCTGCTGTTTCACTTTATAGCCATGTCCTTAAGGGTGTCAAAGGTAGCATCTGGATGATCCAATGACCACCAACGCACAGTCATGCTCTCCTCTTGGGACCTCAGCCCTCGGACAAACTGTTCTTTTAGCATTTTATTTTCATCAGTTATGCTGGTTGGACTAACCTGTTTCAGAGCTCGCAGGGCCCCTTGTAAACGGCAGGCATACTCCCGAACACTGTCCTCCGGTTTCTCAGCACAGTGATAGAACCTTATCCGGAGGTCCATCTCAGAGCGGTCCTCAAAGACAGTCTGTAACTTTTTGAAGATTGTGGACTCTGACTCCTGGTCTGCGGCCGACCAAGTTTCTACCTCCCGATCCGCAGCACCAGTCAATTGTCCCAAAACAACAGCGGCTCTATGTTTGCCCGTCATAGAGTACATGTCCAGTATGCTGCATATTTTCCGCTTGAATCCAGACAGGGTGTCTGGTTTGCCGCTGTACTGGGGGAGCCACTTCGCTCCAAGTATGTACGGTAGAGTCATGGGTACGACAGGGGCTACAGGTCCTGGTGATGGAGCGGCTGTTCGGTCCTGCGCGACTGCGTCCGCGGGTGGGTTATCGGGGCTGTCAACCTGGGTCCCGGCGTCGGGCTGCTGCTGTGACATCCTGGCGCCCCCCTAGCAAACCGTGGCCTACCTTCTTTTCTGTAGACCGCAGCTCCGCAGGTGACTGTCTTTCGCTAGGACCTTGCATTGCTTTACGTCCTCCGTCGGAGCGCTCGCTGGGGCTTCCTGCCAGGACCTGACGCTGCGTCAGTACGTGGGGCGTGTCTGAGACTTCGCGGGATTTTTAAGGTACGCCTCCAAGTTTCCCGCGGTTACGCCCTTCTTCTCGCGCGGTGACGTAACAATGGCGGCAATCTTCGCCACAGTCAATATACAGTTTATTGTTAAAGGCGCACAGTACCCGGTGGCAACGGGCACAACTTCCTCCATTGTCGCGGGTACGCAATCCTGTTCGTGACGCCAGTTAGAGTTGTCAAGCCCAGGGGATGGGGATGACTCGGCGCCTGGGCTTTGTTGCCTGGCCTTGGGGGATGTCGTGGTAGTTGGCTCCCGTGCCCGTACCCTGGTGAAACTCCTAAAAGGGGGGTAAAGGAAGTTTATAGAATGTTCGTGATGCCACCGGGTAAAGGAAGTTTATAGAATGTTCGTGACGCCACCTGTGGTGTCTGGTCAGGATCACCAGCGCTGCTGCAGTCCGCTGAGGTCAATGTTAGGGCAGCTTGGATGGTGTAGCTTCCCACAGGTGGAGCTGGGCCTCAGGGCAGCGAAAATGTAGGGATGCAGGACAGAGGGGACCCTGCCGGGTCTGAAGAAGGATAGGCAAACACACTCAGTTCGCTTCAGTACATTTTACTGGTGGAAGTTCAGGCACATTCCGGAGCACTGTAGGGCGAAGGGTCCATCTGAGGATTCTCCCCAGTGAGCGGGTATAGGGCCTCCTGTTTCTTGCCTTTGTGTAGTAAGTTTCCGACTTGCCTGGAGCTAGGCCTAACTTTGTCTCTGTCCTGCACCGACTGACCTTGTGGTAGGCCCTTCTCTTGGAGTACACACTCCCAGCTTGCGGGGCCTCCGTGACTCCTGGCTCTGGTACGTATCAGCTCTTGGGTGATCCTGGGACCTGAAGTTTTCCAGGGGTCTCCGGTTGTCTCTACAGGGGAATATAGGGCCCTGTAGACGCGGTGTCCGGTATATGTTTTATGGGGTGAGCTTGTACAGCTACTCTGCCCCCAATGCTACTCACTCCTCTAGCCTTCGGCCTCGCTCGAGGCCCTCACTAAGCTATACACACTAGCAGCTAGCTGGCGCTTTCTTCACCGCTCTTATGGCATCGGCACACCTTAGGCTCACTAACCTGAGTTACTTGAGTCTGACTAGAAACTGACTGAGAACTGTTCTGCTCTGACTGTGAGCAGGAACTGAACTAGACCTAACTGAGCTTCACTGCAGTCTAACTTCTGCAGGAGCTCCTCTCAGACAGCCTAACTCCACCCTCCAGTGCCCTATATATGTCCCTATCCGGGCTCCCTCTGGTGGTCTGAGGTGGTAGGGTGGAGCTGTGTGTATGTTGTAAGGGCCTCATGTTGAGAAATCCGTCCATGCACCCCTCAGTGATCTGTGGCTCCATTGCGCAGCAGGGAGCCACAGCAGCGTAAGTGCAGGGGTGCAGGACAGAGGGGACCCAGCCGGGTCGGAAGAAGGATAGGCAAACACACAGTTCACTTCAGTACCTTTGCTAGTGTTATTTCAGGCACGTTCCGATGCACTGTAGGGTGAAGGGTGCATATCAGGACTCTCCCCAGTGAGCGGGTGTAGGGCCTCCTGTTCTTTGCCTTTTCCTTGGTAAGTTTCTGACCTGCCTGAAGCTAGGCCTAACTTGGTTTCTGTCTTGCACCGGCTGATCTTGTGGTAGGGCCTTTGGTTGGAGATCACTCTCCCTGGTAGCGGGGCCTCTGTGACTCCTGGCTCTGTTACGTATTAGCTTCTGGTGAACCTGGGACTTGAAGTCTTCCAGGGATTCCGGTTGTCTCTACAGGGGATATTGGACCCTGTAGACGCGGACCCGGTGTCCGGTATATGTTTTCTGGGGTGAGCTTGTAAAGCTCCTCTGCCCCCTATGTTACTCACTCCACTAGCCTTCGGCCTACTCGGGGCCCTCACTAGGCTACAGACTAGCAGCAGGCTTGCTGCGCTTCACCGCTCTTATGGCGTCGGCACGCCTTATGCTCACTAACTGGAGCTACCTGAGTCTGAACTGACCTTAGCACTTCACTGTCTGCAGCAGACTGACTGCCTAACTCCACCCTCTGTATATATATGTCCCTCTCTGGGCTCCCTCTGGTGGTCTGAGGTGGTAGGGTGGAGGTGTATGTATGCTGTGAGGGCCTCTTGTGGAGAAATCCGTCCATGCACCCCTCTGGGATCTGTGGCACCAATGCGCAGCTGGGCGCCACATTCCCCCCTAACAAAACTCAGCACTCCCGGGCTGAAGCACATGTTATAAACAATAAAAGTAACAATAACAAATCTTCCCTTTATGAGAGGCTCAGTTTCTTAAACGTTGCATATAAAACACGAATAAATATGTACATATGCACAATGCAATAAGCAACCTCGAAAGTCCAAGTCTCTTCCTGTGAGGTTACTTAAAGGAGCACTCCAGGGAGCGCAACTAATTACAAGGCAGAGTCTTTGGGCTGCACATAGTCCTCAGCCACAGAGTTCTTATGTACCCTTACGGGTAATGGGAAGCAAATAAAAGGGAAAGTGTCCATTTCACTTAAATTGTACATTTTCAAGGGAAAAAAATACAAGTTAATAACCACATGAATCAATAAATACATGCACAGTATAATACACAATACTATGCAATACCCCAGGGGCAACTATCTATACTGTCAGAGTTTCTACTTTATTCTCTGTACCTGAAAGGGGGTTGACCTCTCGTGCTACGTGTTGATCTGCGTAGTGTGGGGTTCTGCATGGTATCAGTGTCTGCATTGTCAGTTGCCCTACCAGCTCTATGTGAGACTAGATTGTAAAACTGCCTTAACCTCTCTCTGGGACTGGCAAGTATACTGTTGGCTGGGCCTTCTTGCTCTGCTCCAACCGGGGATCCTTCTTGAGCAGGCTCTTCTGTAGCACTTACAGGTTCTACTTGCTGTGGAGGGTCTTCTGGCTGTTGGAAGAAGTGGATTACAGGGATTATCACTGCTCATCCTAGTTGAGGCCAATCTGCCGGGAAATCTCCTAATTCAGTGTGTATTACTGCTTCTTTAGGCTCCTCCGGTATGATGGGAGGCACTTCCTCTTGGGGCTTTAGCAGGTCTGGACACAACTTCAGATGGTCTCTAGATACCGTTGCAGTCGTTCTTCCTCCATCTTTGCTGATTAGACAGGTCTTTTTGTTATCAAACCTTGAATTCAACACAGTGTAGGGTTCTCTCTCCCACTGGTCATCAAGTTTGTGGTTTCTCCGCTTTCTTTTTAACACCACTTCTCCTGGTGTGAAGGGTTCGGCTGGTGCACCCCTGTTGTATTGGGCTTCCTACTTGTCCCTCACCCGAGTGAGACTGTCTTTGACACAGGCTTGTACTCTTCTGTACTGCTCCGGTCTGGTCATGTCCCAGTCCTCAGTGGACATATCTGCTTCTGGTTCTACCACACCAAGCTCCAGGTCCATGGGCAACTTTCCGGGTCTTGCTCGCATGAGATATGCTTGAGTACAATTGGTGGAACTCACAGGTATGTGATTGTACAGATCTACCAGGTCAGGTTGTAGGTCTGGCCACTGATTTCTCTCCTCAAGTGGTAAGGTCTTCAGCAGGTCGATGACAATGTTGTTCATCTTTTCACAGAGACTGTTGGTTTGGGGGTGGTACGGTGTAGTTCTTATCTTTTTACACCCGTACAGATGGCAGAACTCTTTAAACAGCTCGGCCTCAAAGGCTGGGCCTTGGTCCGTCAGCACCTGCTCAGGGTATCCATGGGGTCTGCAGAAGTACGCTTGGAATGTCTTTGCTGCTGTCTCTGCCGTCAGATTTTTGATGAGGGCGACCTCCAGGAACCGGGAGTAGTGATCCAGCATGGTCAGGGCATAGGAGTATCCTGACCTGCTGGGTGACAGCTTGACATGGTGCAGGGCCACGATTTCCAAGGGTTGAGTCATCTTGATGGGTTGCAGGGGTGTCTCCTGGCTACTGTAGTCTTTTCTTCTGAGGCTACAGGGTCCACAGTTTCGGCACCACCTCTTAATGAAGCTGCGCATTCCCACCCAGTAGAATCGACACTTCAGCAGGGTCTTTAGCTTGTTCCTGCCAAAGTGCCCCGCCTGATCATGGTAGGCCTCCAACACCATTTGGATGTCTGTCTTGGGCACTACGATCTGCCACACCATCTCATGGGTCTTGGGATTGACGTACCTCCGGCACAGCTTCTCTCGATAGTGTAATGCAGCAGCTTGCTAGCATTACTGTAAAAGGTCCCAGGATGTGTTTTACCTGACCATGTACCTTCCTCTTTAACTGACTGGTCACATGACTGTGACATCACACAGGTCCTGTATGCACAGTAAAGCTCTGTACACATGACTGGGACAGCACACAGGACCTATACACACAGCTGACTGATCACATGACTGTGACATCAGCAAGGTCCTGTCAGTATGTGGGTGTCTGTGCACAGGATATATAAACCCTGGTGATTTGAGACAGGTGTGTTCGGTGTGAGGCCTGTGCTCCGTGTGTGTGGGACACCGTTTCTGAGAGGCCTAGTGAGGCCGAGCGTGAAGCCTGGCAGCCTGAAAGGCTGAGCCCGGATCCTGTGCGTGGATGCCAGTGGCCTTTGGGGGAGAGCCGGCTTGTTGAGGAACCCTGAAAGGCGCAGGCTGGATGTCAAGTGTGGAAGACATACCAGTAGCCTACGAGGGGAAGACCGCAAGAGACCCCTAACTGGGAAGCCACAAAGCCACAGTGGTGGCAAGCGTAATGGACTGCAGCAGCTAAACCCGGTAAAGGTAATACCCTGTGCTATATGGACATTGTGATATGAACATTGCTATTTTTACCTTGCCGTAAGCTGTAACCTGGTGCAAGTGGGCCTGTGTGCCACTTGGCTCATGAACATTGTGTTAATGTGTGTCGGCATGCCACGGAGTTGGACCCGGCGAACTGTGGCTTATGAAGTAATAAACTGCAGCATTGTGAGAAAATACGTAAAGACATTGCACGTGTGCATTGATTGACGCAGCGAAGCGAGTAACCCCAGTATGATGACTAGCGCTGCCGTGCAATAGATAAACAGCCGGCTTCTTTCGTTCCAGAGCTGCTTTGCTTGAAGAGATGCATCCTTCTCCAGGGAGGAACCTTCTTGTGTTATCAGTTCCTTAATACGGCTGACAACGGGGTCACTGTCCTGGGTCTCTTTCCAGCTGTGGTGAGGCAAAGGGTTTAACGTCTTACCACGCGGCCTCCTGGAGGCTTGTTGCTCGTGGACCATCCCATTCCGGTGAAAGGCGGGTAGCTCAATCTCTTCCAGGTCATCCACTTCTTCTTCAGTGTCTGACTGGTGAGGCATCCTAGACAGGGCATCGGCGTCGGAGTTCTTGCGGCCCGCCCGGTACTTAATTGTGAATTGGTAGTTTGACAGCCGAGCCATCCACCGTTGCTCCATGGCTCCTAGCTTTGCTGTTTCAAGATGGGTCAAGAGGTTATTGTCAGTGTAGGCAGTGAACTTACTGGAGGCTAACTAGTGCTTGAACCGTTCAGTGATGTCCCAGACCAGGGCCAGGAACTCCAACTTGAAGCTGCTATAGTTCCCTGGGTTACTCTCGGTTGTGCGGAGCTTCCTGCTTGCATAGGCGATCACCTTCTCTTGGCCATTCTGCTTCTGACTCAGTACAGCTCCTAATCCTTCGTTGCTGGCATCAGTATACAGCAGGAACGGTTGGCTGTAGTCAGGGTAGGCTAGGATCTCTTCGCCGGTCAGGATCTCCTTCATCTCCTTAAACAATTCAGCTTGCTCCTTACCCCAATGGAATGGGGGATTTCTGCCTTTGGGGGACTGTCCTACCAGGAGGTCTTGCAGAGGCGCTGCTTTCTTGGTGTAGTCTTTCACAAACCTCCGGTAGTATCCTACTAGTCCCAGGAACTGACGCACCTCCTTGAGGTTCTTCGGCTCCGGCCTTTTCTGGATGGCAGTGACCTTCTCCGGGTCTGGTGCTACTCCTTCTGGACTGACAATGTGCCCCAGGTACTGTACCTTTCTCTTTAGCAAGTGGAATTTTGAGGGCTTCAGCTTCATCCCATACCGGGACAGCGACTCAAATACTTCCGCCAGGTGCTTCAAGTGGTCCTCGTACGTCTTGGAGTACACTATCACGTCATCCAGGTATAGTAGTACAGTCTCGAAGTTGCGGTGTCCCAGGCAGCACTCCATCAATCTCTGGAACGTTCCGGGGGCGTTGCAGAGTCAAAACGGCATACTGTTGAACTCGCAGAGTCCCATCGGGGTGGTGAAGGCCGTCTTCTCCCGATCCTCCTCAGCAACAGCTACTTGCCAGTACCCACTAGTGAGGTCAAGGGTGGAGAAGTAATTTGCAGACTTTAAGGCAGCCAGGGATTCCTCAATACATGGTAAAGGGTATGCATCTTTATGTGTAATGCGATTTACTTGTCTGTAATCTACACACATTCTCATGCTTCCATCCTTTTTCCTGACTAGCACTAGGGGAGCTGCCCAGGGACTACAACTATCCCTGCCTTCTTCATGTCGTGCAACATCTCCTTTGCCTTCTGGTTGTGTGCTGGTGGTATAGGTCTGTAACGTTCTTTGATGGGTGGATGGTTGCCTGTGGGGATATGGTGTTGTACCCCTTTAATCCTCCCAAAGTCAAGTGGGTGCTTGCTGAATACATGCACGTATTCCTGTACCACCAGGTGTACCCCCTGTTTCTGGTGGGCAGGCGTGGTGTCTGTCCCAATATGGATCTGTTGACACCAATCCTCCACCTGGGTTGCCGGGTAATTATCCTTCACTTGATCTGGTGAGGTTAAGGACTCCGCCGTGTGAATGGAGTTGTTATCTACAGTATGTAGTTTAGCAACAGTGGCTTAGCGTGGTAATCTGACCTCGTCTTCCCCATAGTTTAAAAGACGGACGGGCACCCTCCCATTGCATACATCCACTACCCCTCTGGCAGTTAAGAGCGTAGGTCTGTGTTCTGAGCTAAGGGGTTCTACTACCGGATGGTAGTTCTGCCCTTTAAGACCTATTGCTGCTCTACACCAAATAAGCATTTCACTCATTGAGGGAATCACAATAGGTATCGGGTCTGTTACCCGCACATTACCAATCTCACCACCGGATAGCTTTACTTGCTGCTGGTACATCAGGGCTCGGATCTCTTTCTGGAGCGCTCTCCTCTACCCCGGTCTGGCCGCGTCAGCTAGCTGTTGGAGCAAAAACAACACTTCCTCCAAATAGTTACCAACAATGTTAGTGCCTAGTACCATATACAGTCCAGTTTCATCAGAGATAGTCTCTACTACAATGAGTCCCTGCTCCTTCAGCTCCACTCTCCCCACCTTTACCGCCACATCTTTAACCCCTATCAGGTTAAGGGGGAGGCCGTTAGAGGCATATACAGTCATGGCCAAAAGTTTTGAGAATGACACCAAAATTATATTTTTACATGATCTGCTGGCCTCTGGTTTTTATTAGTGTTTGTCTGTTGTTTATATCACATACAGAAATATAATTGCAATCATATTGTAGCGTCGGCGTCCCTGCCCTCTGCTAGGCAGGGACGCTGTTCCCCTCACCTCTCTGCTCCGAGCCCGGCGTCCTCCTCCCGCTCTGCTGGCAACGCGCGCTCCTTCCCGGCCACTGTGCTTAGGGCGCGCGCGCTCCCTCCCTCTTAAAGGGGCCGCGCGCGCCGTCCTAAGGAGTCCCCGGCCAATGGCTGGAGGACTTCACCATATATAAGGCACCTCCTCCAAAATGGAGGTGCCCGAGCAATGTTATTGCACTGTTCACTACTCTGCTTCAGCCCTCAGGTCCCGTTGCCAGTTACCTGCCAGATACCTGCCAGATTCCTGCCAGCCTGCTGTCTTATTCCTGCCTGATACTCTGCTACCTGCCTGCTAGCCTGAGGTCCGACGGTCTGCCTTCCAACTCTTGTCAGTCTGTCTATGGACCAGCTTGCCCGCTCACCTGGGAGCGCTCATCTGCTGCCTGTCTGCTAGCCTACCTGGAGGCTCTGCCGTCACGTGCTGTGACCACCCGCCTGTCCAGAGACTTCTGCCCGCTCACCTGGGAGCGCTCATCTGCCGCCTGTCTGTTGGTCTTCCTGGAGGCTCCGCCGTCACATGCTGTGACCACCCGTTTATCCAGAGACTCTCGCCTGCTCACCTGGGAGCTCACGTCTACCATCAGCCGCCACAGGTCGTACCAACTCTTTACCCAGAGACTGCCCCGGTCACTTGCCGTGACCATCTGCCCGTTCACCCAGAGACTGCCCCGGTCACTTGCCGTGACCATCTGCCCGTTCACCCAGAGACTGCCCCGGTCACTTGCCGTGACCATCTGCCCGTTCACCCAGAGACTGCCCCGGTCACTTGCCGTGACCATCTGCCCGTTCACCCAGAGACTGCCCCGGTCACTTGCCGTGACCATCTGCCCGTTCACCCAGAGACTGCCCCGGTCACTTGCCGTGACCATCTGCCCGTTCACCCAGAGACTGCCCCGGTCACTTGCCGTGACCATCTGCCCGTTCACACAGAGACTGCCCCGGTCACTTGCCGTGACCTCCTACCCGTTCACCCAGAGACTGCCCCGGTCACTTGCCGTGACCTCCTACCCGTTCACCCAGAGACTGCCCCGGTCACTTGCCGTGACCTCCTACCCGTTCACCCAGAGACTGCCCCGGTCACTTGCCGTGACCTCCTACCCGTTCTTCTAGAGACTGTCCCGGTCACCTGCTGTGACTGCCTGCCTGGTCGCCACCCGCTCCCTTACAAGGACCGCCCCCTTGTATAGTAGCCCAGAGGTTCCGCCTCCCAGACCCGTTACAGTTTGCTCGGGCCATGGAACCCGGTGGCACCCAAGCTCCCTCGCTCTCGGACCTCTGTCATGAACTGTCCCGTCAGAGGTCCCTACAGGAGTCCATCCTGGGTCACCTGCGGAATGTCAATTCTCGTCTGGACACTCTGACTGCTCCACCAGCAACCACCGCCAGTGCCATGACTCGCAACCCGGCAGCTCCGCTGTCCACCAATACCATGGTATCCTACCCCGGACCCCGGCTTTCTGCACCTCCTCGCTTCGGAGGCGACTCCGCCCAGGCTCGGGGCTTCATAAATCAGTGCACCCTGCACTTTGAACTCCTGTCCCACCAGTTTAACTCCGACCGGGCCAAAATTGCCTTCATCATGTCCCATCTCACCGGGGAGGCCCTGGCCTGGCTAAATCCTCTATGGGAGAGAGGAGACCCCCTGGTGTCCGACTTGCCTGCCTTTCTCATGGCTTTCCGGAAAGTCTTCGACGAACCCGGACGGAAGACCTCATCCGCATCATCTCTGCTACGCCTCCGTCAGGGAAGTCTCACCGTGGGCCAATATGCCATACGGTTCCGTACCCTTGCCTCGGAGCTGGCCTGGGATAACGACGCTCTGGTATCCGTCTTCTGGGAGGGTCTGTCCGGCCGTATTAAAGATGAACTTGCCGGTCGGGACATTCCTACCACTCTCGATGACCTAATAACTCTTGCCACCCGGATTGACCTACGGTTCCAGGAGCGTGCCAAAGAGGTCACCCGTGAGAGGAGGTTTCCACGTCTAGCTCCTACTTTTCAGAAATCCGTCTCTCCCCAGGTACACTCTCCTGAGCCTATGCAGGTCGACCAGACCAAGATGGTCAAAACCCGTCAGGACTTACGCCGTGCCGAAGGGAGCTGCTTCTACTGTGGCAGTAAGGAGCACCGGATCCGTACCTGCCCGGAGAGGTCGGGAAACGCCTGTGTCTAGGTTCGCTCAGAGAGGTCAACCTAGACAAGAATAAATCCTCTCCATCTCTGCTACTGTCAGTCTCTATTATCTGCGGGGAGAATCGTTATTTCGAACTAGCCCAACTTGACTCTGGAGCGGCCTGGAATCTTATCTCACAGTCCCTGGTAGAAAAATACCGCATTCCCACCAAACCTCTGGCTGTACCAATATCTGTCGCTGCTGTGGATGGGGGGCTCTTACCACGTCCCATCCAACTCATCACCGAATCCGTAACTCTGCAGGTGGGAATGCTGCATTCTGAGAGCATCTCTTTTCATGTTCTGCCTGGACTCTCTCACGCCCTCTTACTAGGTCTACCTTGGCTCCAGAGACATGCACCCGTGCTTGACTGACAGACCGGAGAAGTCCTTCGCTGGGGACAGGACTGTCATAAGACTTGTTTGGTTCCTGTTCATCCCGTCCGTCCTTCTCCTACCCCAACTAATCTACCTGGACTTCCGATTCCCTATTGGTCATTTGCTGATGTCTTTAATAAAAAGGAGGCAGAGACATTACCCCCTCATAGACCATAGGACTGTCCTATCGACCTGTTACCTGGTACTACTCCTCCCCGTGGGCGTATTTACCCATTGTCCGCTGCTGAGACCCGGTCGATGTCCGAATATATTGAGGAGAATTTGGCCAGGGGATTCATCCGGAAATCTACCTCCCCGGCGGGAGCAGGCTTCTTCTTCGTAAAAAAGAAGGACGGCTCTCTCCGTCCCTGTATAGACTATAGAGGCCTTAACCAGATCACGGTGAAGAATAAGTACCCCCTTCCGCTCATTCCAGAATTATTTGATCGCCTGAGGGGGGCTAGAGTCTTCACCAAACTGGACCTCCGTGGGGCGTACAACCTGGTTCGTATCCGTCAAGGGGATGAATGGAAGACTGCATTCAACACCCGGGACGGCTACTATGAATATCTGGTAATGCCCTTTTGGTCTCTGTAACGCTCCTGCCGTCTTTCAAGAGTTGGTCAATGACATCTTCCGGGACCTTCTCTACTCCTGCGTTGTGGTGTACCTGGACGACATCTTGGTCTTCTCTCCGGATCTCCAGACTCACCGGAGGGACGTTCGTCAGGTCCTGCTCAGGCTCAGGCAGAACCACCTCTTCGCTAAATATGAGAAGTGCCTCTTCGAGCAGACCTCGCTTCCGTTTTTGGGCTACATTATTTCTCAGACCGGCCTACGAATGGATCCAGAGAAACTGTCTGCCATCGAGAAATGGCCCCGACCGGAGGGGTTGAAGGCCATTCAGCGGTTCCTGGGCTTCGCCAACTACTACCGCCTCTTCATACCGCACTTCTCTTCCCGGACTGCCCCAATTTCCGCGCTCACCCGTAAGGGTACTAATCCCAAAGAGTGGCCGCCCGAAGCAGAGGAGGCCTTTCTTTCCTTAAAACAGGCCTTCTCTTCCGCCCCGGTGCTGCATCGTCCGGACGGCAACTAGCAGTTCTTTCTGGAGGTTGACGCCTCCTCCTCTGGAGCCGGAGCTGTACTTACTCAAAAATCTTCTTCCGGGAGGATGGTAACTTGCGGCTTCTTCTCTAAACTCTTCTCCTCCTCAGAGCGCAATTATTCCATAGGAGACCGAGAGTTATTGGCCATCAAGCTGGCATTGGAGGAGTGGCGTTACCTACTCGAGGGGGCTCTTCATCCGGTAATAATTTACACTGACCACAAGAACTTGGCTTATCTCCAGCATGCCCAGAGACTTAATCCACGCCAAGCCCGGTGGTCCTTGTTTTTTGCTCGCTTTGATTTTGTTCTACATTTTCGCCCGGCTGACAAGAACATCAAAGCAGACGCCTTGTCCCGATCCTTTCTGGTATCTGATCTCGAGGAAGAACCTAAACATATCATCGATCCCGCCAGAGTAATGCAGGTGGCTCCCATGAGTCTAAATCGTCTCCCTCCCGGTAAGACGTTCGTATCGGTACCTGATCGGGAGAGGATCCTACACTGGGGTCATTCGTCTAAACTAGCTGGCCACGCCGGTCAGAAAAAGACCCTCCAGCTTATTTCCCGGCACTACTGGTGGCCTAACCTGCGCAAGGATGTAATAGACTTTGTTTCTGCCTGTGTGTCCTGTGCCCGCAACAAAGTTCCGAGACACCTGCCAGCCGGTCGCCTTCTTCCTCTGCCAGTACCTGCTGCCCCCTGGCAGCATATAGCGATGGACTTCATAACTGATCTTCCCGTCTCTGCCGGTTGTACGGTCATTTGGGTGGTCGCTGACCGCTTTTCCAAGATGGCTCACTTCATTCCCCTGCCAGGCCTCCCGTCTGCACCCGAGCTGGCTAAAGACTTTATCCGCCACATCTTCCGTCTTCATGGCCTGCCCCGTCACATCGTGTCGGATCGTGGGGTACAGTTCACTTCTCGTTTCTGGAGAGCCACTTGTAAATTGCTAGACGTCACCCTGGACTTCTCCTCCGCTTACCACCCACAGTCTAATGGTCAAGTGGAGCGGATCAATCAGATCCTGACCAGTTACCTCCGGCACTTCGTTAATGCCCACCATTCTGGCTGGGTGGATCTCCTGCCATGGGCCGAATTCTCGTACAACAATCACGAGAGCGAATCTTCCTCCAAATCCCCGTTTTTTGTAGTCTTCGGTCAGCATCCTCGGATCCCGTTTCCCGTCTCCACCTCGGTGGACAATCCGGCTGCGGAATCTCTTGTTAACAAATTTTCCTCCACATGGGAGAGTACCCGGTCCGCACTCCTTCTGTCATCCGAGCGTATGAAAAGACATGCTGACAAAAAACGTCTGGATCCTCCTCAATTCCGTCCAGGGGATAAGGTCTGGCTCTCATCCAAGTATGTCCGGCTCAAGATTCCTTCCTATAAGTTAGGGCCTCGGTTCATCGGTCCTCTGGAGGTCATCAGTCAGATCAACCCGGTGGCCTATAAATTGAAACTCCCGGCCAACTTGCGGATCCCTAACTCCTTCCATGTATCTCTCCTCAAACCTGTGGTACTTAACTCTTTTTCCAAGTCTACAGGCACGCCTCCTGCTCCGGTTTCCGCTGAAAACGAATTTGAGGTAGAGAACATTCTGGCCACCAAAAGCCTAAGAGGGAAGACCTTTTTTCTAGTAGATTGGAAGGGGTTTGGTCCTGAAGAGAGAACGTGGGAGCCCCGGGAGAACATCCATGCCCCTCTCATCCTTGCTAAATTTCTGTCTGGCCTAAAAAAGGGGGGGCCTAAAGGGGGGGGTACTGTAGCGTCGGCGTCCCTGCCCTCTGCTAGGCAGGGACGCTGTTCCCCTCACCTCTCTGCTCCGAGCCCGGCGTCCTCCTCCCGCTCTGCTGGCAACGCGCGCTCCTTCCCGGCCACTGTGCTTAGGGCGCGCGCGCTCCCTCCCTCTTAAAGGGGCCGCGCGCGCCGTCCTAAGGAGTCCCCGGCCAATGGCTGGAGGACTTCACCATATATAAGGCACCTCCTCCAAAATGGAGGTGCCCGAGCAATGTTGTTGCACTGTTCACTACTCTGCTTCAGCCCTCAGGTCCCGTTGCCAGTTACCTGCCAGATACCTGCCAGATTCCTGCCAGCCTGCTGTCTTATTCCTGCCTGATACTCTGCTACCTGCCTGCTAGCCTGAGGTCCGACGGTCTGCCTTACTACTCCTGTCAGTCTGTCTAAGGACCAGCTTGCCCGCTCACCTGGGAGCGCACATCAACTACTTGCCTGATTGCCTGAGGTCCGACGGTCTGCCTTCCAACTCTTGTCAGTCTGTCTATGGACCAGCTTGCCCGCTCACCTGGGAGCGCACATCTGCTACCTGCCTGCTAGCCTACCTGGAGGCTCTGCAGTCACGTGCTGTGACCACCTGCCTGTCCAGTGACTCCTGCCCGCTCACCTGGGAGCGCTCATCTGCTGCCTGTCTGCTAGCCTACCTGGAGGCTCTGCCGTCACGTGCTGTGACCACCCGCCTGTCCAGAGACTTCTGCCCGCTCACCTGGGAGCGCTCATCTGCCGCCTGTCTGTTGGTCTTCCTGGAGGCTCCGCCGTCACATGCTGTGACCACCCGTTTATCCAGAGACTCTCGCCTGCTCACCTGGGAGCTCACGTCTACCATCAGCCGCCACAGGTCGTACCAACTCTTTACCCAGAGACTGCCCCGGTCACTTGCCGTGACCATCTGCCCGTTCACCCAGAGACTGCCCCGGTCACTTGCCGTGACCATCTGCCCGTTCACCCAGAGACTGCCCCGGTCACTTGCCGTGACCATCTGCCCGTTCATCCAGAGACTGCCCCAGTCACTTGCCGTGACCTCCTACCCGTTCTTCTAGAGACTGTCCCGGTCACCTGCTGTGACTGCCTGCCTGGTCGCCACCCGCTCCCTTACAAGGACCGCCCCCTTGTATAGTAGCCCAGAGGTTCTGCCTCCCAGACCCGTTACACATATTATGAGTACCAATAGGTTATATTGACAGTTAGAATGAGTTAATGCAGCAAGTCAATATTTGCAGTGTTGCCCCTTCTTCTTCAACACCTCTGTAATTCTCCCTGGCATGCTCTCAATCAACTTTTGGACCAAATCCTGACTGATAGCAGTCCATTCTTGCATAATCAATGCTTGCATTTTGCCAGAATTTGTTGGTTTTTGTTTGTCCACCCGTCTCTTGATGATTGGCCACAAGTTCTCAATGGGATTAAGATCTGGGGAGTTTCCAGGCCATGGACCCCAAATCTCTGTTTTGTTCCATGAGCCATTTAGTTATCACCTTTGCTTTATGGCAAGATGCTCCATCATGCTGGAAAAGGCATTGTTGGGCGCCAAAATGCTCTTGGACGGTTGGGAGAAGTTGCTCTTGGAGGACATTCTGGTACCATTCTTTATTCATGGCTGTGTTTTTAGGCAAGACTGTGAGTGAGCCGATTCCCTTGGCTGAGAAGCAACCCCACACATGAATGGTTTCAGGATGCTTTACAGTTGGCATGAGACAAGACTGGTGGTAGCACTCACCTCTTCTTCTCCGAATAAGCTGTTTTCCAGATGTCCCAAACAATCGAAAAGGGGATTCATCAGAGAAAATGACTTTGCCCTAGTCCTCAGCAGTCCACTCCCTGTACCTTTTGCAGAATATCAGTCGGTCCCTGATGTTTTTTCTGGAGAGAAGTGGCTTCTTTGCTGCCCTCCTTGAAACCAGCCCTTGCTCAAAGAGTCTCCGCCTCACAGTGCGTGCAGAAGCACTCACACCAGCCTGCTGCCGTTCCTGAGCAAGCTCGGCACTGCTGGTAGTCCGATCCCGCAGCTGAAACAGTTTTAAGATACGGTCCTGGCGCTTGCTGGTCTTTCTTGGGCGCGCTGGAGCCTTTTTGACAACAATGGAAGCTCTCTCCTTGAAGTTCTTGATGATGCGATAGATTGTTGACTGAGGTGCAATCTTTGTAGCTGCGATACTCTTCCCTGTTAGGCCATTTTTGTGCAGTGCAATGATGGCTGCACGTGTTTCTTTAGAGATAACCATGGTTAACTGAAGAGAAACAATGATACCAAGAACCAGCCTCCTTTTAAAGTGTCCAGTGATGTCATTCTTACTTAATCATGACTGATTGATCGCCAGCCCTGTCCTCATCAACACCCACACCTGTGTTAATGGATCAATCACTAAAACGATGTTAGCTACTCCTTTTAAGGCAGGACTGCAATGATGTTGAATTGTGTTTTGGGGGTTAAAGTTCATTTTCTGGTCAAATATTGACTTTGCAAGTACAGTAATTGCTGTTAAGCTGATCACTCTTTGACATTCAGGAGTATATGCAAATTGCCATTACAAAAAATGAAGCGGTAAACTTTGGAAAAATTACTATTTATCTCATTCTCAATACTTTTGGCCATGACTGTACGGAAAGATCTGGATTTGGGGGGTGGAGATCGTCCATGGATCAGAATCTTTTGTAGAGGACATCAGGCATGATTGTTACCCGAGATCCAGTGTCCAGCAGGGCAGGTATCGCAATGCCGTCCAGTATAATGGACAGGAAAGGTCTTCCTCCCACGAACCTGTGGTGCCAGTCTGAGGGGCCTGCTGAGTCTACTCCTGGGTGTTGGCCCTCGGCCCCAGGGTTTGCCCGTTTAAAGGACAGTTACGCACTGTGTGGCCTGCCTTCTGGCAGCGTTGGCAGATGAACTTTCTTTGAGGGTGTCGTTGGTCGTTGATCCTTCCACGGGGTGGCGTTGTCCTCCTCCGGGGCGGCATTGTCCTCCTCCAAGGCGGCGTTGTCCTCCTCCTCCTGCTCATCCATGGGACATCCTCAGGGCTGTCGGCTAGCAGGATCCTTTCTTCAGTCTCTGGCTCCGTCCGTAGCTGCAGGGCACTCATCACAGTGGCCAAGTTTTTAGTCAGCTGGCGCACTTCTGAGCGCAGACTGTCCAGCTCACTAGGGGGCGCTGCCTGCACTTTAGCTTCAGCAGCCAGCGGGGAAAGGGTGGGTGCTGCAGGCGTTGGAGTGGCCCCACCCTGGTAACGTTGGATAGCAGTATCTGTTGTTTCCAGGGGTTTCAGTCCCTTGATAGCCATGTCCTTAAGGGTCCACAGCATAAGGAGAAAGGATTACCCGCTTCATGAATAGTTCAAAAATAGGTTTCTTTATTGTGAAAAAAGCTCTTTAAAAACAGATTCCATAGTCACATAGTGTAGCCAGGGCAATGCGTTTCGAACGCTAAAGATGTGTTCTTTGTCAAGACCGGCTTGCAAATAGCATACCCATGGTATATAAACCATTGTTCACCAATCGCATACAAAATGGAAGTCACATGATACATATATTTGCATACAAAAATATAAAACCAATTTGCAGAGTATATGCATAGTGAAAACAATCACATGACA
This sequence comes from Phyllobates terribilis, assembly GCF_046119375.1. NCBI lineage: Eukaryota > Metazoa > Chordata > Amphibia > Anura > Dendrobatidae > Phyllobates > Phyllobates terribilis. The sequence continues at coordinate 455,433 of NW_027363646.1, forward strand.
AAGAAGAAATCACATATGCATAGAAAAGTTACTCGCTATAATGGAACAGTAGTACGTCATCGCGATCGCGCGCGCACACAGGCTGTGCGGGCGCGATCGCCGCCGGGTGTCAGCTGATAGTACTGGGTGTCAGCTGTGACAATGTGCAGGGAGCAGTCCCACACCGCTTCCGGCACATTAACCCCCGCAATACTGCGATCGAAGTCGATCGCAGCATTGCTGTGGCAAGGGGAGGTGATCGCCGATACTCGCCTCCAGCTCTGTCTGCCGTGGCTTCCAGGATGTTGCCATGACGACCCGATGTCGTCATGACAACATCCGGGTCACCAGAAAGCAGGGAGATTTTTTGGACATGTTCAGTGCATCTCCAAACTATCTTCTCCCTGTCCAGCGCTGACAGCCTGCATGGCACAGGGATGGTGCTCCATTCCTGTGCCATGCAGGCGATCATAGAAAATAAAGTGAAAGTCCCATAGTGGGACAAAGTAAAAAAGTAAAAAACCTCCCAGAAAGTGAAAAAAAAATAAATAAATAAATTGTAAAAATATTTAAAAAAAAATAAAAAAATAATCCACTAAAAATAAAAATATATTGTACCCATCAATAAATATTATTATGAAAAAAAAGCAAAAAAACAATAAAAGTACACATATTTGGTATCGCCCGTCCATAACGACCTGACCTATAAAACTGTTCCACTAGTTAACGCCTTCAGTGAACACGGTAAAAAAAAAAAAAAAAAAAACGAAGCAAAAAATAATGCTTTATCATACCGCCAACCAAAAAATGGAATAACACGCGATCAAAAAGACGAATATAAATAAAAATGGTACCACTGAAAACGTCATCTTGTCCCGCAAAAAACAAGCCATCACATGACTCTGTAGGCCAAAATATGGCAATGCAAAAACTAGATTTTACAAAATATGTGCCTTTTTAGTGTGTGACAGCTGTCAGTCATAAAAACCCGATATGATTCTAGTATCGCTGTAATCGCACCGACCCGAAGAATAAATTAATCTCATCACTTATACTGCACGAGGAACGTCGTAAAAAATAAACGCTAGGGCTGGTGTTGGGGTTGTGCTAATGTTAGGGTTGGGGTTGTTTTTTTTTTCAAAAGTAAAAAAAAAAAAAAAAAAAAAAGATGACGATATGGCAACTATTGTTGAACGCAAGTGCTCGCTACTTGAGTTTGCATCGGGTGCTCGGGTATGCACTGAGTATCGCGGGTGCTCGAGTCTCCGCCCCATATGCTTCGCGGCCAAAAAAACCTCGCGGGGATTGCCTGCCATGCACGAGCGATCCCCGCATGTTTTTTTTGGGGTGTCTAATAACCGTGAAACATGTGGGCGGGGACTCGAGCATTTCACTTGAGCACCCGTGATACATGGTGCATACCTGAGTACCCGATGCAAACTCAAGTAGCGAGCACTTGCGCTCAAGAGTAATGACAACTTATTCAATATGATGACTTAATGTTATCAAATTCTGTGTCGTACCTCTGGGTTCAAAATGTTCACTATACCCCTTAATAAAATCCTTGAGGGATATAGTTTCCAAAATGGGGTCACTTTTGGGGGAGCTCCACTGTTTAGGCACATCAGGGGCTCTCCAAACGCGACATGGTGTCCGCTAACAATTTGAGCCGATTTTCCATTCAATTGGTTAGCGGACACCATGTCGCGTTTGGAGAGCCCCTGATGTGCCTAAACGCGACATGGTGTCCGCTAACAAATTGAATGGAAAATCGGCTCAAATTGTTAGCGGACACCATGTCGCGTTTGGAGAGCCCCTGTGTGCCTAAACATTGGAGCTCCCCCACAAGTGACCCCATTTTGGAAACTAAACCACCCAAGGCACTTATCTAGATGCATAGTGAGCACTTGGAACCCTCAGGTGCTTCACAAATTGATTCGTAAAAATGAAAAAGTGGAAAAAAAAATACTTTTTCATTTTTACGAATCAATTTGTGAAGCACCTAGGGGTTCCAAGTGCTCACTATGCATCTAGATAGGTGCCTTGGGGGGTCTAGTTTCCAAAATGGGGCCACTTGTGGGTTTCCACTGTTTAGGCACATCAGGGGCTCTCCAAACGCAACATGGCGTCCGCTAATTATTCAAGCAAATTTTACAATCAAAAAGTCAAATGGCGCTCCTTCCCTTCCGAGCCCTGCCGTGCGCCCAAACAGTGTTTTTTCCCCACATGTGGGGTATCTGCGTGCCCAGAGGAAATTGCACAACAAATTTTCGGGTCCATTTTTTTCTTGTTACCCCTGCGAAAATAAAAAACATTGGGTCTAAAGTAACATTTTTGTGAAAAAAGTTAAATCTTCATTTTTTTCTTCCACATTCCAAAAATTCCTGTGAAGCACCTGAAGGGTTAATAAAGTTCTTGAATGTGGTTTTGAGCACCTTAAGGGGTGCAGTTTTTAGAATGGTGTCACTTTTGGGTATTTTCTGTCATAAAGACCTCTCAAAGTGACTTCAAATGTGATGTGGTCCCTAAAAAAATGGTTTTGTAAATTTTGTTGGAAAAATGAGAAATCGCTGATCAACTTTTAACCCTTATAGCTCCCTAACAAAAAAAAATTTTGGTTACAAAATTGTGCTGATGTAAAGTAGACATGTGGGAAATGTTATTTATTAACTATTTTGTGTGACATATCTCTCTGATTTAAGGGCATAAAAATTCAAATTTTGAAAATTGCAAAATTTTCTAAATTTTCACCAAATTTTCATTTTTTTCATAAATAAACGCAAGTGATAGCGAAGAAATTTTTCCACAATCATGAAGTACAATATGTCACGAAAAAACAATCTCAGAATCAGGGGGATCCGTTGAAGCGTTCCAGAGTAATTACCTCATAAAGTGACAGTGGTCAGAATTGTAAAAATTGGCCTGGTCATTAGCGTGCAAACCACCCTCGGGGGTAAAGGGGTTAAAGACCAATCCGGATAACCCCTAGATTTCAATTTATTTTTACACCTGATGAATTCTTCCTCCAATTTATTTGCATTGTTACAGTTACGTTTAATTCTTGTCAGTTCCCCCACAGGTATAGCTTTTATAGTATGGCGCGGATGTCCGCTTTTGGCGTGTAGAATGGTATTCCCAGATATGGGTTTGGAAAATGTGGAAGTAGTGATGGAACCGTCAAGAATCTCCAATTTTAGATCAAGAAATGATATATACTTAGAATCAAAGGTGTAAGTGAAAGAAAGATTGAATTCATTGTTATTTAAATACTTGATGAATTATGGTATGGCAGACACATCCCCACTCCAAATACAGATCAAATCATCGATGTATCTGCCATACCAGAAAACATCACGAGCCCATGGATTGGCAAAGGTGTACAATGCAACATATTCCCAATGTGACATTGCCATATTGCCAAAGATGTGGAATAGCTAGATCCCATGGATACTCCTCTACATTGGAGATAAAATTCCTGATTGTACATAATAAAATTGTTAGTCATAAGGTATTGTGTACAAGACAAAAGATAATTAATTAAATCCAAGGTATAATTACTATACCTATTAAGATGGAAATCCAATGCTTGCAGAGCGACATCATATGGTATACTTGTGTACAAAGACACTGCATGACACCCCAACCATGTATATCCCTCCTGCCATGTGATATTTGTTAATTGGTCCAGAACGTCTCTTGAATCAAGAAAACCTGCAGATCTCTGCACTAGCGGTTGAAATAATGTATCTATCCAATTACCAAGATGCTCTGTAACAGAATTAATATTAGAAATGATTGGCCTCACTGGGGGGGGGGATTGATGCCCTTATGTGTCTTGGGTAGACCATATAAAAGTGGTAGCATGTGACGCGCCCCCTGGGCCTGTGCTGTGCAGGGGGATACCCGGAGCCGGATCGCTGGGGGTTGTAGTTCTCCGTGGCGGTGACCCGGTCCGTGCCCAGGGCGGTCAAACCAGTGGCGGTCTTAAGTAATAACAATGTCCGACTACGCCACCCGTGGATTGCGGTCAGTGGGGAACGCCGCTGCGCTGCCGACCGCTGAGGTTGTTTGCGCAGCCGAGTATGGGATAACTCCCCACGGGAGAAGTATTGCCTCAGGGCAGCTAATGTGGATGATGGGAGTGATGGTGTGAGCGTCCCGGTAGTAATGGTGCTGGTGCGGCAAGGAATCACAGAGACGTGTGGTGCAGTTCAGGGTCTTTACTGATGGTATAAAGCAGACCCTCCCGGGAGTACTGGTTAGCAGTAGGGGCCTGGTCAGTCTGTGAGCAAGCAGGATCTCCCCTGGCCAGGTGGAGTTGTAGGCCTCCCCGACTATCTGCACTCTTTCCTGGCTACCTTGCTCTATGCGGGTAGAAGTAGCCCACGTCCCTGAGTATACCGTGTGGTGCTCACCCGTATGGCCGGTGACTTGGGGCCTTCCGTTAGCCTTCGCTTCACGATGGCGGTGCTGGTCCCTTGCTTGTGACCGTGCCTTCGGGTTTCTAAGGCCAGAGGACATGGAATCCCCTGCCGGTTGGATTCTGCTGCTGGACCTGGATGTCCCCACAGCCTCGGACTTCGTGTCCGGGTTAGTGTCTTCAGCCAAGGCGAGTTTTCTAGCTTCCAGCCTCTGGCACAAGCTCCTGCTCCTACAGAGCTCCTGTTGTAACTTTCCCTGTGTCTGGAACTGAACTCTTTCTCTCCTAATCCTGCCCCAGACCCAGTTTATAAGGGCAGATTCCTCCCCTCCCAGGTCTGGGCGGGCCGTGTTGCATGCTTAGGGCTCCTGACCAGAGAAACCTCCCACTTTCTCTCAGACATAATAGCTCTATTACTGTGGTAACCAGACCCCTGGGGTACCACATTCCCCCCTAGTAAATTTTAGTACTCCGGGACTAAACACATTTTTAAAACATAATAACAGGGTATAAACAATAATACAATAACATATTTACAAGAAGCTTTAGTTCTTTAAAGGTCACGGCGTGTCCGCAACCGGGTGTCCATATCACCCAAGGTGAAGTTTTAAGCGAAGTAGGGGACCTGTCCAAAGCAAACCCCTTGCGTTGGCCTTGGGCGTGGCTGCAATGCTGGAGCTAGCTACTTTGGGCCACAAGTAGGCCACGCCAGACAGGTTTTCTTTTCCACGGCCGTCTTCGCAAGAGGCACCAAGGTGCAACTATCTACAAAACTGTTCCGGTTATCCAGTGTCCATAACCTGTTAGTCCAAATAAATCTGCAGGGTAACTGAGAAACATAATTAGTAACAGGCAACAACAAAAACCATAAACAGTTAACAGATAAATTCACAGTGCATTAGTTTAGATTTTCCAGCGAGCGGGCATCTGACCTCTAGTGACTCAAGTGGACCTACGGAGCTCACTAACTGGTCCTGCACTACAGGGTGTAGGAGGTGTTATGGGTAAGCTGGGCAGCTGTCTGCGCACTCTTTGGCTCACTAGGGGCACGGCAGGCTCACTACTAGCAGAGGGTTGATTCTCCTGGGCTGCTGGTATGGATTCTTCTGCCTCCTGGGCCGGCTGCTCTTCCAGCTCTACCTGGTCTTCTGTAGGCACTTGAGGGGCTGGCTGGAGAAAGGTGAGGACGGGCACCACGATAGCGTTGTTTACTTGTGTCCGGGACCGGGGAAAGTTTCCGAGTACAGTGGTGATCATTTCCTCCTTTTCCTCTACGGGTTGAGGGTCTTCCTGATCTTCATCCGTGCTTTGCAACTTCTCGGGGCACTTTTTCAGGTGGTCTCTGGAGACAGTGGCTGTGGTCTCTCCTCCATCCTTGCTGATGACGTATACCTTTGGATTATTGTGGCTTGAGGGCAGTACGGTGTACGGGTCCTTTTCCCACTGGTCGTCCTACTTATGGAGCCGCCTTTTTCTTTTCAAGACCTGCTCTCCAGGTACCAGGGGAACAGCGGGAGCATGTTGGTTATAAGTCCTCTCCTGCCTTTCTCTTGATTGACAGAGACTTCGCTCGACGCTCTCTTGTACTTTCCGGTACTGCTGCTGCCGTTCTGTATCCCAGTCTGTCTCTGGTGAGGTGTCCTCGGGTATCAGGACTCCCATATCCAGGTCAACAGGCAGCTTACCAGGTCTTGCTCGCATTAGGTAAGCCGGGGTACAGTTGGAGGAACCTACCGGGATGTGGTTATACAGGTCCACCAGATCGGGCAGTTTCTCAGGCCACAGACTGCGTTCTTCCAGGGGCAATGTTTTTAGCAGATGTATCACCACCTGGTTCATCTTCTCGCAGAGTCCATTGGTTTGGGGGTGATAGGGCGTTGTTCTTATCTTCTTGCAGCCATACAGGTTGCAGAACTCCTGGGAGACCTCCGCTTCGAAGGCTGGTCCTTGGTCCGTCAGCACTTGGTCCGGGTACCCGTGTGGGCGGCAGAAGTGCAGCTGGAAGGCTCTAGCTGCTGTTTGTGCTGTTAAGTCTTTGACGGGGACCACCACTAAGAATCGGGAGTAGCGATCCACGATGGTTAGGGAGTAGACATACCCGCTTCTGCTTGGAGCCAGTTTAACATGGTCCAGAGCGACCAGTTCCAGCGGCTGCCTGGTGATGATGGGCTGCAGGGGAGTCCTCTGGCTGGCACGGTCCCTTCTTCTTAGATTGCACGGGCCACAGTCTCTACACCATCACTCAATGGCTCCTCTCATGCCTATCCAGTAGAACCGTTCACGCAGCAGGAACTCCAGCTTCTTCCATCCGAAGTGCCCTGCCCCATTGTGGTAGGCCTCCAGCACCATAGCTGCGTCCCGTCTCGGTACCACCACCTGCCAGATCAGCTCATGTGTCCGGGAATTGACCATTCTGCAGCACAACTTCTCCTTGTAGAGGAACAGTCTGCTCTTCTCCGCCCACAGTTGCTTGGTCTCTTCCGGAGCGTCCGGGTCTAGGCGGGCGTCAGCCTGGGTCAGCATTTCCTTCACCAGACGGACTGCGGGGTCACTGTCTTGCGTCTCCGCCCAGTTGTAGTGGGGTAAGGGGTTGAACGTAGCGGATCGCTGGCCCCTTACACGGTGGGAATACTGGGTAATCCCATGACGGTGAAATGCAGGGAGTTCGATCTCTTCCAATTCTTCTGGATCCTCACCTTCGTCCGGTAGGTTTGGCATCCTGGACAGGGCGTCCGCGTTGGTATTGGAGCGTCCTGCCCGGTATTTGATCGTGAACTCAAAATTGGACAGGCGGGCCATCCATCTCTGCTCCAGGGCACCCAGTCTTGCAGTGTCCAGGTGTGTCAACGGGTTGTTGTCCGTGTACACGGTGAACCTGGAAGAGGCAAGGTAATGCTTAAAACGTTCGGTTACTGCCCACACCACTGCCAGGAACTCTAGCTTGAACGAGCTGTAATTCTCCGGGTTTCTTTCCGTGAGTCGCAGTTTTCGGCTGGCGTAAGCAATTACCCGTTCTCTCCCCTACTGGATCTGGGACAGTACGGCTCCTAGCCCGATGTTGCTTGCGTCCGTGTAGAGGATAAAGGGCTGGCTGTAATCGGGGTACGCCAGGATTTCATCCCCCGTGAGGGCCATCTTCAGCTGGCCGAACGACTCCTCTTCCAGCTTTTCCCATTTGAAGGGTGGCTTCTGGTTTTTGGCCTTCCTGGACTGGCCTATCAGGAGGTCTTGCATAGGAGCTGCCTTCTTGGTAAAACCGGGAATGAATCTTCGGTAGTAGCCTACCAACCCGAGGAACTGCCGCACTTCCTTTATGCTGGATGGTATTGGCCAGTCCTTAATCACGGTGATCTTGTCAGGGTCGGGGGCTACTCCGTCAGCACTCACCACGTGTCCCAGGTACTGTACCTTTGGCTTCAGTAGGTGACACTTTGAGGGTTTTACTTTTAGGCCATAGTTTGCCAGGGCTTCAAACACTTCTGCCAGGTGTTCCAGATGGTCCTCATAGGTTTTGGAATAGACGATGACATTGTCCAGGTATAATAGGACCGTCTCGAAGTTCCGGTGTCCCAGACTGCATTCCATCAACGGTTGGAAGGTTCCTGGTGCGTTGAAGAACCCGAACGGCATACAGTTAAATTCGCTGAGTCCCATCGGGGTGGTGAATGCGGTCTTCTCCCGGTCCGCCTCTGCTACAGGAACCTGCCAGTACCCGCTAGTGAGATCCAAAGTAGAGAAGAAGTTAGCAGATTTTAATGCAGCTAAGGACTCTTCTATCCTTGGTAACGGGTACGCATCTTTGTGTGTGATACGGTTGACCTTCCTGTAGTCTACACACATTCTCATGGTGTTGTCTTTCTTTTTCACTAAGACTAGTGGAGCTGCCCAGGGGCTACAGCTGTCCCTAATTACCCCAGCCTCCTTCATGTCTTTTAGCATCCCCTTGGCGTGTTGATAGTGTGCAGGGGGTACGGGTCGGTATCTCTCCTTTATGGGAGGATGGTCTCCCGTGGGGATGTGATGTTCTACCCCCTTCTACTCGCCCGAATTCTAGCGGGTGTTTACTAAACACTCTCTCGTACTCTTGAACCACCCGGTAGACTCCCTGTTTTTGGTGTGAGGGAGTGGAGTCAGTACCCAAATGCAGTTGCTGACACCAGTCCTCCATTGGTTTCTTAGAGCCGTTACCTTCCTCTGGTTGAGATGGAGGCAAGGGTTCCACGGCCTGTACAGAATTCTGGTTTATGGTGAACAATTTGGCTAGCGTGGCATACCGGGGCAGGTATACTTCTCTCTCCCCGATATTGATGATGCAGACGGGCACCCTCCCATGGCGTACATCGACCACCCCCCGTGCTGTCAAAATGGTGGGCCTACTGTCTCAGTAGACGGGTTCTACCATTGCTTGGTAGTCTCTACCTCTTAGACCAATAGCTGCCCGGCACCAAATCATCATCTCACTTTTTGGGGGCATGGCAATAGGGAACGGGTCACACATTCTCACGCTACCTATCTCACCACCAGATAGTTCCACTTGTTGCCGCTTCATCAGTGCCCGGATCTCTTTTTGGAGCACACGCTGCTGGCTGGAACTGGCGTTCTTGGCAACCTGCTGCAAAATAAGAATCACCTCTGCAAGACAGTTTTCAATTACGTTAGTACCTAGGGTGATTTTTGGGTGACTCTCGCGCCGGTCAATGTCCACAATGATCAGTCCTTGTGCCGGCAGTTCAATTTTACCGACCTTGATGGTCATTTCCCTAAATCCTATCTGTGGCACGGGCTAACCATTGCTGGCGATAATGCTCAGGTCGTCATCTGGGTAGCGGGTTATGTCCGAGTCATTCCAGTACTGCTTAAAGAGCACGTACGGGATGGTGGTCACCTGTGACCCAGTGTCTAGTAGGGCACTCATAGGAATGCCATCCAGTACCACAGGCAAGACCGGACGTCCCCCTAGGTATTTGTCATGCCAGTTCGATGGGCCTGATGATCTTATGCCTGGGGGTTGGCCCTCTACCCCAGGTTGTGCCCGTTTAAATGACAGTACCTTGCCATATGTCTGGGTTGATTGCAGCGGCGGCAGATGGGTCGTCCGTCCTCATTGTACCTGTCGCTGGGTCTTCCTCTGGCCGGTGGGGTCCTCCTCAGTCGGCGCCACGGGACGTCCTCCTGTCCGGATGCCAGCTGGATCTTTCCTGGAGAACAGACCTGTAAAGACTGCACAGTTCTGGTTAGCGCGGCAACGCTCTTAGTCAGCTCTTGGACCTGATGGTGCAGGTCTGTAGCCGGGTCACTGTTTAAAGCCTGCGCATCAGCTACCACAGGCCCTGCAGACAAGGGCGCCGTCTCCTGGTGATAAGTGATAGCAGGGCGCCTGTGGGTCACAGCGCCACCTGGTGCCGGTTCTCGGAGCACCCAGATGGCTCTGTCCTTGAACTGTGCAAAGTCCAGGTCAGGGTCCTGTAAGGCCATTGCCCGCAACTGGGTTCGGTGGGCATTGCACAGTAGACCCTCTATAAATTGTTCGGTCAACAGCTTGTCTTTATTTCCCACGCTGTCAGGGTCTGCCTGCTTAATGGCTCTCAGGGCCTCTTGTAGGTTTAGAGCATAGTCTCTTATACTTTCATGTGCCCGTTATTTGCACCCATAAAATCTTAGTTTTATCTCGGCTGAGGTGCGGGTGTCAAACGTGTCTTTCAGCCGGGCTAGTATCTCTCTGACAGTCCTCTTCTTCCCAGGTGACCAGGACTTTACCGCCCTTTGGGCTGCCCCGATTAACTGGGCCACCAGAATGCTCACTTTTTGCTCTTCTGTGAGGGGGTATACCTGGAAGAGGCTATCAAGTCTTTCCCTAAAGTCACTCAGGGTATGTGACTCTCCTGAGTACTGGGGTAGCCAGGTTGCCCCCGGTATATAGGGCATGGTGAATGGCATGACTGCTGCAGCGGTTGCGCTGGCAGTGGCTGTGGCAGTGGAGCTCCCCTCGGTGTCCGACATCCTCCTTCCCCCCTAGTGGACCGTGGCCTACCTTGCGATGCTCTTCTTCCGTAGGCCGCGGCTCCACAGTCGATAGTCGTGGTTGAGGACCTGGCGTCGCGCTCCGATGACGTCAGCGTCGCTCTTCCTCCCTTCCAGGACCTTGCGCAGCGTCTGAGTGTGGGGCGGAGCGTGGGGCGGAGCTTCGGATCTCGCGCGCTTTCGGCGTCCACGCCCCTCTTCTCCCCGTGCGGCGTCCCGAATATGGCATCCGAAGGCGGGAAGCAGCCGCGGATGGCGGGAAGAAGGCAGAAGATGGTGGGAAATGGTCCAAGATGGCGTCTGATGGCGGGAATCGGCTCTGGATGGCGGGAAACTACTCCGGACGGCGGGAAACTTCACCACAGGTAAGTTCAAAAGTCTTTTTCAGGCACGCAGTACCCGGTGGTTGCGGGCACGAAATCCTGCCGACTACGCCAAAGTTGACGCGCCCCCTGGGCCTGTGCTGTGCAGGGGGATACCCGGAGCCGGATCGCTGGGGGTTGTAGTTCTCCGTCGCGGTGACCCGGTCCGTGCCCAGGGCGGTCAAACCAGTGGCGGTCTTAAGTAATAACAATGTCCGACTACGCCACCCGTGGATTGCGGTCAGTGGGGACCGCCGCTGCGCTGCCGACCGCTGAGGCTGATGTTGTTTGCGCAGCCGAGTATGGGATAACTCCCCACGGGAGGAGTATTGCCTCAGGGCAGCTAATGTGGATGATGGGAGTGATGGTGTGAGCGTCCCGGTAGTAATGGTGCTGGTGCGACAAGGAATCACAGAGATGTGTGGTGCAGTTCAGGGTCTTTACTGATGGTATAACGCAGACCCTCCCGGGAGTACTGGTTAGCAGTAGGGGCCTGGTCTGTCTGTGAGCAAGCAGGATCTCCCCTGGCCAGGTGCAGTTGTAGGCCTCCCCGACTATCTGCACTCTTTCCTGGCTACCTTGCTCTATGCGGGTAGAAGTAGCCCACGTCCCTGAGTATACCGTGTGGTGCTCACCCGTATGGCCGGTGACTTGGGGCCTTCCGTTAGCCTTTGCTTCACGATGGCGGTGCTGGTCCCTTGCTTGTGACCGTGCCTTCGGGTTTCTAAGGCCAGAGGACATGGAATCCCCTGCCTGTTGGATTCTGCTGCTGGACCTGGATGTCCCCACAGCCTCGGACTCCGTGTCCGGGTTAGTGTCTTCAGCCAAGGCGAGCTTTCTAGCTTCCAGCCTCTGGCACTCGCTCCTGCTCCTACAGAGCTCCTGTTGTAACTTTCCCTGTGTCTGGAACTGAACTCTTTCTCTCCTAATCCTGCCCCAGACCCAGTTTATAAGGGCAGATTCCTCCCCTCCCAGGTCTGGGCGGGCCGTGTTGCATGCTTAGGGCTCCTGGCCAGAGAAACCTCAACTTGCTCTCAGACATAATATTTCTATTACTGTGGTAACCAGACCCCTGGGGTGCCACATATGCGATGCTCAACATTGAGAAAGTCTTTTTGTTTAGCTGTAATAACCCCTAAAACAAAGCCTTTGTTTATTATAGCATGGGTTATTATTTTGTAATCTGTGGAGGGATTTGATGGAACCTTTGTGTAAGTAGTTGTATCAGAGAAAAGCTCCAACATTTGGTTGTGATACATGTCTGCATCCATAACTACTACTAGTCCGCCTTTATCTGACATCTTAATAATGATATCCTCCATCCGTTTTAGTTCCTGTAATGCCTTCATTTGTTTTTTGTTCAAATTACTTTTTGAGCTGTTATTTTCCACCTGCATATGGAGATTTTTTAGTTCACGTTGAATAGTTTACTGAAATTTATCCATTGCTCCCGTTCTTGATTGTATAGGATAAAAAAAAGGATTCCGCCCTGAAAAAAACTCTGCTGAATTGGTGCTAGGTTGTGGAGAGCAATTTTCTTTTTCCAAATCTTGAAGGTGTAGTAATGCTGATTGTTCCTGAAAATTAAGAGTCCGAAATTCATTGGTTATTTTGTCATGATCTATATTGTTAGGTGCAGATTCAGTCTCATCAAAAAATGTCTTTTTACCGTCAGGTTTCTTACAAATTTATTGACATCTTTCAAGGTCCCAAAGAGATCAAATTTTCTATCAGGTGCAAAATTCAGTCCATAGGATAGAACTTGTATTTGTTCACTTGTGAGCTGGTGTTTGGATAAATTCAGGAAATTCTTTGTAGGGGATGAATCACATGTTACTTTCTGTAGCGAGAAGTCATTCTTGAGGTGCTTGGAATGTTTCCGTCCACCTCGTTTGCGTTTCTTCTGCGTTTTTTTATATTCTGGTAATAGGAAAAATCCTTAGTTAAGTGACTGGAATCTGAGTCATTAGTGTTACCATCCGATATATCTGGATCGAATGAACTAAAACTGACATGTGATTTCTGTGGAGTTTTTTACAATTATAGGAAGGTGTACGTTTTAGTATTGATCTGGGTGTGTGGACTTTTTCCCACCTTCCCCATTCATACACCTGATCCAGCTGGTAGTCATTATTATCTCTGATGAATTTAGATTTTTTTTCTCAAAGTAATAACTTCTTCTAACTTTGAGACATTGACATATATGTTTTGCATTTTGTTTTCAAAAATAGTTTTATCAAAACGCTCTTTGAGTGAATTTTTTAGGGATTTAATATCAGTATTTAATTTTGACAATTTTAGTTCTTCCTCCGCAATAATCAGTTTGATCAGCACTATAGAACAGTCTGAAAGTGCTTGATTCCACTTGTTGACAAAAGCAGGGGAATAAACTGTAGTTGGTACTTTTTTTAAACGAAGTCCTCTAGGTATCATGTTTTTAGAAACATAATTTTCGAGGGTTTTGTGATCCCACCATATTTTTGTTTCACTCATAATTAATTTTTCTATGTCATGAAATTCATCAGATAATTTTGTTGGTAAACTACTGCTGGAATTTGTGTCCAATGAAAATACCTCCACTGCTTTGCGAACTCTATTTTCATTTATATCAGTCATATTTGGACTATTACAAGACGTCTTAGTGAAGGAAAAAAAAAAAACTCAGTTTTTTTTTAAATGTCCAAAAAAATAAGCTTAAATAAGCATAATTTCTTCCAACTTAGAATTAGTTATCTGGAGTGCACGGTGATAAAGTTCAACAATGGAGTAGTAATAAGGTAACACCAGCTCACCTGAGCAATGACGTCCTAAAGCAATGTGCAATGAACCATTCGCAGTAGTTCCACAGCATAAGGAGAAAGGATTACCAGCTTCATGAATAGTTGAAAAATAGGTTTCTTTATTGTGAAAAAAGCTCTTTAAAAACAGATTCCATAGTCACATAGTATAGCCAGGGCAACGTGTTTTGAACGCTAAAGATGCGTTCTTTGTCAAGACCGGCTTGCAAATGGCATACCCATGGTATATAAACCATTGTTCACCAATCGCATACAAAATGGAAGTCACATGATACATAAATTTGCATACAAAAAATATAAAACCAATTTGCAGAGTATATGCATAGTAAAAACAATCACATGACAAAGAAGAAAACACATATGCATCTTTAGCGTTCGAAACGTGTTGCCCTGGCTACACTATGTGACTATGGAATCTGTTTTTACAGAGCTTTTTTCACAATAAAGAAACCTATTTTTGAACTATTCATGAAGCTGGTAATCCTTTCTCCTTATACTGTGGAACTACTTTGAATGGTTCATTGCACCTTGCTTCAGGACGTCATTGTTCAGGTGAGCTGGTGTTACCTTATTACTTTTCCAATGTCCTTAAGGGTGTCAAAGGTGGCATCTGGATGATCTAAGGACCACCAACGCACAGTCCTGCTCTCCTCTTGGGACCTCAGCCCTCGGACAAACTGTTTTTTTAGCATTTTATTTTCATCAGTTATGCTGGTTGGACTAATCTGTTTCAGAGCTTGCAGCGCCCCTTGTAAGCGCCAGGCATAGTCCCGAACACTGTCCTCCGGTTGCTGAGAGCAGTGGTAGAACCTCATCCGGAGGTCTGTCTCAGTGCGATCCTCAAATACAGTCTGTAACTTTTTAAAGATTACGGGCACTGACTCCTGGTCTGCAGCCGACCAAGTTTCTACTTCCCTCTCCGCAGCACCAGTCAATTGTCCCAAAACTACAGCGGCTCTTTGTTTGCCCGTCATAGAGTACATGTCCAGTATACCGCATATTTTCCGCTTGAATCCAGACAGGGTATCTGGTTTGCCGCTGTACTGGGGGAGCCACTTCGCTCCAGGGACGTACGGTAGGGCCATGGGCATGACAGGGGCTACAGGCCCTGCTGATGGAGCGGCTGTTTCGGCCTGCGCGGCATTGAGCGCGTGTGGATTATCGGGGCTGTTAACCTGGGCCCCGGCGTCGGGCTGCTCCTCCGACATTGTGGCGCCCCCCTAGCGAATCGTGGCCTACCTTTTTTTCTGTAGGCCGCAGCGCCGCATGTGACGGTCTTCTAGCTAGGACCCTGCGTCGCTTTGCGTCCTCCGTCAGAGCGCTCGCTGGGGCTTCCTGCCAGGACCTGCGTGGGGCGGGTCTGAGACTTTGCGCGCTACTGCAGGTACGCTTCTTAGTTTTCCTGCGGTAACGCCCTTCTTCTTGCGCAGTGACATAACAATGGCGGCGATCTTCGCCACAGTTCAATATACAGTTCGTTATTAAAGGCACACAGTACCCGGTGGCAATGGGCACAACACTCTGTCATTGTCGCGGGCACGATATCCTGTTCGTGACGCCAGGAAAGAGAGATGTAATGACCAGGGGATGGGGATTACTCGGCGCCTGGGCCTTGATGCCTGGTCTTGGGGGATGTCGCGGTAGTCGGCTCCCGGGCCCGTACCCTGGGGTCTCTTTTAAAAGAAAGGGGATAATGAAAGTTTGTGATGCCACCTGTGGTGTCTGGTGAGGACCACCAGCGCTGCAGCAGTCCTCTGAGGCCGGTATTCTGGCAGCTTAGATGTTGTAGCTCCCCACAGGTGGACCAGGGCCTCAGGGCAGCATAAGTGCAGGGGTTCAGGACAGAGGGGACCCAGCCGGGTCGGAAGAAGGATAGGCAAACACACAGTTCACTACAGTACCTTTACTGGTGTTATTTCAGGCACGTTCCGGAGCACTGTAGGGTGAAGGGTGCATATCAGGACTCTCCCCAGTGAGCGGGTGTAGGGCCTCCTGTACTTTGCCTTGTCCTTGGTAAGTTTCTGACCTGCCTGAAGATAGGCCTAACTTGTTTTTTGTCTTGCACTGACTGATCTTGTGGTAGGGCCTTTGGTTGGAGATCACACTCTCTGGTAGCGGGGCCTCTCTGACTCCTGGCTCTGGTACGTATTAGCTTCTGGTGAACCTGGGACTTGAAGTCTTCCAGAGGTTCCGGTTGTCTCTACAGGGGATATTGGACCCTGTAGACACGGACCCAGTTTCCGGTATATGTTTTCTGGGGTGAGCTTGTAAAGCTCCTCTGCCCCCTATGTTACTCACTCCATTAGCCTTCGGCCTACTCGGGGCCCTCACTAGGCTACAGACTAGCAGCAGGCTTGCTGCGCTTCACCGCTGTCATGGCGTCGGCAAGCCTTATGCTCACTAACTGGAGCTACCTGAGTCTGAACTGACCTTAGCACTTCACTGGCTGCAGCAGACTGACTGCCTAACTCCACCCTCTGTAAATATACGTCCCTATCCGGGCTCCCTCTGGTGGTCTGAGGTGGTAGGGTGGAGGTGTATGTATGCTGTGAGGGCCTCTTGTGGAGAAATCCGTCCATGCACCCCTCTGGGATCTGTGGCACCAATGTGCAGCAGGGCGCCACAGATGAATCGGACAGACATAACTCTGCGGCTTCTCCCCACCGGCTGCCAGTGACTGACAAGTTGCCAGTATTACTGCATGCATGATTGAGAGACCGGTCAGTCACTGGTAGCGGGTGGGAAAAGCCATCGGGTCACGTCTGTCCAACTAGTCTACCGTGCGGCTAGTTCCATTGTGGCTTTTAAAGTATGTTTTTATCTGAAACTCCGCCACGTTTCAGAGTAAAACATTGCTGGCTGAGATCATCCTGCCAGATGGAGCAGCCGGAGCCTGTGGATGGAGCAGCATGTATCATGTCAGGTTCACTTTAGGGCGTGCTGCACCACAGACATCATAAAATGTATTTATTCACTTGTATGTTTATATGTGGCACTTCAGCCCCACCACACCAGGTCTTTCTCAAAGTTTTAATGGAGCTGAAATGCTACATATGAACACAGGAGAATACATGGATGTACCACAGATAAATACATGGACATCACATACACATCTACTATATAATCGGCTTATCCTGTCTTTCTGTCCGTCCAGGAAATCCCGCGTCGCTGATTGGTCCGGCCGCGGCCAATCAGCGACACGGGATTTCAGAACAAGATGGCGGCCGTCCTGCCGCATGGAGGTCAGCGGCGATGCAGCCGGGAGATGATCGGCGCTAGCTGCTCTCAGCGGAAGTACCCCGACCGGCGGCCTAGGCGGCGCCGCTCCCCGGTCCTCCTTTCACTCTTGCCGTCGGGATATCAGCGGTCTTAGCCGCTGATCTACTGACGGTAGCTGCATGGAGGTTACCGGTCCTCACTTACACTGTTCGCCGATTGTCGATATTGGCGCCAAATTTAAACACCCCTCTGCTGATTGGTTGCGGCAGCCTGGCCACGAATTGGCGCCGGATTTGAAACACACAGGCCACCGTCGGGAGATCAAGCACGCACATTCATTGACAGAGCGCGCAGTGGATGCTGGGTGTGACACGATGGGGGATAACCCCACCCACAGTCAGTCATTCACCGTGGTACGCGGAACAGGAGACTCCTGGCTGCAGCAGCAAATAGTCGTGATGTAAGCGGAAGCAAGAGCCGGCTGCAGCCGGGGGAATTACGTGCTGGCTGTGCGTGGTCAGTGATGTTGTCACAAGCAGTATTGACAACATGACATAATTACAAAATTCATTAGGGGCCCCGGGGGGATACATTGGGGGGTTAATTTAAAGTAGTGCACAACCCATTTAAATATTGCTTCGCTGATTAGTCGCGCCCGGTCGGCCGCATACATATTCTAGAATACCTGATGCGTTAGAATCGGGCCACCATCTAGTATGTACACAAATACATAGAGATGACATATAACACACCTCTATACAAACATATTACACATACATACATATAAATACCGTATATACCCACACATTACACATGGACTTACCCTCCCTGCAGATGATTGCACATGGATGTACAGTGGGTACGGAAAGTATTCAGACCCCTTTAAATTTTTCACTCTTTGTTTCATTGCTGCCATTTGGTAAATTCTAAAAAGTTCCTTTTTTTCTCATTAAAGTACACTCTGCACCCCATCTTGATTGAAAAAAAACAGAAATGTAGAAATTTTTGCAAATTTATTAAAAAAGAAAAACTGAAATATCACATGGTCATAAGTATTCAGACCTTTTGCTCAGTATTTGTTATGCACACGCCCGGACTGACTGGCGTGTGTGTATTTAGTGATCCCACTGTACCATGAACCGGGGAGTGCCTGGAGGGGCGTAACTAAGTATCAACCCGATCCGACCAAGGTCGCACGGCGGCTCAGTCGACTCCGTGCACCAGGGAGGAACCGAGCAGAGGGACCATGTGCTACTCCAGATCAGACCCCGGACACCGCTGTTGACCCACACCGGTGAATGCAGGAACAGGCAGGTTAGGCTGGCATACAGACAGGTGGGTATTGACAGGCACGACTGGTATGCAGACAGGTGGATACTGGTAAGCACGGCTGGTATGCATACAGGGGGGTACTGGCAAGCATGCCTGGAGTGCAGACAGGGAGGTACTGGCAGGCACAGCTGGCGTGCAGACAGGGAGGTACTAGCAGGTTGGAGCGCAGGCTGGATAGGGTCCAGTACAGACTGGAATTCAGGAACAGAACCGCAGATGCGGTAGACAAGCAGAGTAAAGCGAAACCGCCGGAACGGAGGACAAGGCAGAGCAAAGCGAAACTGCTGGTGCGGTGAGCAAGTAGAGCAGAGCGAAACCGCAGATGCAGTGGACAAGGTAGAGCAGAGCGAAACCACAGGAGGGGTGGACAAGGCAGAGCAGAGAGCAACCGCCGGAGCGGTGGGCAAGGCAGAGCAGAGCGGAACTGCTGGTGCGGTGAGCAAGTGGAGCAGAGCGAAACCGCAAGTGCGGTGGACAAGGCAGAGCAGAGCGAAACCGCCGGAGCGGTGGACAAGGCAGAGCAGAGAGGAACCGCCGGAGCGGTGGACAAGACAGAGCAGAGAGGATCCGCCGGAGCGGTGAGCAAGCAGAGCGAAACTGCAAGTGCGGTGGACAAGGCAGAGCAGAGCGGAACCACCGGAGCGGAGGAGAAGGCAGAGCAGAGAGGAACTGCTGGAGCAGTGAGCAAGCAGAGCAGGGAGAAACCGCAGGTGCGGTAGACAAGGCAGAGCAGAGCAAAACCGCCGGAGCGGTGGACAAGGCAGAGCAGAGAGGAACCGCTGCAGCGGAAAGCAAGCAGAGCGAAACCGCTGGTGTGGTGGACAAGGCAGAGCAGAGAGGAACCGCTGGAGCGGTGAGCAAGCGGACCAGGGCGAAACCTCGGGTGCGGTGGACAAGGCAGAGCAGAACAGGGCGGAAGGTGCAGGCAGAGAGGACAGGGCTGTGTTCACATGGAACAGACTGGAAGGGACAAGCAGAACCAGATACACACAAGGTACTTACAATGAAGTAGCGAGTGGACTCTAAACTCACAAACAGAAGTACAGAGACAATGAGTTGGAGTTAGGGGCAGGTTCAGACACTGCAGGAAAAGGGAAGGTACGGACATAGAGACAAACAGGTAACGAGCTAGGACACTGTTCAGACAGAGACTGAACCAGGAACAAGGTAAAGGAACGAGCCTGGGAACTCAGCCCCCAGGGTGGCGGAAACAGACTAGAAGTCACAGATACAGATAACGGGCCTGGGCATACTGCCCCCAGGATGGCGGAAAGAGACTAGAAGTCACAGATAACAGGTCTGGGTAAACGGCCCCCAGAGTGGCGAAACAGACAAGAAACAGAACAAGACCTGGCAACTCAGAGGCGAAGGAGCACACTGAATGATAGTGTTACTCAGGCACCTCCTTCAGGGTGAAGTGAGTTTAAATATCCAGTGACTCACAGCAATAGGCTGGGGACGCATTAGGAGTGTGCCCACAGCAGGTATAAGAATCAGGAAGTAACTGGGCCGCCGCCCTAAGCAATCAGACCAGAGGCATGCACACAGCATGAACAGGAGCAAGGTTTGCAGACTGGACTGAAGGGTAACATTGCGATCTTGCATAGTGGGAGGTGGTGCACTATGCAAGCACGCCACCACGGATGTTACAGTATTGAGTAGAAGCACCCTTTTGAGCTAGTACAGCCATGAGTCTTCTTGGGAATGATGGAACAAGTTTTTCACACCTGGATTTGGGGATGCTCTGCCATTCTTCTTTGCAGATCCTCTCCAGATCCGTCAGGTTGGATGGTGAATGTTGGTGGACTGCCATTTTCAGGTCTCTCCAGAGATGCTCAATTGGGTTCAGGTCAGGGCTCTAGCTGGGTCAGTCAAGAATTCAGAGTTGTTCTGAAGCCACTCCTTTGTTATTTTAGCTGTGTGTTTAGGGTCAGTGTCTTGTTGGAAGGTGAACCTTCGATCAAGTCTGAAGTCCAGAGCACTCTGGAAGAGGTTTTCATCCAGGATATGTCTGTACTTGGCCGCATTCATGTTTCCTTCAATTGCAACCAGTTGTCCTGTCCCTGCAGCTGAAAAACACCCCATACCATGATGCTGCCACCACCATGTTTCACTGTTGGGATTTTATTGGGCAGGTGATGAGCAGTGCCTGGCTTTCTCCACATATACTACTTAGAATTATCAACAAAAAGTTCTAACTTCGTCTCATCAGACAAGATATTCTAATTTCTCATAGTCTGGGAGTCCTTCATGTGTTTTGGAGCAAACTCTATGAGGGCTTTCATATGTGTTGCACTGAGGAGAGGCTTCCGTTGAGCCACTCTGCCATAAAGGGCCGACTGGTGGAGGGCTGCACTGATAGTTGACTTTGTGAAGCTTTCTCCCATCTTCCTACTGCAGATCAGCCACAGTGATCTTGGGGTTCTTCTTTACCTCTCTCACCAAGGCTTTTCTCCCACGAGTGCTCAATTTGGCTGGACGAATAGGTCTAGGAAGACTTCTGGTGGTCCCAAACTTCTTCCATTTAAGGATTATGGAGGCCACTGTGCTCTTAGGAGCCTTGAGTAATGCAGAAATTCTTTTATAACCTTGGCCAGATCTGTGCCTTGCCACAATTCTGTCTCTGAGCTACTTGGGCAGTTCCTTTGAGCTCATGATTCTCATTTGGTCTGACATGCACTGTGAGCTGTGAGGTCTTATATTGACAGGTGTGTGCCTTTCTAAATCAAGTCCTATCAGTTTAATTAAACAAAGCTGGACTCCAATGAAGGAGTAGAACCATCTCAAGGAGGATAACAAGGAAATGTGACTTAAATATGAGTGTCTGAGCAAAGGGTGTGAATACTTATGACCATGTAATATTTCAGTTTTTCTTTTTTAACAAATTTGCAAACATTTCTACATTTCTGTTTTTTTTCAGTCAAGATGGGATGCAGAGTGTACTTTAATGAGAAAAAAATGAACTTTTAGAATTTACCAAATGGCTGCAAAGAGTGAAAATGTTAAAGGGTCTGAATACTTTCTGTACCCACTGTACAGTCTTCAGAGAGAAGAACCTGCTGAATGCACCATCTTCTCTGTGGTGCAGCCTCCACTCCTCTGGGGCACGACTGCAGAGCTGGCTCCTGTCTTACTATAATTACAGGCAGTGGCGTACCGCCAATGGCAGCAGACCACGCAACTGCTATGGGGCCCATGAGTCTTCGGGGCCCCATAGTAGTCCAGCTTCTCCCTGCACACGGCACGAAGGGAGCGATTTCTGCAGCTCCGCTGCTGACAGGAGAAGAATAGCAGCAGAGCTGGAGGGATCCATCCTCTGCTTTCTCCCTGACCCAGGCGTGCGCAGCTTGATGACGTCATCATGCATGGCGCTCCTGGGTTAGGCAGAATACTGCCGCAACCATGAGGATGCTGCAGGGGACCGAGCTGAGGTAAGTTGTTGTTTTTCGTTTTGTTTTACTGAAACGTTGGGGAAGGGAGGTAGTGGAGAGCAATTATGGGATGGTGGGGCTGGGGAGAGGAATAATGGGGCTGATTGGTCTGGGGAGAGCAATGATGGGATGGTGGGGTTGAGGAGAGCAATAATGGGGCTGGCGAAAGGAATGATGGGATGGTGGGGCTGCGAAGAGCAATAATGGGGCTATAGGGGCTAGGGAGAGCAATGATGGGGCTGGGAGAGCAATGATGGAGCTGGGGAGAGCAATGATGGAGCTGGGGAGAGCAATGATGAGACTGATGGGGCTGAGGAGAGCAATAATGGGGCTGATGGGGCTGGGGAGAGCAATGATGGGGCTGATGGGGCTTGGGAGAGCAATGATAGGGCTGGGGAGAGCAATGGTGGCATGGTGGGGCTTTGGAGAGCAATAATGGGGCTGGGGAGAGGAATGGTGGGACTGGAGAGAGCAATATTGGGGCTGGGGAGAGGAATGATGGAATGGTGGGGCTGGGGAGAGCAATAATGAGGCTGATGGGGCTGGGGAGTGGAATGCTGGGGCTGTGAAGAGCAATAATGGGGTTGATTGGTCTGGAGAGAGCAATGATGGGACGGTGGGGTTGAAGAGAGCAATAATGGGGCTGGGGAAAGGAATGATGGGATGGTGGGGCTGGGAAGAGCAATAATGAGGCTGATTGGGCTGGGGAGAGCAATGATGGGATGGTGGGGTTGGGGAGAGCAATAACGGGGCTGGGGATAGGAAAGATTGTGCTGATGGGGCTGGGAAGAGCAATAATGGGGCTTTTGGGAGCTAGAGAGAGCAATGATGGGGCTGGGGAGAGCGATGATGGGACTGGGGAGAGCAATGATGGAGCTGGGGAGAGCAATGATGAGACTGATGGGGCTGGGGAGAGCAATAATGGGGCTGATGGGACTGGGGAGAGCAATCATGGGGCTGGGTAGAGCAATGATGGGGCTGGGGAGAGCAATTATGGGGCTGATGGGGCTTGGGAGAGCAATGATAGGGCGGGGAGAGCGATGATGGCATGGTGGGGCTGGGGAGTGCAATATTGGGGCTGGGGAGAAGAATGATGGGATGGTGGGGCTGGGGAGAGCAATAATGGGGCTGGGGGTGGAATGATGGGGCTGCTGGGGCTGTGAAGAGCAATAATTGGGCTGATTGGTCTGGGGAGAGCAATGATGGGACGGTGGGGTTGAAGAGAACAATAATGGGGCTGGGGAAAGGAATGATGGGATGGTGGGGCTAGGAAGAGCAATAATGGGGCTGATTGGGCTGGGGAGAGCAATAATGGGGCTGTAGGTGTTAGTGAGAGGAATGATGTGGCTGGGGAGAGCAATGATGGAGATGGGGAGAGCAATGATGTGACTGATGGGGCTGGGGAGAGCAATAATAGGGCTGGAGAGAGCAATGATGGAGCTGATGGGGATGGGGGAGCAATGATGGGGCTGATTGGGCTTCGGAGAGCAATGATGCAGCTGGGGAGAGCAATGATGGGGATGGTGGGGCTGGGGAGAGCAATGATGGGGCTGGGGAAAGCAATGATGGGATGGTGGGGCTGGGGAGAGCAATGATGGGATAGGGAGGAATGGGGAAAGCAATGATGGGGCTGGGGGCTGAGGAGAGCAATGATGGGAATAGAGGCAATGGGGAGAGCAGTGATGGGGCTGTAGAGAGCAATGATGGTGATGTTGGGGCTGGAGAGAGCAATTATTGGTATAGTGGGGACGAGGAGAGCAATGACGGGTTGCTGGGAGAGAGCAATGATTGGGATGCTGGGAGATAGCAATGATGGGGTGCTGGGAGAGAGCCATGGTGGGGGTGCTGGGAGAGAGCAATGATGGTGCTTGGAGAGAGCAATGACGGGGGTTGCTGTGAGACAGCAGTGACGGGGTGCTGGGAGAGAGCAATAATGGGGTTGCTGGGAGAGAGCAATGACGTTGGTGCTGGGAGAGAGCAATGATAGGGGTGCTGGGACAGAGCAATGACGGGGTACTGTTAGAAAGCAATGACAGGGGTGCTGGGAGAGCAATGATGGGGTGCTGGGAGAGCAATGATTGAAATGTTGGGAGAGAGCAATGACGGGGGTGCTGGGAGAGAGCAATGACGGGGGTGCTGGGAGAGAGCAATGATGGAGGTGCTGGGACAGAGCAATGAAGGGAGTGCTGGGACAGAGCAATGATTGGTGTGCTGGGAGAGCGCAATGATGGAGGTGCTGGGACAGAGCATTGATGGGGTGCTGGGAGAAAGCAATGATGGGGTGCTGGGAGAGCAATGATGGGGTGCTGGGAGAGGAATGATTGAAGTGCTGGGAGAGACCAATGACGGGGGTGCTGGGAGAGAGCAATGATGGAGGTGCTGGGACAGAGCAATGATGGGTGTGCTGGGACAGAGCAATGATGGGTGTGCTGGGACAGAGCAATGATGGGTGTGCTGGGACAGAGCAATGATGAAGGTGCTGGGACAGAGCAATGATGGAGGTGTTGGGAGAGTGCAATGATGGGGGTGCTGGGAGAGAGCAATGATGGGGGTACTGGGAGAGAGCAATAATGGGGGAGCTGGGAGAGAGCAATGATGAAGGTGCTGGGGCAGAACAATAATGGGGTGCTGGGACAGAGCAATGATGGAGGTGTTGGGAGAGAGCAATGATGGGGGTGCTGGGAGAGAGCAATGATGGGGGTGCTGGGAGAGCAATGATGGGGGTGCTGGGAGAGAGCAATGATGGGGGTGCTGGAAGAGAGCAATGATGGGGGTGCTGGAAGAGAGCAATGATGGGGGTGCTGGGACAGAGCAATGATGGGGGTGCTGGGACAGAGCAATGATGGGGGTGCTGGGACAGACCAATGATGGGGGTTTCACTTTACTGGTACTGTAAAGCCTTATATATTTTCCGTGTGAACGTAACCTTTCAGTTAATTGAGTCACAGAGACTGAATAATTGATATAATTGGGCGGCGGAGATTATAGTTAATGGCGAGCATAGTGCTGCTTATCACGTTATATTTTGATTACTAAGTGGCTAATAGTATATTAATGGGTGGGTGGTACATATCTGTATTCAGGGGAGCATGTATGTATACAATATATGTGACCTTGTTATTTTCTAGGCTGGAGATCATCGTGACAAGATGAGTCGTGGCTGGGAGATGTCGACATGAAGGTCTGACCAGATGGAGAAGAAGCAGCAGAAACAGACTCTGATCATATGAGACGTCAGCGGTAAGTGCCTGGATGTAAATATTATTCTGTATCTGCACTGTTTGACTTGGAGTGATAATGTTATCTGTAAAATCCCTTAGGCTGCATTCTCACATTTGTGTGAAATGTTCGTGTGCTGCCAGATTTTTTCATCGGATGGTCCACGGACTCGTACAGTTTTATAAATCCATTCACACATCCATGAAAATCACTGATCTGAGAATGAGATCTGTGAGGGTCAGATAATGTTCTGTTCAGATCCGAATTTGAGGATTAGAATAGGACATGCTCAATGAGTCTGTAAAAGCGGGCAGCACACCGACACTGCACACAGATGCAGGAATGTAGCCAAATTATGTATAGCATACGCCCTTAGTATATAGTGTACTCACTTATTATGTATAGCATACTCCCTTAGTATATAGTGTACTCACTTATTATGTATAGCTTCGTCCTTAGTTATATAGTTTCCTCTTTTATTATGTATAACACCCTCCCTTATTATGTACCATTATCTCTAGCTCTAGGGGGTCACAGTTGGGAAATCATACTGTGTTGGGGTCAGCAAACTTTGCTCTGTGAGTTGAGGTGGGGTACAGTAGGGTCATTATACTGCGCGTGTGAAGGAATTCACCATGGGGGTATCATACTGTGTTTGGGGTGCACTTTTTTTGGCATCACACTTTATGGGGCAAGAAAAGAGAAATCTAGGACTTCAGCAGGAGGAAGAGCAATGATGGAGGTGCTGGGACAGAGCAATGATGAAGGTGTTGGGAGAGAGCAATGATGGGGGTGCTGGGAGAGAGCAATGATGGGGGTGCTGGGAGAGAGCAATGATGGGGGTGCTGGGAGAGAGCAATGATGGGGGTG
Source organism: Phyllobates terribilis (assembly GCF_046119375.1). Lineage (NCBI taxonomy): Eukaryota > Metazoa > Chordata > Amphibia > Anura > Dendrobatidae > Phyllobates > Phyllobates terribilis. Next base: position 481,084 of record NW_027363646.1, read on the forward strand.
CTGGGAGAGAGCAATGATGGGGGTGCTGGGAGAGAGCAATGATGGGGGTGCTGGGAGAGAGCAATGATGGGGGTGCTGGGAGAGAGCAATGATGGGGGTGCTGGGAGAGAGCAATGATGGGGTGCTGGGAGAGAGCAATGATGGGGGTGCTGGAAGAGAGCAATGATGGGGGTGCTGGGACAGAGCAATGATGGGGATCCTAGAGAGAGCAATGATGGAGGTGCTAGGAGAGAGCAATGATGGGGGTTTCACTTTACTGGTACTGTAAAGCCTTATATATTTTCCGTGTGAACGTAACCTTTCAGTTAATTGAGTCACAGAGACTGAATAATTGATATAATTGGGCGCCGGAGATTATAGTTAATGGCGAGCATAGTGCTGCTTATCACGTTATATTTTGATTACTAAGTGGCTAATAGTATATTAATGGGTGGGTGGTGCATATCTGTATTCAGGGGCGCATGTATTTATACAATTTATGTGACCTTGTTATTTTCTAGGCTGGAGATCATCGTGACAAGATGAGTCGTGGCTGGGAGATGTCGACATGAAGGTCTGACCAGATGGAGAAGAAGCAGCAGAAACAGACTCTGATCATATGAGACGTCAGCGGTAAGTGCCTGGATGTAAATATTATTCTGTATCTGCACTGTTTGACTTTGAGTGATAATGTTATCTGTAAAATCCCTTAGGCTGCATTCTCTTATTTGTGTGAAATGTTCGTGTGCTGCCAGATTTTTTCATCGGATGGTCCACGGACTCGTACAGTTTTATAAATCCATTCACACATCCTTGAAAATTCACGGATGTGAGAATGAGATCTGTGAGGGTCAGATAAAGTTCTGTTCAGATCCGAATTTGAGGATTAGAATAGGACATGCTCAATGAGTCTGTAAAAGCGGGCAGCACACCGACACTGCACACAGATGCAGGATTGTAGCCAAATTATGTATAGCATACTCCCTTAGTATATAGTGTACTCACTTATTATGTATAGCATACTCCCTTAGTATATAGTGTACTCACTTATTATGTATAGCTTCGTCCTTAGTTATATAGTTTCCTCTTTTATTATGTATAACACCCTCCCTTATTATGTACCATTATCTCTAGCTCTAGGGGGTCACAGTTGGGAAATCATACTGTGTTGGGGTCAGCAAACTTTGCTCTGTGAGTTGAGGTGGGGTACAGTAGGGTCATTATACTGCGCGTGTGAAGGAATTCACCATGGGGACATCATACTGTGTTTGGGGTGCACTTTTGTTGGGATCACACTTTATGGGGCAAGAAAAGAGGAATCTAGTACTTCAGCAGGAGGAAAATTACTATGTAAAGGATGGAAAGTTGTGAGATCTACTCTTCTGTGACCCCCACAATTATTTATATTTTTTGGGGGAGGGGGGGTGCCCAGTTAGAACTTCTGCTACAGGGCCCCATGATTCCTATGTACGCCCCTGATTACAGGGCTGGAGGGGGAGAGCGGCGCTATAATATACAGAGGGGTGGGCAGAGAGAGCAGTGGCCATGCTGTAAGCAGCCTCTCTGCTCTGCTGGAGGCTAGAACCTCCTCTCCTTCTCTAACAGAGCAGACAGTGAGGCATCCTTTGTGCAGAACAACACAACTTTTTCAGAGGTGGATACCTTCTCCTGACTCCTGGGCCCCCTGTCTCACGGCCCCCATAGCAGCAGCGTAGTCTGCCACTATGGGCCATATGCCAGTGCCCTCCAACAAGAATTGAAAGACTCTTGTCTGGCTACAAAAAGCATTTACACGCTGTGATAATTTCAAAAGGGGGTGCTACTAGGAACTAACCATGCAGGGTGCCCAAACTTTTGCATTGACCCATTTTCCTTTTTGTAATTTTTAAAATGTAAAAGATGAAAATATATATTTTTTCCTAAAATACAAATGCAATGTGTCATCTTTAACTTTAGCCCTTTTAGAGATCATTTCATCTTCAACTTGCTTAACTGTTCACAATAACAGTAATTTTGACCAAGGGTGCCCAAATTTTTACACGCCACTGTAATTTATACTAATCCATAGAAGACTCTCATAGTGATACCTATCATGGTTGTGTCTTACTGCAGGTGGGAAACCCTACTGGAATAAACAAGCCATGTCTAAATGCCTGTGTGGTTTACCAGGGAACAATCCCGTTAGGTCATGTTCCCACAAAATAAAAATATCCTTAACGGTCCAAGCAAAGTGAATACAATTTCATGAAAACTGCCCACTGTACATCTATAACCTCAGCTGAAATGTGCATATTTTGGTGCATTTTTTCTCTACAGTCATCTATGGGGATCTTGAAAAAAACACAGTTGAGTTTTGCAGTTGTGCAGTTTTTCTGTACCAAAAATGCATTGAAAATGCTGATTCAAATAAAGAGGAAAATGCAGCAAAAAAATGCAATAAGACAAAATTGTTATTGAGTATTTTGGTGTGGACACCTGTAGAAGACGTCGCTAAAAAGCAGCAGGAAAAAAAGGCACAAAAATCACTACGTATGAAGCAAAACCTGCAATGACCCATGTCCCTTTATTTGTATTATAACTGAGGCACTTATGACAGAGATTTTTCTGGAATGAGACTAGTGATGAGTGAGCACTAAAATGCTCGGGTGCTCGATGCTCGGGTCCAGCAAATTGGAATGCTCGGGTGCTCGACCAGAGCAATGAGCCCAATATAAACTCAAGCATTTTTCCGGTGACTACCCCCAGCGGTCTGCAGAGGGCCTAAAACTTGCACAAATTGATGGGAACAGTGCTCAAATGACATGGGAACAGCATGGGGAAGACACCTGGAAGCATTTCTGACTCCCATGTCACTGCTGTCAACAATGTTGTCAGAGCTATTACGCCACTTTTACGGACTCACAATAAAACATACAAAAACTAAACCAAAATGGATTTTCCTGGGAAATATGTTAAGGAACATCCTTTCCAGGAAAATGACTTGTATATAAGGCAAAATGAATAACCAAAAACAAAATGCTCCTCCACACCTTGAGCTATGTTCACATGTAGCGTTTTTGATGCGTTTTTGCACTTTTGCATTGCTTTCAACCAAGACATATGCATTCACCGGGAAATGTCATTTTAACATTGGCCATGTGGTGTGTGAGACATGATCAGACACATCCTGTTTCATTTTTGGACTCTGAAAGTCCCAAAGCCTATTTTTATAGGGCCAGCAGTCGGCCCTCGCTATTATTAGAGAGCCATCAGCCGGCTATGCTTTGTTGTTCCCATTATTAACGAGTGGGTCTCCTATACAGTTATTGAAGGGGCTGCCAAAAATTTGGAGGAACTCCAATGCCCCTTGCTAGAGACGTAGAGGCCAGAGAGCCTCCTAAAAACAATCTTCCCATTGTTAGGAAGTGGGTCTCTCATAGTGTTTGCCTATGCAGTGAATGCAAAAGCTGGCAAAAATTTGGAGGCACTCCAATGCCCCTTGGAGGAGACGTAGAGGTCAAAGAGCCTCCTAAAAACAATGTTTATTAGGAAGTGGGTCTCCCATAGTGTTTTCCTATGCAGTGAATGCAAAAGCTGCTAAAAATTTGGAGGCACTCCAATGCCCTTTGCAAGAGACGTAGAGGTCAAAGAGCCTCCTAAAAACAATGTTCCTATTATTAGGACGTGTGTTTCCCATAGTGTTTTCCTAAGCAGTGAATGCAAAAGTTGCCACAAATTTGGAGGAACTTGCAAGACACGTAGAGGAGGTGATATGGTAGATATGGTGGTGAATGTTATGGTGATAGAGGATGAGGAGAAGGCAGAGAACAAGAGCAAATAGACAATATCAGGAAGCGTATACCCATGTATAGGTGTGAAGAGGTGCATGGGAATAGACCTCCCAAAAAAAGACACTGGATTTGAGTTTATGTTACACTGCTAGCTATCATTCGGTCGTGTTGAGAAGTCTGGCCCAATCCAGCTCTTGTTCATTTTTATAAGAATCAGCCTGTCCGCATTTTCAGTTGACAGGCGGATGTGTTTATCAGTTATAATTCCACCAGTGGCACTAAAAACCAGCTCTGACAAAATGCTAGCGACAGGGCAGGCCAGGACCTCCAAGGCGTAGAGAGCCAGTTCATGCAACGTGTCCAGCTTGGATACCCAATAATTATAAGGCACAAAGGAATCACGGAGGACGTTGGTATGGTCAGCAAGGTATTCCCTCATCATCTTCCCAAACTTTGCACTCCTTGTGAGAGTAGCCCGCGCCTCAAGGCCTGTAAGATGGGAGGGTCTGAAAAAACTGTCCCAGAACTTTGGCAGTGTTCCCCTGCCTCTGCTGGATTGGAGTTGTGTCTCTCTCGTCTGTACTCCTTGGTTGCCAATGAACTGTGACCTCTACCGCCAGCGTTTTCAGATGGGAATTTTTTTAATAATTCCGCAACAAGGGCCTTCTGGTACTGCCCCATTTTAGTAGACCTGCCCGCCTTGGGAATTAGAGATAGAAAGTCCTCATTGTAGCATGGGTCTAGAAGTGTCATTAACCAGTAATGACTGTCATCCAAAATTTGGAAAACGCGAGGGTCATGGGAAAGGCAGTGTAACATAAACTCAGCCATGCATGCCAGATTGCTAACAGGCAAGACTTCTGTGTCCTCACCAAGAGGACGACTGACCATGCTCTCCTCCTCCTCCATGTCCTCAGGCCATCCACGCTAAACAGACGGTATGACAGTTGTGCAGGTAGTACCATCTATAGAGCATGAAATTAGCTCCTCCTCCTAATCTTTCTCATTTTCACCCAGTACACATTGGGATGAGGTGAGGCTGGGCTGTGTGTAATCACCCTGTATGGTTCCTTGCTCCATCTCATCATGCTCCACCTGCAATGCATCCTCTTTGATTGTGAGCAGAGAGTTTCAGAAGACAGAGAAGCAAGATGGTGATGCTAATTATGGTATCATCACCGCTCACCATCTTGGTGGAGTCCTCAAAGTTTTGGAGGATAGTACATATTTTTGACAGGTCTTATGTGTGGAGTCTGAACTGAATACCGATGGCCTTGTTGATGCTGGTAGTCAACAACTGCCCTCTTGTGCTCGCAAATCCTTTCCAACATCTGCAATGTAGAGTTCCAATGCGTGGGGACATCACACATCAGTCGGTGAGCTGGAAACTGCAAACGCTGCTGAAACACGGCAAGGGCAGCGGAAGCTGTAGATGACTTTCTAAAATGGGCACACAGGCGGCGTACTTTGACAAGCAGATCCGGCAGTTCCGGGTAGGTTTTGAGAAACCGCTGAACCACGAGGTTAAGCACTTGAGCCAGGCATGGTACGTGTGTGAGCTCGCCTCGCCTCAGAGCTGCCACCAGGTTCCAGCCATTGTCACACACGACATTGCCTAGCTGTAGGTTCAGCGGTGTCATCCACAGATCTGCCTGCTCTTTCAGAGCTGTCCACAACTCTTCAGTGTTGGGTGGTTTGTCACCTAAGCATATTAGCTTCAGCACATCCTGCTGCCGCTTGGCCCAAGCAATGCTGCAGTGCTTCCATCTTGCGACTGATGTGGTAATTTCAGAGATGGATGCTGAAGAGGAGGAGAAGGTGCAAGAGCTGTAGAATGTGGGGGCAACCCTGATTGACCCAGGGCCCGCAATCCTCAGCGTCGGGAGGACGTGTTCCGTCCCAAAGTCTGACTGGGTCCCGGCTTCCACTATGTTAACCCAGTGTGCTGTCAGTGAGATGTACCGTCCCTACCCACAAGCACTTGTTCACGTGTCCGTGGTTAGGTGGACTTTCCCAGTAACTGCTTTTTTGTGGGCACGGCTAATGTTGAGGGACACATGCTCATGTAATGTGGGGATGGCACACTGTGAGAAATAGTGGCGGCTGGGGACAGAGTACCAAAGGACGGCCGCCGCCATCAGGTTGTGGAAAGCTTCCGTCTTCACAAGCCTAAAAGGCAACATTTCGAGCGCAAGCAGTCACGAAATGTGTGAATTTAGTAGTGTGGCCTGTGGGGCATTGGCTGCGTATTTACACTTGCGTTCCAAGGACTATGGTAGGGACAACTGAATTCTGAGCTGGGACAAGGACATAGACATGCTTGCTGATGGTGCTAGTTGAGAGTGTGCAACAACAGGTGAAGGCTAGGAAGCATCTTCGCATGTGCCATGGACAGAGGATTGACTTGCATGCACAACAGCAGAAGAAGTGTGGCACCCCGGGGGTCTGGTTGCCACAGTAATAGAAATATTACGTCTGAGAGCAAGTGGGAGGTTTCTCTGGTCAGGAGCCCTTAAGCATGCAACATCTCCTGCCCAGATCTGGGTGGGGAGGAATCTGCCCTTATAAACTGGGTCTGGGGCGGGATTAGGGAGTCAGAGCCTGGAGAGGGAGAGTTACAGCAGGAGCTCTGTAGGAGCCAAGAGCTGAAGACCAGGGGCTGGAGCTGAGCAGAGCTCGCCCTGGCAGAAGAATCCAAGTACCAGACACCGGAGTTCGAGGCTGTGGGGACGTATATTCACCCAGCAGCAGAAACCAGCCGGCAGGGGATTCCAGGTCCTCTGGCCATAGAAGCCCGGAAGCTCAACCACAAAGAAGGGACCAGCACCGCCATCGAGGAGCGGAGGCTACCAGAAGGCCCCAAGTCACCAGCCATACGGGTGAGCACCACACGGTATACTCAGGGACGTGGGCTACTTCCACTCGCTTACAGCAAGGTAGCCAGGAAGAGTGCAGATAGATGGGGAGGCCTACAACTCCACCTGGCCAGGGGAATTCCTGCTTGCTCGCAGACTGACCAGGCCCCTTATGCTAGCCAGTACTCCCGGGAGGGTCTGCTTTAATATCATCAGTAAAGACCCTGAACTGCACTGCAAAGACTGAGTCGTTTCTGCTTTCCCACCGCATACAGCACTACTAGTACTGGGACTCCCGTGCACCATCACCCTCATCATCCACATTCCCTGCCCTGAGGCTATACTCTTCCCGTGGGGAGTTATCCCATCTTTTACTGCGCACACCACACCAGCCTCAGCGGACTGCCTCGCACCGGCGGTACACCCTGACCGCAATCCACGGGTGGCGTAGTTGGACAATTAACCTAAAACCCTACAAAATACCGTCATTGGCCTGACCTGGGACCGGGTCACCGCCACGGATACTACAACCCCCCAGAAGCCCGGTTCCGGGTGCCCGTCGGCCCAGGGGGCGAGTCAGCTTTGGCGCAGTCGGCAGGATTTCGTGCCCACAACCACCGGGTACTGCGCGCCTTCAAAAGACTGTCCTACCTGTTCTGGTGAAGGTACCTGCCATCCGGAGCCGTATCCCGCCATCTTCAGCCGTTCCCCGCCATCTTCAGTCGGTTTCCCGCCATCAGACGCCATCTTCAGGACGCCGCGCGGGAAGAAGAGGGGCGTGGACGCCGAAAGCGCGCGAGATCTGAAGCTCCGCCCTACGCACCGACGCTGCGCAAGGTCCTCGAAGGGAGAGAGAGCGACGCTGACGTCATCAGAGCGCGACGCAAGGTCCTCCACCCTGACGATCGTCTGCGGAGCCGCAGCCTACGGAGAAGAAGCAATGGAAGGTAGGCCACACTTAACTAGGGGGGAGGAAGATGACTGACACGGAGGGACCCTCTACCACCTGCGCGGCCGCTGCCGCAGTAATGCCATTTACAATGCCCTATATCCCCAGAGCGGCCTGGCTGCCCCAGTACTCAGGGGAGTCGCATACCCTAAGCGACTTTAAAGAGAGACTGTACAGCCTGTTTGAAGTATACCCCCTGACAGAGGGACAAAAAGTGAGCATATAGATAGGCCAGCTAACCGGGGCAGCCCAACGTGAAGTGAAGTCCTGGTCAGTCGGGGACAAGGAGACTATAAAAGAGATCTTAACCCGGCTGAGGGACACCTTTGACACCCGCACCTCAGCAGTGATCAAAATGAAATTTTATGGGTGCAAGCAGTGGGCCCAAGACAGTATAAGAGACTATGCTCTGAATTTGCAAGAGGCCCTGGGAGCCATTAAACAGGCAGACCCTGACAGTGTGCGGAATGCAGATGAACTGTTGACTGAGCAATTTATTGAGGGTCTGCTGTCCAACACCCACCGAACCCAGTTACGTGCAATGGCCTTGCAGAACCCTGGTTTAGAATTTGCAAAGTTCAAAGACAGCGCCATCCTGGTGCTCCGAGAACCGGCACCGAGTAGCACTGTAACCCACCGGCGCCCTGCTATTACCTATCACCAGGAGGCGGCGCCCTTGTCTGCAGGGCCTGTGGGAGCTGATGCGCAGGCTTTGGATAACAACCCGGCTACAGACTTGCACCACCAGGTCCAAGAACTGACAAAAGCGTAGCCGCGCTAACCAGAACTGTGCAGTCTTTACAGGTCTCTCCTCCAGGAAAGATCCAGCTGGCATCCGGACCGGAGGACGTCCCATGGCACCGACAGAGGAGGATCCCAACGTCCAGAGGAAGACCCAGCGACAGATACAACGAGAACGGACAACCCATCTGCCGCCGCTGCAATCAACCCGGACTTATGGCAAGGTACTGTCATTTAAACGGGCACAACCTGGGGTAGAGGGCCAACCCCCAGGCATAAGATCATCAGGCCCATCGAGCTGGCGTGATAAATACGTAGGGGGGGCGTCCGGTCATGCCTGTGGTACTGGATGGCATTCCTATGAGTGCCCTACTGGACACCGGGTCACAGGTGACTACCATCCCGTACGTGCTCTTTAAGCGGTACTGGAATGACTCGGACATAACCCGCTACCCAGATGACGACCTGAGTATAATCGCCAGCAATTGTCAGCCCGTGCCGCAGGTGGGGTTCAAAGAGGTGACCATTAAGATCGGTAAAGTCGAACTAGCGGCACAAGGACTGATTATTGTGGACATTGACCGTCATGAGAGTCACCCTAGAATAACCTTGGGAACTAACGTGATTGAAAATTGTCTTGCAGAGGTGATTCTCATTTTACAGCAGGTTGCAAAGAACGCCAGTTCCAGCCAGCAGCGTGTCCTCCAAAAAGAAATCCGGGCACTGATGAAGCGGCAACAAGTGAAACTATCTGGTGGTGAGATAGGTAGCGTGAGAATGTGTGACCCATTCCCTATTGCCATGCCCCCAAAAAGCGAGATGATGATCTGGTGCCGGGCAGCTATTGGTCTAAGAGGTAGAAACTACCAAGCAATGGTAGAACCCGTCTACTGAGACAGTAGGCCCACCATTTTGACAGCACGCGGGGTGGTCGATGTACGCCATGGGAGGGTACCTGTCCGCATCATAAATATCGGGGAGAGGGAAGTATACCTGCCCTGGTATGCCACGCTAGCCAAATTGTTCACCATAAAACAAAATTCTGTAAAGGCCGTAGAACCCTTGGTTCCATCTCAACCAGAGGAAGGTAGCGGCTCTAAGAAACAAATGGAGGACTGGTGTCAGCAACTGCATTTGGGTACTGACTCCACTCCCTCACACCAAAAGCAGGGAGTCTACCGGGTGGTTCAGGAGTATGAGAGAGTCTTTAGTAAACACCCACTAGACTTCGGGCGAGTAAAGGGGGTAGACCATCACATCCCCACAGTAGACCATCCGCCCATAAAACAAAGATACCGACCTGTACCCCCTGCACACTATCAGCATGCAAAGGGGATGTTGCGGGACATGAAGGAGGCTGGGGTAATCAGGGACAACTGTAGCCCCTGGGCAGCTCCACTATTTCTAGTGAAAAAGAAGGATAACACAATGAGAATGTGTGTAGACTACAGAAAGGTCAACCGTATCACACACAAAGATGCGTACCCGTTACCTAGAATAGAAGAATCTTTAGCTGCATTAAAAATCTGCTAACTTCTTCTCCACTTTGGATCTTACTAGCAGGTACTGGCAGGTTCCTGGGCAGAGGCAGACAAGGAGAAGACTGCATTCACCACCCCGATGGGTCTCAGCGAATTCAACTGTATGCCGTTCAGGCTCTGCAACGCACCAGGAACCTTCCAGCTGTTGATGGAATGCTGTCTGGGACACCAGAATTTCGAGACGGTCCTGTTATACCTGGACGATGTCATCGTTTATTCCAAAACCTACGAGGACCATCTGAAACACCTGGCAGAAGTGTTTGACGCCCTGGCAAGCTACGGCCTAAAGGTGAAACCCTCCAAGTGTCACCTCCTGAAACCAAAGGTGCAGAACCTGGGACACGTGGTGAGTGCTGACGGAGTGGCTCCTGACCCCGATAAGAACACCGTGATTAAAGACTGGCCAAGACCCTCCAGCATAAAGGAAGTGCGGCAGTTCCTCGGGTTGGTAGGCTACTACCGAAGATTCATTCCCGGTTTCACCAAAATGGCAGCCCCTATGCAGGACCTCCTGATAGGTCAATCCAGGAAGGCCAAAAACCAGAAGCCGCCCTTCAGGTGGGAAAAGCTGGAAGACGAGTCCTTCCGCCAGCTGAAGATGGCCCTCACGGGGGATAAAATCCTGGCGTACCCTGACTACAGCCATCCCTTTATCCTCCACACGGACGTGAGCAACATCGGGCTAGGAGCCGTACTGTCCCAGATCCAGCATTGGAAAGAAAGGGTAATCGCTTACGCCAGCCGAAAACTACGGCCCACGGAGAGAAACCCTGAGAATTATAGCTCATTCAAGCTAGAGTTCCTGGCAGTGGTGTGGGCAGTGACCGAACGTTTCAAGCATTACCTTGCCTCTTCCAAGTTCACCGTGTACACGGATAACAACCCGTTGACACACCTGGACACTGCAAGACTTGGTGCCCTTGAGCAGAGATGAATGGCCCGCCTGTGCAACTATGAATTCACCATCAAATACCGGGCGGGACGCTCAAATGCCAACGCGGATGCCCTCTCCAGAATGCCAAACTTACCGGACGTAGGGAAAGATCTGGAAGAAGTCGATCTCCCTGCGTTCCACCGTCATGGGATTATCCTGTATTCCCACCGTGTAAGGGACAGGCGCTCTGCTACGTTCAATCCCTTACCCCACTACAGCTGGGCGGAGACACAAGACAGTGATCCCGCAGTCCGTCTGGTGAAGGAAATGCTGACACAGGCTGACGCCCGTCTTGATCCAGACGCTCCGGAGGAGACCAAGCAACTGTGGAAGGAGAAAAGTAGACTGTTTCTCTACAAGGAGAAGCTGTGTCGGAGAATGGTCAACTCTAGAACACATGAGCTGGCCTTGCAGGTAGTGGTCCCAAGACGAGACGCGGCTATGGTTCTGGAGGCATACCACGACGGAGCAGGGCACTTCGGATGGAAGAAGCTGGAGTTCCTGTTGCGTGAACGGTTCTACTGGGTAGGCATGAGAGGAGCCATCGAGAGGTGGTGTAGAGACTGTGGCCCGTGCAACCTAAGAAGGAAGGACCGTGCCAGCCAGAAGACTCCCCTGCAGCCCATCATCACCAGGCAGCCACTGGAACTGGTAGCTCTGGACCATGTGAAACTGGCTCCAAGCAAATCTGGGTACGTCTACGCCCTCACCATCGTAGATCACTACTCCCGGTTCCTAGTGGTGGTCCCTGTCAAGGACTTAACGGCTCAAACAGCAGCCAGAGCCTTCCAGCTGCACTTCTGCCGTCCACACGGGTATCCGGAGCAAGTGCTGACGGACCAAGGACCAGCCTTCGAAGCGGAGGTCTTCCAGGAGTTCTGCAATCTGTATGGCTGCAGGAAGATGAGAACAACGCCCTATCACCCTCAGACCAACGGACTATGTGAGAAAATGAACCAGGTGGTGATAGACTTGCTAAAAATGTTGCCCCTGGAAGAACGCAGTCTCTGTCCTGAAAAACTGCCTGATCTGGTGGACTTATATAATCACATCCCCGTAGGTTCTACCAACTGTACCCCGGCTTACCTAATGAGAGCAAGACCTGGTAAGCTGCCTATTGACCTGGATATGGGAGTCCTGACACCTGATGCCACCTCGCCAGAGGCAGACTGGGATACAAAACGGCAGCAGCAGTATCGGAAAGTACAGGAGAGCATCGAGCGGAGTCGGTCTCAAGCAAGAGAAAGGCAAGAGAAGGCTTATAACCAGTATGCTCCCGCTGTTCCCCTGGTACCTGGAGAGCAGGTCTTGAAGAGAAAGAGGCGGCTCCACAAATTGGACGACCAGTGGGAGAAGGACCTGTACACCGTACTGCCCTCAAGCCATGAGAACCCAAAAGTCTGTGTCATCAGTAAGGATGGAGGAGAAACCACAGCCATTGTCTCCAGAGACCACCTGAAGAAGTGTCCCGAGCAGCTACAAAGCCCTGAAGAAGATCAAGAAAACCCTCAACCCGCAGAGGAAAGGGAAGAAATGATCAGTACCGTACTCGGAGACTTTCCCCGGTCCTGGACTCAGATCAACAACGCAGTCGTGGTACCCGTCCTCGCCTTTCTCCAGCCAGCCCCTCAAGGGCCTACAGAGGAACAGGGAGTGTCAGAAGAGCAGCCGGCCCAGGAGGCAGAAGAATTCATACCAGCAGCCCAGGAGAATCAACCCTCTGCTAGTAGTGAGCCTGCCGTGCACCGAGTAAGCCAAAGAGTACGCAGAAAGCTGCCAGACCTACCCGCAACACCTCCTACACCCTGTAGTGCAGAGCCAGATAGTGGGTTACGTAGGTCCACGAGGAGTACTAGAGGACAAATGCCCGCTCGCTGGAGAATCTAAAATGTCATCTGTAAATTGCAAATGTTGAAAATAGTTTATGATTTTGTTACCTGGTTACTAATTATGTTTCTCTAGTTACCCTTCAGGTTTATTTGGACTGACAGGTTATGGACGTTGAATAACCGGAACTACATTGTAGATAGTTGCACCTTGGTGCCTCTTACGAAGATGGCCGCGGAAGAGAAAACCTGTCTGTCATGCCCTCCATGTGGCCCAAAGTAGCTAGCCTCAGCCTTGCAGCCACGCCCAGGGCCAACGTTTGGGGTTTGCTTTGGACAGGTCCCCCTACTCTGTTCCAAGACTTCACCTTGTTGGGTGACATGGACACCCGGTTACGGACACGCCGTGACCTCTAAAGACTAAAGCTTCTTGTAAATATGTTGTTGTATTATTGTTTATACCCTTGTATTTGTGTTTTCTTGAAAATGTGTTTAGTCCCGGAGTACTAAAATTTGCTAGGGGGGAATGTGGCACCCCAGGGGTCTGGTTGCCACAGTAATAGAAATATTACGTCTGAGAGCAAGTGGGAGGTTTCTCTGGTCAGGGGCCCTTAAGCATGCAACATCTCCTGCCCAGACCTGGGAGGGGAGGAATCTGCCCTTATAAACTGGGTCTGGGGCGGGATTAGGGAGTCAGAGCCTGGAGAGGGAGAGTTACAGCAGGAGCTCTGTAGGAGCCAGGGGCTGAAGACCAGGGGCTGGAGCTGAGCAGGGCTCGCCCTGGCAGAAGAATCCAAGTACCGGACATCGGAGTCAGAGGCTGTGGGGACGTATATTCACCCAGCAGCAGAAACCAGCCGGCAGGGGATTCCAGGTCCTCTGGCCATAGAAGCCCGGAAGCTCAGCCACAAAGAAGGGACCAGCACCGCCATCGAGGAGCGGAGGCTACCAGAAGGCCCCAAGTCACCAGCCATACGGGTGAGCACCACACGGTATACTCAGGGACATGGGCTACTTCCACTCGCTTACAGCAAGGTAGCCAGGAAGAGTGCAGATAGACGGGGAGGCCTACAGCTCCACCTGGCCAGGGGAATTCCTGCTTGCTCGCAGACTGACCAGGCCCCTTATGCTAGCAAGTACTCCCGGGAGGGTCTGCCTTAATATCATCAGTAAAGACCCTGAACTGCACTGCAAAGACTGAGTCGTTTCTGCTTTCCCACCTCATACAGCACTACTAGTACTGGGACTCCCGTGCACCATCACCCTCATCATCCACATTCCCTGCCCTGAGGCTATACTCTTCCCGTGGGGAGTTATCCCATCTTTTGCTGCGCACACCACACCAGCCTCAGTGGACTGCCTCGCAGCGGCGGTACACCCTGACCACAGTCCACGGGTGGTGTAGTCGGACAATTAACCTAAAACCCCACAAAATACCGTCATTGGCCTAACCACCATGAGCCACGGGACCGGGTCACCGCCACGGATACCACAACCCCCCAGAAGCGCGGCTCCGGGTGCCTCTCGGCCCAGGGGGCGAGTCAGAAGCAGTGGTGCCACCCACAGACACTGTTCCTGGACCCTGAGGTTCAGCCCACTTAGGGTGCTTTGTTGCCATATGCCTGATCATGCTGGTGGTGGTCAGGCTGGTAGCTTTGCTACCCCTGCTGATGCTGGCCTGGCAGGTGGTGCAAATGACCTTTTTGGGTTTATCAGCAGTGTCATTGAAAAACAACCAGACTCGGGAAGACCTAACAATTGTACTGGCAACTTCCGTTGAGTTGATGTTACAGGGAACGGTTGCCCGCCTTCTGTCTGCTGCCACCACACTGCTTCTTCCTGCCTGTTGGGGTGCTATGCCTCTCTCCCCCTGTGTGCTGCTGTCCTCACTCTGTATGTCCCCCTGTCAGGTTGGGTCAGTTATGATATCATCCGCCACCTCGTCTTTCACTTCCGCACCCTGGTCCTCCTCCTAAATTTCTGACAATTGTGTCTCATCATCGTCCACCTCTTGTGACAGTTTCCCACCGTGGCTGCTCAAATATTTGGGCATTGCTACATGCAATCTCCTCTTGCCCCGCTTCAAGTGGACCGAGTGAGAGGCCCGAATCTATAAATTGAAAAGTGAACAGCTCTTCGGATTGTCCAAGTGTGGGATCAGTTGTCTCCGGGCGCTCTGCATGGTGTGAGAAAGGAGGAGCAGGGTGAGGAATATGCGGTCCAGACTCGCGTATACTGAGACTTGACTGTGTGGAAGACAGCGTGGTTGTGGTGGTGGCAAAGTGAAGCATTATCTGCTATCCAACCAATAACCTTTTCACACTGCTCTGTGTTCAATAGTGGTGTTCTGCGGTCCCCTATTAATTGGGACAGGAAGGTCGAGCGAGAAGATGTGGATGTTTGTTGTGGCACAATTTCAGCTAGCCAACGGCCTCAGCCTCGTCCTCTGCATGCACCATCATCAACATCACGTCCACTTCCCCGTCCCTTGCCAAGCTACTTGCCCATTTTAAATGGAGGACAATATTTTCCACGTTCACTACAAATGGCTGGATATCAACCACAGCGATATGTGATATGTGTGACGGAAAACCACAGTTTTAAATAGCTGACCTGTAGGTAACTATTTTTAACAGCAACCTCGTGTCAAAAACTTCACTGACACACTGCAGGAAAATTTCAATGGAGGCCAGAAATGGCAGAATTTTCAGCGCACTTATATGTGATCCGTGTTATGGACAATCCACAGTTTTAAGTAGATGGATTTTTAGCACTGTAATATGGAAAGGATCTGGCTGTATTCTGCAGTGCCAACAAGGAAATGGAGCAGAAAAATGGTATTCTCTGGATTGCTTTTTAAGCAAATAATGAGGATTAAGATCCCCAAAAAAATAATCCTGGCCCCTGATACCTGGAGCTATTTCTAGAAATATCTGTAAAAGCACCAGCAGCAGACAGAACTGGAATGGACCCTCTTTCTATATGCACTGTAATCTGCCACATACACTGCCTGCCTGCCTAGCACTGATATCTATGCAGCTGGATTAGTCCTCAGAAGGACTGTTAGTAGAGATGGATATGTGTATAATATATGGTTGTATAACTACACTAACTAAGAAACAAGCAAATCTCTCCTTAGCTCACCTCTCCCTACACTGCATGATGCAGTGACTGTGACGAGCATGGCGGCACAAGGTCTGATATAGACCCGATGACTCTGTGCGGCCAACCAATCATTGTAATGCCACAACCAACAAGGCTGTGGCATTACAGTGTGTCGCAGACAATTGCTGCATGTTCATTGTCTCTCTAAGGAGCGCCAAACATGCAGAGAGGGGGCCCGAGCTCCCGCTGAGCAAGTCAGGAAATACTCGGCGAGCGCCGAGCATCTCTAGCAGTGAGATGCTCGGGCGAGTACCGATCAGTAGCGAGCATGCTCGCTCATCACTAAATGAGACTTGTTCACATATGAATGTATTACAGTTTATGCACGTGCAATTCAGAAATAGGCAGAAAATTAGGATTAGTATCTAATATAATGTAGTTGGTCTGGGCTTTCATCACAAGTGACATGCTCCAATTTAGTTGTTCACCAGGTTTTTGCCTACAGTTCATTCATTCAGAGTCATACCTGGTGTGGCATCGGCGTCTCTGCCTCCTGCCCGGCAGAGACGCCGTCACTCTTACCGCCATGGTCCTGCTCCGGCGTCTTCCGGCCTCCCTGCAGCTGCTGCTGGTGCATGCAGCTTTCCCCGCTCTGTGCTTAGGGCGCACGCGCCCGCTCCCTCTCTCTTAAAGGGGCCTCGTGCGCCGTCCTGAAAAGTCCCCGAACAATGGCCGGAGGACTTCCCCTATAAATGGCACTTCCTCCAATATGGAGGTGCCCATGCAAGGTTGTAGCTCTGTCTACTTACCTCTGCTTCAGCCCTCAGGTCCCGCTGCTAGTCTGACTACCAGTCCTGTCCGCCAGCCTGACCCCCCTTCTGCCTGACAGTCTGTCTACAGTCCAGTCCGCCAGTCTGTCTATGGGCTCTGCCCACCTGCTTACCTGGAAGCACCTACCTGTTACCTGCCGTGCCTGCCAGCCTGCTTACCTGGAAGCACCTGCCTGTTACCTGCTGTGCCTGCCAGCCCGCTTACCTGGAAGCACCTGCCTGCAACCTCTTGTGCCACCAGCTTGTCTACCCGGATCACCAGTCAAGCCCGCCTGCCGTGTTCATCCGCTGTACCGGTCAGTCCCTACCTTCTGACCCGTGGGAGTCACCTGCTCTCATACAAGGTCTGGCCCAGAGTAGCACCTGGTCCCTCTGCTCGGTCCTTCTCTGGTCACAGAGTCGATTGAGCCGCCGTACGACCCCAGTCAGTCCGAGTTGATACACAGTTACGCCCCTCTGGTCCCTCCTTGCACCGCTAACACAGAGGTTCCACCACCCGGATCCGTAACACCTGGTAGTATATGGCAGTTCTAATTACTTTCATAGAAGCTAGAAGTAATCTATAAATATAATTCTATATAAAAAAATAAAAGAACCTGAATGCAATAGAGGATATCACCAGGAAAGTTTCAGATCCTTAGGCATTACTAAGGCTGGTGCTACTTGGTGACTTTGACCATAACCCAGGTTTCATAGCCAAAGATCGCATTACGACCTCTAGTATACCTCAAATGACTCACCCCCTGGGCCGTGTGTGTAGGGGAACACCTGGAGCTGGGTCTCTGTGTAATACTGGGGGTTGTAGTCTCCGTGGTGGCGGCCCGGTCCCGTGGCTCAGGGTAATGTTTAATTGTCTGACTACGCCACCCGTGGATTGCGGTCACTGAGAACCACCGCTGCGGGGCAGACCGCTGAGACCGATGTTGTGTGCGCAGCAGAGGGTAGTATAACTCCCCACGGGAGGAGTATAGCCTCAGGGCAGCGTCTATAGACGGTGAGTGTTGTGGTGCGTGGGCGCAGCAAAAATGACTCAGAGTCCGTGCAGTGCAGTTCAGGGTCTTTACTGTTGGTGATGAAGAAGGCCCTGCCGGGAGTACTGGCTAACATTAGAGGCCTGGTCAGTCTGTGAGCGAACAAGAGTCCCCCTGGCCAGGTGGAGGTATAGGCCTTCCCGTCTGACTGCACTCTTCCTGGTTACCCTGCTGTAGTCGTGTAGTAGCCCACGTCCCTGAGTGTACCGTGTGGTGCTCACCCGTATGACTGGTGACTTGGGGCCTTTGGTTCCTTCCGCTCCTCGATGGCGGTGTCGGTCCCTTGCGTGTAACTGAGCCTCCGGGCTTTCTATGGCCAGAGGACCTGAAATCCCCTGCCAGGTGGTTTCTGCTGCTGGATGTAGATATCCCCACAGCCTCGGACTCCGGTGTTCGGTTCTCTGCGTCTTCTGCCAGGATGAGCTCTATCAGCTCCAATCCCTGGCCTTCAGCTCCTGGCTCCTACAGAGCTCCTTGCTGCTGCTCTGTCCCTTCCTCTGGAACTAGACTCCCTAACACCACCCCAGATCCAGTTTATAAAGGGCAGGTTCCTCCCCTCCCTGGACTGGTGCAGGAGGTGTGGCATGCAGTATTGCTCCTGACCAGGAAAACCCATGCTCGCTCTCAGACATGGTATTTCTACCACTGTGGCAACCAGACCCCTGGGGTGCCACACAACCACAACAAGCAAGTCACAAAAAGTTGGAACCACTTGGATTATCTCACTATGCTACAGGTTGTCTTCTATATAGTTTTATTTTTTAAAAATAAGCCTATTGTGGTCTGAAAATATGAAGAAAATAAATAGATACTCAACTACAAGACCGCTCCTTCACAGACCTACCCATACAGATCCCCTGTTTCTTCCTGGTTCAGATTGGCTGCAACATTGACATTCAGTCAGTGGCTGCTGACTGTCTGCAGTGGCTCTACAGCAAGATACGCAGTCAGCAGGTTGGAGAAATGGCAGGGGTCAGGTAGTTGAATATCTATTTTTTCATTATATATATATATATATATATATATAATTATTTTAAATCCAGTATACCCAGTTTTAAAGTATAAATAAAGTAATGCACAGGCCATTTAACTAGTTTTCTAATCTGTCTGTTCACCAGTAATCAAAAGTATGTTTATCTCAGCGGCTGATGAGGGGCTTGTAAAGGGGGCAGGGGTTCCTCATGAGCTGCTAACTGAGAACGATCTAAATGACTAATGCAACAAAATGACTCATCAATCAAAAAAATGAGACATGAGTTCTTTAAATATTAAGAAGAAACTTAGATGACATTTGTATTAATTTCCTCTACAATTGGGAAAATAATATTAATGAGCCCATACCTGCAGGCTATATAATTTCCATCGATGACAGATACTGTAGGAAATACGGATCGGGTGCGCTGGATTTCAGCATGCAGAATCTTTCCTTTTCACAGGAGACAAAATAATCCTGAAGACCTTGGCAGCGGCTTATTCTCATGTTCAGCTGTACAAGTGCACGCTTGTCCGCTCCAGGAGTGCATGCATATGGGGGACTAGTGAGTGATGATAACTGTCAATCAAAGAAGTGTTTAAAGGGAATCTGTCACCAGACTTTTATCATGTAATCTGACAGCAGCATAATGTAGGACCAGAGACCCTAATTCCAGTGATGGAATGGGCTGTTTGCTGTAGTTTTTATAAAATTATGGAGTTCTCAGCAGATTATCACTAGAAGACTAGTAAACCTGCTGCCACGTAGTCCTCAACATTCATGAGCTCTGTATAACCCCGGCCACTCCACTGATTGGCTGCTGCTTTCTGCCTATGCACAGTGTACACAGAAAGCTGGCAATCAGTGGTGTGGGCGGGGTAATACACAGCTCAGCATTCAGAGACCTGATAGATCTGCAGCAGATAAAACTGTGATTTTATCCACTGCAATAAGCAGCGCAGTAAGTGATACATCACTAGAATCAGCGTCTCTGTCCCTGTATTATAATGCTCTTAGATGGGGAAGCAAAGACCTGGTGACAGATTCCCTTTCACTGACATCTATCTAAGGTGTATGGCTGCCTTTACTCTGACTAAAAACAGAAAGTGTAAAACCAGTATGCCCTACAACAGTTGTAGAAATGATGGGTTAGCTGGCTTTTTTTATCTTTTGGGCTACTTTACTATGTTTTGCAGCAATTGTATATTTCCAGGGTTCAGAAAATGTAGAATCATGGCAAAAACAAACTCCAGAGTACAATGAAGACCTGGTTATATACACTATTTAACACTATATTTCATTTACATCATACATTACTGGGATTTTAAAAATAAGGCAACCCCTCTCCAAATGATGTATTAGGGCAGTGGTGGGGAACCATCAGCTCGCAGGCCATTTACGGCCCAAGATTTCCTTTTCTCCCGCCCCCGGGCAGGTTCCTGGGGACTGCAGTGCTTGGGCCGGGGATCACAGCGCTCTGTGCTGACTGCCGGCACTACTTAATGCTGCGGTGCATAAAATAAATGATTACATCCTACTTTGTGGATGGTATCGGCGTACTCTGCCCTCCGGTCCCACCCACAGCAGTAGCAGAAGCCCCTCCTGTGATGTATACTGTATCTATTACCCACCATGGACCAAACCTCCAGATACCACTCACCATCAGAATAAATAATTTATGTGTAAGGTGCCTCAGCGAGGTAGTCGTGGGCGAGCTGTAGCCCCTGCTCGCTCTGGCACCCTACAGGCAATACGTGTCCTCCCTCTGAAGTGTGGCTGTGTATGTGGTGCTCTCCACTTACTTCAAGCCATCCGATCGCAGCTGTCTCCAGGCATTTCTCTTCTGGGACCAGGGCAGCAATAAATTCAGAGGACACGATGTTCATAACCATAACTGTGACTTTACTTGGGGAAGAGGAATATGTACAATATTTACAGGCAGATATAATGGATAAGGCCCGACAGGTTATTATCTCCCTCACAGGCACTGGCAACATCTTCAGCCCTGGTTCCCTCTTTGAGTGAAGCATCTCTGTGACTCTATTTCTAGCCCAAGAGACTCTTCTGCAATACCAACAGTGTTCCGGATCTGATATCTCCCCCACGTCTTAGCCTGGAGTCCTATTTATCTTCCTCTGCTACCTGCAGACTAGAAGTG
Organism: Phyllobates terribilis; assembly: GCF_046119375.1. Lineage (NCBI taxonomy): Eukaryota > Metazoa > Chordata > Amphibia > Anura > Dendrobatidae > Phyllobates > Phyllobates terribilis. The sequence goes on from NW_027363646.1 coordinate 501,776, forward strand.
CCCCGGGTCCTCAATATCACCGTGGCGTCTTGTGGCTGGTTACAGGTACTGCAGCCCACAAGGAATTATGCCAGGAACAAGCTCTATAACACTCAAGGCTTGATCAGGGCACTAAGTCCCCCCTGTACTCTACTGACTGAACCACTGAAGCTAACCCCTTAGCTTGGCCTAACAACAGTTCAGAGAGGTTTAACTACTTCATTGTCAAGAGGAAGGCTACATCCTTCCCCACTATTACATTCCCCCACACTTTAATGTTGGTCGTCCCCGACCACACTAAACAATCAATACAGATCAGCATTTATGGCATCATATCACATTACTATATTACTAAAACATTTTACTACAAGACTGGTCCTGAAGTCTTCTTCTTGGGAAGGAGACCGGCCCTTCTCGGTTAAGGGCCCCGGAACTGAAATTCAGGACAGTCCATTGTTATAACACTTGACTCTTGCTCAACAATACTGGTCCTTCTTGGTAAGGACCCTGGAAACGCAATGTTCATGTCCATATTTTTTAAGACAAGTCACCCACTAATGGCCTTCAATCTCCTTTGAAGGCTGCATTCTGAGGCACACGGTCACAGGGAACACCCCGTGAGTCTCTCTCTTCTTGGCCCTAGCGGGGGTCACCGGTTCTTCCCGCTAGGCCGCAAGTCTCTTAGGTTTAGAAGATAGCCATCATCAAGGTGTGCCTCAGCGTTGCAAATTCCAGCAGAAAAAGGCGCAAACCAACCTTCAACTGTCTGCTGCTACTACAGGCCCACCTGGCCTCGAGGGTATCTCAAACAGTCCCTCTGATTCCTTTTCAGAAAGAGAAAACACACAGGCCTTCTGGCCAGGAAGGTATCAACAGTCCTTCCTAGAATAACAAAGGCGAGGCGCCTTAAACTTCGTTTCCTGAGACTCGACTGGTCTTCAACCTTTAACTAGGGGTTCCTCGAAACTCGACCCCTCAAAATAGCCTGCTGGATGAATCGAGTAACTGCAACTGCCCAGAGGGCACCTTGGTCACTGCTCAGGTGTCTCACAGAATTTCTCCATTTTCTTCCAGACTCCTCTCAGGCAGAACCAAGCCACTTCCAGCTGAAGTTATCACTGGAACTACCTGCACATCTGCATCAGACTCCCAGAGTGAAGTCAAGGCCCAAAGTCCTTCCTGAAGCTCCTCTACCATCTTCCTCCCCTCAGCATACCACCGCTCTATGCTACTGAGGAATTCACCGCAGCTTTTTTGGGTTGGCAACTGAGCAGCATGCAATAGTTGCTGGCTTGCGTCCGGCCTTACTGAACAGGATGGAGCTGAGGCTTGCATAACTTCTGCAGTGGGACACACCTCTTCTTGGTATTCTAGAGAGGTCATGGACGCTCCAGTCCCTGGAGCGGTGTACGCGGAGTGCCTCCATTTAGGCTGAGCCACAATAACTGGGAATGGTAATATGTCTGGAACTACTTGATCGCGGTGATCAGGTCCCCAGGGCAGACAAAAGACTCCAAGTCCCCGCCAGTACTCGTCCACTGCATACGGGTCCCCATATTGACTCTCACCGCTCATGCCTTCCATCTCTTCATCATCACCGCCAATGCTCATTCTCAATACAGGCTGGGCTCTTGGCTCGTAAACACGGTGTGTCATCACAACTGATATCTTCCCCAGCTCCTTACCTCTCATGCGCTGTTAGATCTCTCCTGTTAGGTTTTTTCTAGTTTGCTGGTCACATGACCATTTTTGCCTATTTACTCCGGCTCCGCCCTCCTGGCCTTGCTGGACTTCATTGTATTTTCTACTCTTGAGCTAGCTTGGTACTCTGTTACCTTTCTCTGTTAGTTTTGCTAGGTCTTCTGACCTCTATGTTCTATGTTGTGTGTTTGTCTTTTACTACTACAATTTCTGCTAAGAGGTGTCCAACTTTATCCCAGTCCCTAGTTCTTGTAGGGATCCCTCGCTTGCATCTATAGGTCTTCGTACAGACTAGCCGAGGACTTTAGCGGGTCTGATCGCAGGATCAGGTTCCCCGTTACATCGTAGGGATCCAGTTTAGTTCTATTGTAGGGACAGATCTCCTGTCTTTCCTTAGTGCTTGTAGCAGATCATAACATGCGCTGGGACGAAAATGGTGCTGGTCGCTCGCTGATGACGCGCGTCCTGCGCGTCCAACTCCTCCTCTTTCTGGGCTGGCCTTCTGATGCGACCATCGCGTCACACCTAACTGTCAGCAGCTCCGCCTTCAGCCGTGCCCCTTCTCTGGGCGCGCTGGTATTCACTGGGCCGGACTTCGTTTTGTGCCGCGCCCTCTTCTTCACTGGACGTCCCATTCTGGGACGCATCTTCACTGCTGGGCCCATCCTTCTTTGGGCCAGAACTCGTAGGGGCTGGACATCTTTTCATGCTCTCCGGTGACGTCCACTCCCACGATAGGGGGTTCTTCTCCTAGACTTTACCGCCACTGTCACCATCTTGGAATCCATGCTTCGGGCCGCCATCTTGGGCCGCATGTCTTCCAACACTTTCTCCTCAGTGTTCTTCGTCGGCTCTTCCCCGTTTTCTTCATGCGAGGAGCTCACATCCTGCCGACTTCGCCAAATGTAGGGTGCCTCAGCGAGGTAGTCGTGGGCGAGCTGTAGACCCTGCTCGCTCTGGCACCCTACAGACAATACGTGTCCTCCCTCTGAAGTGTTGCTGTGTATGTGGTGCTCTCCACTTACTTCAAGCCATCCGATCATGGCTGTCTCCAGGCATTTCTCTTCTGGGACCAGGGCAGCAATAAATTCAGAGGATACAATGTTCATAACCATAACTGTGACTTTACTTGGGGAAGAGGAATATGTACAATATTTACAGGCAGATATAATGGATAAGGCCCGACAGGTTATTATCTCCCTCACAGGCACTGGCAACTGTAGCGTCGGCGTCCCTGCCTCCTGCTAGGCAGGGACGCTATTCCCCTCACCTCTCCGCTCCGTGCCCGGCATCTTCCTCCTGCTCTGCTGGCAGCGCGCGCTCCTCCCCGGTCACTGTGCTTAGGGCGCGCGCGCGCTCCCCCTCTCTTAAAGGGGCCGCGCGCGCCGCCCTAAGGAGTCCCCGGCCGATGGCCGGAGGACCTCTCCATATATAAGGCACCTCTTCCAAGATGGAGGTGCCCGAGCAATGTTGTTGCAATGCCTTTCAACTCTGCTTCAGCCCTCAGGTCCCGTTACCTGCCAGTCACCTGCCAGATTCCTGCCTGTTTCTTATCTACCTGCGGTCCGACAGTCTGCCTACCAGCCCTGCCAGTCTGTCTATGGATCTGTCTGCCTGCTCACCTGGGAACGCTCACCTGTTACCTGCCTGCTAGCCTACCTGGAGGCTCCGCCGTCACGTGCTGTGATCACCTGCCTGTCCAGAGACTCTTGCCCGCTCACCTGGGAGCGCTCACCTGCTACCTGCCTGCTAACCTACCTGGAGGCTCCGCCGTCACGTGCCGTGACCACCTGCCTGTCCAGAGACTCTTCCCCACTCACCTGGGAGCGCTTACCTGCTACCTGCCTGCTAGCCTACCTGGAGGCTCCGCCGTCACGTGCAGTGACCACCTGCCTGTCCAGAGACTCTTCCCCACTCACCTGGGAGCGCTTACCTGCTACCTGCCTGCTAGCCTACCTGGAGGCTCCGCCGTCACGTGCCGTGACCACCTGCCTGTCCAGAGACTCTTGCCCGCTCACCTGGGAGCGCACATCTGCTACTTGCCTGCTAGCCTACCTGGAGGCTCTGCCGTCACAGGCCGTGACCACCCGTCTGTCAAGAGACTGTCCCCGTCACTTGCCATGTCCTCCTGCTCTTCAACCCAGAGACTGTCCCTGTCACTTGCCGTATCCTCCTGCCCTTCTACCCAGAGACTGTCCCTGTCACTTGCCGTGACTACCTGCCCGCCTTCCCTGGGAGCCACCTGCTTCCTTACAAGGACTGCCCCTTTGTATAGTAGCTCAGAGGTTCCACCTCCCAGACCCGTTACAGCAACATCTTCAGCCCTGGTTCTCTCTTTGAGTGAAGCGTCTCTGTGACTCTATCTCTAGCCCAAGAGACTCTTCTGCAATACCAACAGTGTTCTGGATCTGATATCTCCCCCACGTCTTAGCCTGGAGTCCTATTTATCTTCCTCTGCTACCTGGAGACTAGAAGTGCCCCGGGTCCTCAATATCTCTGTTGAGTTTCTCCGGCCGGCTAACAGGACTGTTGCGCAGGGAGACCTTTGCACTGGTGATCCCACTGTCTGAGGGTATGGAGCTCCCGTCTACCCTAGCAGCCACCATATTGTTAGGCTGCCCGTACAGTTCACTGTCCTAACTCTTTCTGGCCCATCACTTCCTGCTTCTTGGAACTAAGCAGGGATTTTCCTAATGTGCCCACCCTCTGTGGGCTGCCATCAGACAGCATTAACCCCATCACTGCCTGTAACACTGCTAGCTGACTCAACCTGACATCTGCACCCAGGACAGTGGCATCTTGTGGCTGGTTACAGGTACTGCAGCCCACAAGGAATTATGCCAGGAACAAGCTCTATAATACTCAAGGCTTGATCAGGGCACTAAGTTCCCCCTCTACTCTACTGACTGAACCACTGAAGCGAACCCCTTAGCTTGGCCTAACAACAGTTCAGAGAGGTTTAACTACTTCAGTGTCAAGAGGAAGGCTACGTGAAGTGTTGGCATAAAATTTTACATAAATATACTTGGAAAAGGAGTAAATAAAAGAAGTTAAAGTGGACCTGTCACCAAATTTCGTGATACATTCTGAATACATTATCTTAGACTTTGAATATCCTTTTAAGACAGGCTGTATGATGCTATATGAAAGCTTTCCTGCCTAATTTGAAAATGAGTTTTTATGAGTCTAGGTCTAGCTGGACTCATAAAATGCTGTTTTAAATTTCAGAATTAGACAGCCATTTTGATATTGATTTACATGGTAAGCACACCAGTCTCATCAGCTTTAAAAGACATGACTAACAGATCCACTCTTAAGGTGTATTCCCATCTTAGACAGTTGTGTCCATAGAATATGCCATAAATGTCTGACAAATGCCGTTTTCACATTTGTACTCCACACCTTTTTTTCAGAATGGGTGTTCCCTCTCCTGCTTTTATATTTTTTTCCGTAACTCCCATGTAAATCAATTAAGAAGACCACGAATATGCACGATCATCTTTCTATTCATAGTAAATTGGAGTGCATCTATCAGACAGTGATGACATATCCTGTGGATAGGCAATAACTATTTATGTTGGAAATACCCTTTTATTAGACTGTTTAATGCTTAAAGGGGTTTTCTATGAGTTAAGAAATTCTTAGCCTGAAATGTTTTTGTGTTGAAAGTTATTTCAATGCATTTTCTCTTGATTTGATGTTTTTTCTGGTACCATTATCCTGGGCACATGCCTCTCATTGGCTTTCAGGTTTGAAGTCATGTTGCCAGTTCAGTTTACCATAATTATAACTTTACATTGTGGTATTCCATTCCCATCATCTTTATCCCACCACTATACCTCCTTTTTCCATCTATAACCACAGAATACCTTTCTTGCTGCACTAATATATTCTACTACCTATTGAGCCCGTTCTACGCCCGGGTGGTGAGCATTTTTTTATTAATATATGGTCTCCCATGCTGGTATGTGCTGCCCCCATCCTGGTATTTGTGCTCCCCAATCCTGTTCCTCCATCCTGTTATGTGCTGCCCTCATCCCTATCCTGGTATGCATGGCACGCCTTATTCCTATCCTTGTATGCATGACACCCCTCACCACTAATTTTGGTATGCATGGCACCCTCATCCCCAATCCTGGTATGCATGGCACCCCTCACCCCCAATCCTGGTATGCATGGCACCCTTCATCCCCAATCCTGGTATGCATGGCACCCTTCATCCCCAATCCAGGTATGCATGGCACCCTTCATCCCCAATCCAGGTATGCATGGCACCCTTCATCCCCAATCCTGGTATGCATGGCACCCTTCATCCCCAATCCTGTTATGCATGGCACCCCTCATCCCCAATCCTGATATGTATGGTACCCAATACCTCATCCTGCTATGCATGGCTTCCTCATCTCGAATACTGGTATGCATGGTACCCCTCATCCAAAATCCTGGTATGTATGGCACTACTCATCCCTATCCTGGTATGTATGGTACCCCTCATCCTGGTATGCATGGCACCCCATCCCTCATCCTGGTATGCATGGTACCCCGCATCCCTATTCTGGTATGTATGGTACCCCTCAACCTGGTATAAATGGCACCCCTCATCCCAATTCTGGTATGTATGGCCTCCTCATTCCTCAATCCTGGTATGCATGGTACCCCTCATCCCTATTCTGGTATGCATGGTACCCCTCATCCTAGTATACATGGCACCCCTCATCCCAATTCTTGTATGTATGGCCTCCTCATCCCTCAATCCTGGTATGCATGGTACCCTGCATTCCTATCCTGGTATGTATGGTACCCCTCATCCCTATTCTGGTATGCATAGTACCGCTCATCCGAGTTTGCATGGCACCCCATCCCTCATCCTGGTATGCATGGCACCCCATCCCTCATCCTGGTATGCATGGCTCCCCATCCCTCATCCTGGTATGCATGGTACCCCACATCCCAATTCTGGTATGTATGGCACCCCTCATCCTCCAATGCTGGTATGTATGGCCTCCTCATCCTCCAATCCTGATATGCATGGCACCCAACCACTCATCCTGGTATGCATGGCTCCCACATCACCAATCCTGGCATGTATGGCCCCCTCATCCCTATCCTGGTATGCATGGCACTCCTCATCCCCCAATCCTGGTATGCATGGCACCACATATTCCGATTCTGGTATGCATGGTACCTCTCATCCCTATTCTGGTATGCATGGTATCCCTCATCCTGGTATGCATGGCACCCCATCCATCATCCTGGTATGCATGGTACCCCGCATTCCTATCCTGGTATGTATGGTACTCCTCATCCCCAATGCTGGTATGCATGGCACCCTTCACCCCCCAATACTGGTATGCATGGCACCCCTCACCCCCAATCCTGGTATGCATGGCCCCTCTCATCCCCCAATCCTAGTATACATGGTACCCTTCATCCCCCAATCTTGGTATACATGGTCCACTCACCCCTCAATCCTGGTATGCATCATCCCCTCACCCCCAATACTGGTATGCATGGTACCCCTCATCCTGGTATGCATGGTACCCCTCATCCTGGTATGCATGGTACCCCTTATCCTGGCATGCATGGCACCCCATCCATCATCCTGGTATGCATGGTACCGCACATTCCTATCCTGGTATGTATGGTACTCCTCATCCCCAATGCTGTTATACATGGCACCCCTCACCCCCCAATCCTGGTATGCATGGTACCCCTCACCCCCCAATCCTGGTATGCATGGTACCCCTCATCCCCCAATCCTGGTATGCATGGTACCCCTCAACCCCCAATCCTGGTATGCATGGTCCCCTCATTCCCCAATCCTGGTATGTATCGTACCCCTCATCCCCCAATCCGGGTATGTATGGCACCCCTCATCCCTTTCACGCTGCACACATACAAAAAAAACACTTATACTCACCTTTCTTCCCTGTTCTCCAGTGTTGCAGTGTCATGTTCTGCTGGAGGCCAGGGGAGGAGTGAGCGCCGGAGTATGTGCATGCCCATACCACGCTGTCCAGCGCCATTTTGCTGAAGACACACTGCAAATGTGTCTTCAGTAAAATGGCGCCGGATAGCGCTATGCACATGCGCCGACTCCTTCACTCTTGCCACGGTGTCCGGCGAGAAGAGAGGCACCGCGGCAACACTCTTCCCGGTCAGGTAAATATGTAAGTATGGCGCCAGAGATCGCGGTATTCGTTCAGTGTCCACTCATACCGTGATCTCCAGTGCCATACACTCCTCTTTCCTGTAACGGCTCTATGCGTTCTTCTGTCTGGAGCCAGACTGCACATCACGCATGCACAGTCTATAGAGGTTTCAGACAGAGGGACACTTGCAGAGTTATATTATAGATTCCCATTACATCCCCTTGCACCAGGTCCACCTTTCCATATGTGATGGGCTGGAGGCTACTGAAATGGTGCACAGTTTGGAGCGACTGTGGGGTAAGTACAGTGACTAAGGAATATGACCGTTCTCAACATGAACTGTGATATGCAGGGAATTTAGTGGAGGAGACTATACTGGGGTTACAGAGCAGTAGCTGATGATGTTAGCCCTATCCCATGTGTGAAGTAGTGCTTTTGCTTCAAAAGCATCCAGCAACTAGAAGAGTTAACACAATCACAGGGACAGGAAGTGGTTTGCTTCAGAAGCATCCAGCAACTAGAGGGGTTAACACAGTCACAGGAAACAGGGAGTGGTTAGCAGATCCCCAGGGCGATTGTGGGGAACTTGTTTACTATTCTGGCAGCAACCAAAGGGATGAGTGGTGTGTGATCTGTCTCTCACAGAAGTTCAGGCAAGTGAACCATAATGGATCAAGATTCCAGTACAGAGTGAAGCTGGGAAAAGGTCAGAATCACATTGTACTGCTAGTTGAGGAAGTCTATCATCGGGCAAGAAGATAAAGACTGGAAGGAATTGTGTCACAGGGATCATCTCCCTCACCAAACCCTCCCCCCTCCTCCATCTCACTGTACTATAAAGAATGCTGTTGATTTCTGTGCCTTTGTGAAGAAGCTGTTTAATGTTGAAGAAGGACTTGATTTGTACTGGCTGTGCTTCTATATTAAATTCTACTGTTCACCTGATCATGAGGACTCTGTCAAGTGTGTCTGTGCCAGCAAGTGAATACATCTTATGCCTGAGAAAGCTGTAATGTATGGACGCTCTGAGTAACTGTTATCCCAGGATTCCAAGAATTCATGAGACCTGTCTCACCCCAATCTAAACCTAGCAGCATGCACGTAACTCATGTACAACATGTGGTTGATGATGTGGTGCATATTGGGGCAGTGACATTAGTTCGGGAAAGCCATATGACAGATGGCCATAACATCACTGTCATGATGGGAAAGAATCGGCAGCGAGATCATGTGACCCAACTCCCCACAAAAAAAAAGTTGAATTAACTCTAAATTCCTTGCCATGTGCATATTCACTACAGCAGTCAAAAATTAAATTAGTCACAGCGGAATGAATAGAATATAAAGAAGACACAGACACAATGAATAGAGTTTATTAATTTATTTTTATTCTCATCTATTATCAAATTTAGTTACATTTTTCATCCAGTGCCATTTAAAGGATTTACTGCATAAAAAGTATATGAACCAGAGGAAGGCAAAACAACCCCATGTGTGGGGAAAAATTCCTTCCTGACCCCAAGCAGTGGCGATCGGCTAGTCCCTGGTTCACTGCAGTGTCAGCTCTGGATGGGACCCTGTCACACCTTTACATGGAATATTTTATATGAATCTAACACATATATGTCTATCTTATCTTTATATCTAGGCTATTTAATGCTTATGTCTAACCTTTAATGCTTATGTCTAACCAAGGGGACACTACACTGGTCGATTTTTGGGAATTGGGGTTTACCTATACTTATTACATACCTATGCTTATCCTTTCTTACATATACTTTACTTAACTATGCTTATCCTTTTTTATTTTTTATTGAATGCTAAATATATTTATCCTTTTTTATCAGCACTTATCCTTTTTTACCTATTCTAATCCTTTCCCACTTATAATTCTCCTCTTTTACCTATACTTATCTTTTTTTTATTAAATTTTAAATATACTTCTTCATTACTTATTCTTATCCTTTTTTACCTATACTTATCTTACCTACACTTTTTTATCTATACTAATCCTTTTATTTCCTAAACTTACCTATGCTTCGTTTTTTGCCTATATTTATCCTTTTTTATCTAAACTTATTCTTCTTTACCTATACTTACATATGCTTATCCTTTTTAACCTATAAATATACCTTCTTGCCTATTTTAAATCCTTTTTTGTCTACACTTATCCTTTCTTCTTACCAATACTTATACTTTCTTACTTATAGATGCCTATATTTATTCTTTCTTACCTATATTTACCTATACTTATACTTTCTTACCAATACTTACCTATAGTTATTCTATCTTACTTAGACTTATTATTTTTTTCCTATACTTATCCTCTTGCACATACACTTATCCTTACTTATATTTTCTTACTTATATTTACCTATACTTATCCTTTCTTATATTTACCTACACTTATCATTTATAGATATATCTATGTGGAGGTTCCTGATGATGTTGGACGTCCTATCTTCTGGTCTTCTCTCCATGGTCTTCTGGAAGCTCAGGTACACAGCTTGCTCTGAGATTATTGAGCTGGTGTCTTGTTGAGGGTTTTCTAGTTGACAAATGAAAACCCTCTGAACATGGCCTGGTCCTTTGGTGTTATAGATAATGCAGCCTCTGCCGCTTGGATCTTGTCAAGCTTAAAAGCACGGAATCTGGGTTTAGGCTTAGTTGGCTATAGAAAAGATACAGAAAAAAGTAATGGTGAACTTGGTGACTAATCAAAACAGTCTTGACTTGAAGTATTGAAAAAAATGGCTCAATATTAAATGAATGTTTTCAAATGTAAATAAAATATCTTAGAGACAACACCAGCACCATGAGTATTGCAGCTCCAGTCGAGTCACTTCAAAGAGCTGCAGTGCCACTAATCATCTCTATGACCAATCATACTTCTGTCTCATCATGCATAGGATGCAGAATTATGTGCAGGTAGTACGAGAAGTTTCTAAATAAGTACAATCTGTACTTATTACTTCAACTCTGAACACTTTGACCTGTTAACAGACTCTTTCCAAATTGGTCTAGCTCCATCAGTCATTTGTTTTTAAAAAATGTGTTCATATTTTTTGTTTTATTTTTTCTTCTAGTCAAAATCACCAGTGGAGACTATAAAAAGGAGAATTATTATTGAAAAATGTAAACTAATCTTCTTTAGATGCACTTCCAGGTTTGCCTGAAAAGTTATCAAAATTTTGTGAACTGGTCCTTATGGAGAGCTCATTTAAATTTATTTTTAGCCAAGAATCTTCTTCTTTAGCTACAGCTGCAGATCCCTTTGCAATGCTTTGCCAGATTAAATGGCTTGCACCTGACAGAACATATGACTAGTTATTTATTTGCATATAACCTGTAAGAGTCTGAAAGAAGTACAATACTATAGACTAGATATGCACACTAATAAATTAAATAGTCCAACCAGCCCAGTCGTCTATAATAGTAATGTAAAGATTAGCGCTGTCTAAATCATTTTCCAACCCTGACCTTAAACATAATGTATCACAGAGCCCAAAGCGTGGAAGCTTGTGGGAGAGTATCTTATTCAGATCCATGTAACAATTCTGTACATTCACTTACTACAGGGATGTATGGTGGGGCCATCCTAAGGGCTTCCACTGAGACCCAATCGATTCGCTGGAAGAAGGGGTGTTCTCGGATGTTACTATTGACTCCTAATCGCTGGACAGGATCTTCCTGGAGGAGCTGTTCAATGATGTCCTTGGCGCCGGAGGAAGATTCATCAAAGAGTGTTGGATGGTAATTACACTCACTGGTCAGCATTTCGTTTAAGATGACTCCAAACGAATACCAGTCTACTCCGGCGTTATACTCCTCCATGTCCAGGATCTGCCATAGAGAAGCATTATTAGTAGTGCTACCTCTTGTATGTCACCGTACTTATATGTCACTCATATTATTTTGTGATTCTACAGTAAATGACAGGAAGTCTTATTACTTAATCAAGAGACAAAAAGTATCTCTCATAATTATGCGCCATAAATTAAATTAATAAAGGTTATTAAAAATCAGAATGAATGTAATATGTATGATTGTGATGGCACACACAACACTCAGCTCAGTGTATTACTGGCTCAGACTTTTACCTCTTCACCCTGGGTGATTTTTCATTTTTTCGCCCCCTTCTTACAATAGCTTTATTTTTTATCTACATAACCATATGAGGGCTTGTTTATTGCGGGACGAGTTGTACTTTTGAAGGACACCATTGATTTTATCATGTGATGCACTTGAAAGTGGTAAAAAAAAAAATCAAATGTATTAAAATTGCAAAAAAAATTCAATTTCAATATTTTTTTTTACATTTTATTTTATTTAGCATGTTCACTATAAATCTGATCTGGCAAAATGATTATCGAGGTCAGTACAATTACGCAGATACTAAACGTGATTAAATTTTTACTGATACCATTTTGAGGTAGATACAATGTTTTGATCACCTCTTATTGCATTTTATTAAAATGTTGCAGAGTGATCGGACTTTTACCAACACAGCAATACCAGATATGTGTATTTTTACTTTTTTAATGTTTTTTTTATTTTTAATGGGGCAAATGGGTGGGTGATTTGAACTTTTCTGTGTTTTTTAGTTTCCTCATATTTGTAAAAACATTTTTTACTTTTTACTGTATTTATTAGTCCCTTTAGGGGAATTAAAGCTGCGACTATCTGATTGCTGATGCACTGCTATGTATAGTTAAAATCACAATCTCCAATTAAATCAGCCATCATCAGCCGGAAAAGATGCGGGCTCGGCGTGCGACCCCGCATCAAAGGCAGGGACATGACATATGACCAACATGTATGCCATTTGTCATGAAGGGGTTACTTTTATATTGTTGATCAGAACAGGTCATCAATATAAGATTGGTGGAACACCCGGCAGTCCCACTGATTAGCTGTTATCTCCTCCGCCGGTGGTTGAAAATAACGAATAAACAGAGGTCACAGCTCCGTTTACTGGTTAGTGGCAGCTGCTGGTATTACATATTAGCCCCTACTGAAATGAACACGGACTGATCTACAGATCTCAGTCCTGACCAATATACAGTACAGAGGTGCGATGTTCTGCTCTGATTACATCAGGTTGCAGTCAGAGATAAGAACAGCTAATCAGTGTGATCGGTCCCCCAATGATTTTATATTGATGAACTAGCCTAAATAAAGCTCATCAATGTGAAAGTATCCAAAGACCTTCTAAACACAAAAAATAAAAACATTCTATTCTCACCTCAGGAGCCATGTAACCCATGGTCCCAGCGAAACCGGTGGCTGTTCGGTCTCCATGCATGTTTTCAAGTGCGAGACCGTAATCCGTGATCTTAATGTGGCCCGTATCAGCCACCAGGATGTTCTCGGGCTTTAGGTCTCTGAAAGAAAAAATAAAAGTAACCTGAGTATAAAGTAAGTGTCCTTATATCGGTGGTCATATGATGACATTCGTGAATAAACATATTTTCTCTTACTGCAGCACTTTCCTCATTTGAGAACTCCTTTACAGTATGCCCTAACTGTATCACTGTAGGGATCACTGTATTATATGTGACGGCCGCTCAGCTGCAGCTTCCTGACAGTGATACCAGATAGGACTACTAGACCCCAGTTACAGGACATCAGTCTGCGGATCACCAGGGTTGAGGAGCTGAGTGCAGCCAAGCTTTAAGGGCTTGTACACATGACCGTATTTTTGGAAAGAGTGTGATCTGACAAAACATCGGATAGCACTTTGACCAATATTATTCTATGGGCCCGTGTACATGTCCGATTTTCTCCTCGGACCGATCGCAGCATGCCCGATTTGGAGAGAATATATGCTGGTGTGACCCAGCCTCAGGCTGAGTTCACACGATGCGTATTTCATGCGTTTCCGCGGCGTTTTTGCAGTTGCGTAAACGCCGCGGAAACGCATGAAAAACGCATGGTAGAAGGGAAGCAATGTTCCCCAATGGAAATCCGCATGTGCTGTGCCCATGATGCGGATTTTTCCGCAGCGTGAACGCTGCGGTCAAAAATCCGCAGCATGTCAATGAATTTTGCGGAAACGCGGCGATTTCGCCGCCATTGACTTACATTAGAACGCGCCAATTCCGCAAGACAGCATCTGTACTTGCGCTATTGGCGCGTTCTAATATGCGGATGGTACCCGACTGTGGAGGAGAGGAGAGTCTCATCCACACCCAGGTACCATTAAAAAAGCTGTAAAAAAAGAATAAAATAAAAAATAAATGTATTCTTACCTTCTGTCGGCCCGCACAGCGCTCCCGCTTGGTTCCCGGCACTTGCAGTGAGTTGTAGGACCTGCGCGGACGTCAGAGTCATGTGACGGGTCACGTGACGCTGATGTCGGCAGGTCTTTCAATTCAAAGTTGCCGGCAGCCGGGAACTTTGTAAAGCAGGACAGCGCAGGCCATCGGAGGTAAGTATATACACTCTCTCGGGTCACACTATATAAATCCATGCTGTTTGCATGGATTTATATAGTGTGACCTAGTTGTCAAGCACTTTCCAGGTGATGCTAAAATCGCCTGGAAAGCGCTTGTCAATCTGCATGCGGAAACGCATGTGAATCTGCATGTGGATCCGCATGTATTCTGCAGGAAAAACGCATGCACAATCTGCATGCGTTTTTTCTGCCAGGGAGATGCAGAAATGATGCAGAAATTTTCTGCTTCATTTCTGCATCGTGTGCACATACCCTCACACTGACTACATTACCTGTGGATGACGCCCTTAGAATGGAGGAACTGGATCCCACACACTAGTTCGGCGGCATAAAATCTGACAAGGAGAAAATTAATAAGTATCAGATCCCATAAATAGTAAACTTAGGAATTGATATTAGTCAATAGGAGCATCATTCTATATTATTCTGTCATTGGACAATTTTCTTTCATTATTCTAAGCATTTTCATTTCAGATACTTTACACAACAATGAGAATGAATCTGAGCTCTTGACTGTTATAAAGTATTTCCACATTCAGAAGTAGAGAAAATCTCAGGAGTCAGGACCTGACATGTCAGGAGTGGAAGTAACACTGTGACCTACAGTATCTAACTGCCCTTTTATATTCAACGTAACTTAGAGGGTTTTTTTAAGAGGTTATCTGGTCTCAGAAGAAAAGTCTGCAGTCACTCTATGTATGGGCATTGCACACTTACACGATTTGGCAGTCTGCCATCATGTAGAGTGATTGCTGACTTTTCTTCTGAGACCGGACAACTCCTTTAACACATTACCTGGCACTGGTGATGTCAAGCGGCCCCTTCCTGTGTAGAAGTTGGTAAAAGTCCCCGCAGCTCATGAATTCCATACCAAGAAAAACATTCATCTGTAACATGGAACATTCTCATTTATTATACAGTAAAGGCAAATACACAATTCAGTACTTTAAGGGGGTTTCCATCCAAGAAAGTTAAAGTATATTGCAAAGATATGTAGTCACTCAATAAAAAGGTGGTTTAACTGCTGCGACCCATAAAATTCTAAACAATGATATAGAATATATTAATAAATTTAGAAATTCTTGTTTCAACCAATGTTTGGTAATAATTATTTTTCATTTAATTATAGACATAGTGTCACGGATGTGTCAGGTGTGACAGACAGTCGCTCTGGATCCAGCTGTAGAAGGTCACTGCGCTTGGCATTGCAGACACCTTCTTAATCCTCTCATCTCTGCAGTATAGTTATATCCTTCGCCCTTCAGGACCCAGCAGCGACCTCCACCTTCTGCTGCTGATTGACACACCCTTGCTTGGTAGTTAAAAACTCTCAGTTTCTCCAGAGACTCGCCAGTGATGGCACTATGTACCTCTGTACAGGCTTGGAGTACTAGCAGTCAGCCAATCTCATTTTTGGTGCTCTTGGGGGACAGTTGGTGTTATCTTTCTGCTTTCTGCTCAAGCTAATTGTATCTCCTTTGTTTGTTTACCTTGTTGTCTTTAGTTTGTAGTGGGGCCTGACTAGTGCTCACCCTGTCCCCTTCCTATCTAGGGCCTAGCTCTAGGGACATTCAGGGCTCAGGTTCCTGCTCAGCGATATGTGCAGAATCTATATAGGGACGATAGGGTAGGCAGGGTGATATTAGATCTGCATAGGGGTCTCCACTCCTCCTTGCCCTAGTTGTTGGGCTCCCCCTATTCTTCCTGTTCTTGTACACTTATTCCTTCCCTCACCTTGATTGATACATAGGCCCAGATTCATAATTTGCATTTTTTTAATCACTTTCCTGTCTTGTCTTGCCGTATTTGTTGCTGATTTTGGTGCTAAATTCTTCAAAATGGCGCACACGATTAAAGAATTTGGTGAAAAGTCAAAAATAGTCTTGTTTCTGCCTTGAACTGTTTTTGCAACTTTTTGGCCTCAAAAATCACACAAATTGCAAATTGGCCCAAAAATTTGGCCAAAAAACTGGCTTTCTCAAAAAATACGCCAAGGGGGACTGAAATGAAGGCTGTGTCATATTTGCGACTTCACAATTGATGATTTAGATAAAATCATCTGGAATCACTAAACTCTGGCAAAAAAAAGTGGAAAAGCAGGCAAGCTCATATAAAATAGACTTCAAAAAAGGCGCTAATAAAGTGAAGAATTGAGTTCAAACAAAAGAAGGGGCAAAACCAGACAAAAAACAGACGTAAAGGCAATGATGAATCAAGGACATAATGTTATCTCTCTGTTTTGTATAAAGCTGCTATACAGTAGCTGTTTTCTGTGCATTCTGTTTCCCAAAAAGTGGAATGAGGCTGTATGACCACTATGCGTTTTTTACGCATTTCCGCAGCAGAAACGCTTAAAAAACGCTTGGTAGAAAGTCTGCAATGTTCCCCAATGATAATCTGCTTGTGCTGTGCACATGCTGCGGAAATTTCCGCTGCGGATTATCATTGCCGAAAAATCCGCAGCACTGCCAATTATTTCGCGGAATCGCGGCGATTTTGCCGCCATTGACTTGCATTGAATCGCTTAATATCCGCATGACTACATGTGTACATGCGGATATTAAGCGATTCAATGTGTGAATGGTACCCGGGTCTGGAGAAAAGGAGACTCTCATCCAGACCCGGGTAACATAGTACCTGCAAAAAAAAAAGAATTTAAAATAAAAAAATACATTATACTCACCTTCCGATGGGCCCCGGTCTCCATAGCGATGCGTCCTGGCTCCCACGCTGACGTTGACAATCGCGTGACCTGTCACATGACTAAATGACGTCATGGAAGATGGAAGGTCCTTTTACACAACCGCGAGACACCAGGGAGACTGGACGCATCGGATAAGGAGACCGGGGGCCATCGGAAGATGAGTATATGTTTTTGTTTGTTTTTTTACCATTTTTATTCTTTATTTTAACTAACTTGGTCACACTATATAAAAATCAATGACAGTTGCATCGATTTATATAGTGTGACCAAGCTGTCAAGCACTTTCCAAGTGATGCTAAAATCGCTTGGAAAGCGCTCGACAACCCGCATGCGAAATCGCATGTGAAAAACGCTTCACATACGCTTGTCCCTGGCAGGAAAAACGCATGTAAAATCCGCATGTACAATCCGCATGTGTTTTTTCTGCCAGGGAGATGCAGAAACGCTCAGGAAAAATCCGGAGCATTTCTGCATCGTGGGCACTTAGCCTAAAAGACAGTTATAAAGTCCTGTGTACTTTATAATAATACTAAAGTAAAGTCCAGGCTATGCAGAAAAAAACAGCTATGTTAATAACCACAACAAAGCAATGAGTCTTGTAAAACAGCAACACAAAAAATATTTGTTTGTTTTTTTGTTTGGTTTTATTTTTTCACTATGTTAATGTAGCAAAACATAAAAATTATATAAATCTGTTTTTTCCATAATCCTAAAGACCCTGAGAATAAAGTTAACATATTATGTAAGTAGCATAAAACCCCCAAAATACTAACATACTTGCTATTTTTTTCAATCCAACCCTAGAAAATGAATAAATGTTATCCAGTACAATATGTGCACTCTAAAATGGTGCAATTAAAAATACAACACGTCATGCAAAATTAAATATAGACTTTCAAACAGCTATAGTGATAGAAGTATAGAAAAGTTGCACTTTTAGGTTATGTGCCCATGATGCAGAAATGCTGCATATTTTTTCCACTTCTCCCTGGCAGGAAAAATGCATGCGGATTTTACATGCGTTTTTCCCGCCAGGTAGAAGAGTTTGTCAAGCATTTTTCCATGCATTTCTGCATGCGGGTTATCAAGCGCTTTTCCAAGCGATTTTAGCATCACTTGGAAAGTGCTTGACAACTTTGTCACACTATATAAATCCAGGCAACCGGCATGGATTTATATATTGTGACCAAGTAATAGTTAAAAAAAAGAATAGGAATGGTAAAAAATAAAAAATAATGATTATACTTACCTTCCGATGGCCCCTGGTGTTTTCTCCGCTCCGTCCGGTCTCCCCGGTGTCTCGCGGTAGTGTGAAAGGACCTGCGATTACGTCATTGAGTCATTTGACAGGTCCTCACACCACCGCAAGGCGAGCAAGAGACCGGGCGCATCGCTGAGGAGGCCGGGGGACATCAGAAGGTGAGTATGATCTTTATTTTTTTAATTTTAAATTCTTTTTTTTAACAGGTTCTATGGTACCCGGGTCTGGAGGAGAGTCTCCTCTTCTCCAGCCCCGGGTACCATCCGCACATTGAAACGCTTAATATCCGTGTGTGCAAATGTGCTGACACGGATATTAAGCGATTCAATGCAAGTCAATGGCGGCAATTACGCTGCGTGTCCGCAAAATTAATGGACATGCACAGCACATGCGGATTATTATTGGGGACCATGGGGCACGTATAACCAAGCGTTTAAGCGTTTTCGCTGTGGAAATTCTGCGGCAAAAATGCTTGAAAAACGCATAGTGGGCACGCAGCCTAAGACTGCAGAGATGAAAAAAAAAAAGAAAATTGCTGCTCTCTTACAGCCTCTGCTCCTTCTTTATGGGGATAAAGGGGTTGTTCAGGTTAGGAAAAAGACTTGCTTTTCTTCCAGAAAAAAAGTATTTCTGCCCATGAGCTGCGCCTGGTATTTCAGCTTAGCCACATTCAAGATTATACAGAACCATTTTGCTCTGAACATTAATACCCCGTACATCACCTCTGTAGAGTTTGTCCCTGGCAGAGGTATTGTCCATTGAGCAGTGAAGCTTGTAGTGCATGCAGTGACATTTGTTAAAGGGGTTTTCCACTCTTATGATGTACCTATCCTTAGAATAGGTCATTAATATCAGTTTTGTGGGGGTCCGATCAGCTGCTACCATCTCTGCCAAAAGCCAGATGTAAACAGTGTACAGAGCAAACAAGGTTTAGTGGTCGCTCCTGGTACAGCAGGATAGCTCCTATTTAGGCAAATAGGTCATCAACATAAGAGAAGTGGTCACTAAGTAGTCACAATTCTACCTTGGTCTGGAATCCAAAGTCCGCGTGGACGAGGAAGGGGCTTCCAGATGCCAGCTGAAGAACTCGCCTCTCCACCATGACATCCAGCCTATCACCTCCGGCTAGCAGGGCTCTTTTGCTGATGATCTTAATAGCAAATTCTTGGCGGGTTAAAGTATCTTCCGCCATCAGGACCTTTCCAAAGCTTCCGATGCCGAGCACATGGTGGAATAATAATCTCTCTTTGATGGAATGAGAGATTGTGCTGGAGCTGGATGGCCGAACACCGCTGCATCCTATCAGGGGAGAAAAATAGGAAATATTACAATAAATCTAACATTTACAGGACATTATTTAGACTGAGGAAATCTTCTGTTCTAAGTAAAGCTTGTACTTCATTTTATAAATTGTCTTAATGGATTTTATTAGTAAGAAACTTAGTATTCATGTAATCAATCTGACATAGTTTTGTCTGTTAAAGAGGAGAAGTCATAAAATAATTCCATTTCCATTATACACTTGGTTGTGATTAGGTTGAACAATATGAACATTTAAAGGGTTTTTCCATAATGACACTTATCACTAGCGACAAATCGCATAGATTTTACCAGGACATTCGATTTACAGTGAATTTATACTCCTCAAATTCAATTTCCTTTATTAAGCTCTGGAGTACTGGGGTGTGGAAAGACTCCCAAAGCATAGTAAAGGTAAGATGTAGAAAAAAAGAACCCAAAAAACTAATACTCACCTCACTTCTCACCTTTCCTGCTCTCTGTCCCCCGCAAGGTCCTTGTCGCTGCTCCTTACCACCAGAGTGCACTGATGGAATCCGGTCATCTTCACACTAAGACAGGACTTCTGGCCGTGACTAGGCCTGGGATGTCCTTGCATGTGCGAAGGAATTTCCCGGGCCTACTCGCAGCTGGAAGTTCTGGTCTAGAGTCACGAAGCAAGTCATGATGTTAAGACATGCGCCACGATCTTACGATGAGCGCTCTAGACCAGGACTTTCAGACACAGGGACATCCAGGGTCTACTCCCAACCTAGTGTGAAGAGGCGTCAGTGCACGTTGATGGTAAGTAGAGGTGTTGAGGACCGTACGGGAGAGAATGAGTAGCAGAGACATTCGTTTTTTAACCTTTTGTCGCCCCTGTACAGTTCAACAAGATGGTGGCCACCATTTTGCTGAATTCCTACAAGCTACAAAAATATGGAAAAGAATACTGATTTTTGTAAAATTCAACTTCACTTGAATAAATTATCCATTCTCTACTTATCACCTTTTCTGGGACCCTCATGATCACTAGAACAAGACACCTGCAGTCGACCAGTGCGAGGGCATTTGATAGGGTGGGGGTGAAACATGCGCACGGTCGGACTGGGGTGTCTGGGGCCCACAGGAAAAATTGACTCTAAGGACCCACCCTACAGCTATATGCAAATACCTGTTATCCGTTACCCCTGTTATAGTGGAGCGTCGCCTGTAAAATACAGGCAGCTCCTGCACATCTACTGTGCACCATTATAACTGGGATGTACAATTCTGGTAGTTTATATTACAGGGGTTCTTTGATGAAAACAAGTTATCACCAATTCACAGGTTAGGTAGGAGATATCTTATTGATCGGTGGAATCCGACCATTGGAAACCGCACCGATCAGAAGAATGGGGAACTTTTATCCCTGACAGGACACTTTTATGTCCATTTTAAAATGGAGCTGCATGTGGGATATCTGACCGCAGCTCCATTTATTCTCTTTGGGGCTTCCAGAAAAAAACAAGAGCAGAGCTCGCAGCCACTGAGGGAATGAATGGATCGGTGGTCGAGTTGCCCATGAGCTCCAGTCTAATGGGGAGAAAAACTTTACATTCAGCAGATAGGTGCAGGTCCCAGCAGTCAGACCCCCACCAATCAATAACTTTTAGGTCACGTTCACAGAATTTTTTCATCACTTATTTGTAAGCCAAAACCAGGATAGGAACAATCAGAGGAAAAGTATAATAGAATCACGTCACCACGTCTGTATTTATCACCCACTCATGGTTTTGGCTGACAAATATTGATGTAAAATCCTGACCAAATACTGAACGTGTGAATGTGGCCTTAGGATAAGCGATTATGTGTTTCCACTGGAGAACCTCTCTAAGTGCATATTTGCTATTGTGTAATAGACACAGGACAGGGAGGGGTTAAATGTCAATGTAATTAATCTCTATTGAAAATAAAGGATCTTATACTTATTGATATGAGAGAGAACAAGTGAATCCTCCAAACACAACGTAAACTCCTATACCAAGACCAATAATACCACATAGAAGGGGACAAATACCGTCACACTATGATCAGACCACATATTACCATCTTCTCCCCCCTCATCATGGACTCCTACGTAGCATCCTGTCCCTCCCAATCATGTGCCCCTATATAGCATCCTCTCCCTCATGTGCCCTTATATAGCATCATCTCCCTCATATGCCTCTATATAGCATCATCACCCTCATGTGCCCCTATATAGCAACCTCTCCCTCATGTGCCCCTATATAGCATCCTCTCCCTCATGTGCCCCTATGTAGCATCCTCTCCCTCATGTGCCCATATATAGCATCTTCTCCCTCATGTGCCCCTATATAGCATCATCTCCCTCATGTGCCCCTATATAGCATCATCTCCCTCATGTGCCCCTATATAGCATCATCTCCCTCATGTGCTCCTATATAGCATCCTCTCCCTCATTTTCCCCTATATAGCATCATCTCCCTCATGTGCCCCTATATAGTATCCTCTCCCTCATGTGCCCCTATGTAGCGTCATCTCCCTCATGTGCCCCTATATAGCATCATCGCCCTCATGTGCCTCTATATAGCATCCTCTCCCTCATGTGCCCCATATAGCATCCTCTCCCTCATGTGCCCCTATATAGCATCCTCTCCCTCATGTGCCCCTATATAGCATCAACTCCCTCATGTGCCCCTATATAGCATCCTCTCCCTCGTGCCCCTATATAGCATTCTCTCCCTCATGTGCCCCTATATAGCATCATCTCCCTCATGTGCCCCTATATAGTATCCTCTCCCTCATGTGCCAATATATAGCATCTTCTCCCTCATGTGCCCCTATATAGCATCATCTCCCTCATGTGCCCCTATATAGCATCATCTCCCTCATGTGCCCCTATATAGCATCATCTCCCTCATGTGCCCCTATATAGCATCCTCTCCCTCATTTGCCCCTATATAGCATCCTCTCCCTCATGTGCCCCTATATAGTATCCTCTCCCTCATGTGCCCCTATGTAGCGTCATCTCCCTCATGTGCCCCTATATAGCATCATCTCCCTCATGTGCCCCATATAGCATCCTCTCCCTCATGTGCCCCTATATAGCATCCTCTCCCTCATGTGCCCCTATATAGTATCCTCTCCCTCATGTGCCCCTATGTAGCGTCATCTCCCTCATGTGCCCCTATATAGCATCCTCTCCCTCATGTGCCCCATATAGCATCCTCTCCCTCATGTGCCCCTATATAGCATCCTCTCCCTCATCTGCCCCTATATAGCATCAACTCCCTCATGTGCCCCTATATACCATCCTCTCCCTCATATGCCCCTATATAGCATCCTCTCCCTCATGTGCCCCTATATAGCATCATCTCCCTCATGTGCCCCTATATAGTATCCTCTCCCTCATGTGCCCCTATGTAGCGTCATCTCCCTCATGTGCCCCTATATAGCATCATCTCCCTCATGTGCCCCTATATAGTATCCTCTCCCTCATGTGCCCCTATGTAGCGTCATCTCCCTCATGTGCTCCTATATAGCATCATCTCCCTCATGTGCCTCTATATAGCATCATCTCCCTCATGTGCCCCTATGTAGCGTCATCTCCCTCATGTGCCCCTATATAGCATCCTCTCCCTCATGTGCCCCTATATAGCATCCTCTCCCTCATGTGCCCCTATATAGCATCCTCTCCCTCATTTTCCCCTATATAGCATCATCTCCCTCATGTGCCCCTATATAGTATCCTCTCCCTCATGTGCCCCTATGTAGCGTCATCTCCCTCATGTGCCCCTATATAGCATCATCGCCCTCATGTGCCTCTATATAGCATCCTCTCCCTCATGTGCCCCATATAGCATCCTCTCCCTCATGTGCCCCTATATAGCATCCTCTCCCTCATGTGCCCCTATATAGCATCAACTCCCTCATGTGCCCCTATATAGCATCCTCTCCCTCATGTGCCCCTATATAGCATTCTCTCCCTCATGTGCCCCTATATAGCATTCTCTCACTCATGTGCCCCTATATAGCATCATCTCCCTCATGTGCCCCTATATAGTATCCTCTCCCTCATGTGCCCATATATAGCATCTTCTCCCTCATGTGCCCCTATATAGCATCATCTCCCTCATGTGCCCCTATATAGCATCATCTCCCTCATGTGCCCCTATATAGCATCATCTCCCTCATGTGCCCCTATATAGCATCCTCTCCCTCATTTGCCCCTATATAGCATCCTCTCCCTCATGTGCCCCTATATAGTATCCTCTCCCTCATGTGCCCCTATGTAGCGTCATCTCCCTCATGTGCCCCTATATAGCATCCTCTCCCTCATGTGCCCCTATATAGCATCCTCTCCCTCATTTGCCCCTATATAGCATCATCTCCCTCATGTGCCCCTATATAGTATCCTCTCCCTCATGTGCCCCTATGTAGCGTCATCTCCCTCATGTGCCCCTATATAGCATCATCGCCCTCATGTGCCTCTATATAGCATCCTCTCCCTCATGTGCCCCATATAGCATCCTCTCCCTCATGTGCCCCTATATAGCATCATCTCCCTCATGTGCCCCTATATAGTATCCTCTCCCTCATGTGCCCATATATAGCATCTTCTCCCTCATGTGCCCCTATATAGCATCATCTCCCTCATGTGCCCCTATATAGCATCATCTCCCTCATGTGCCCCTATATAGCATCATCTCCCTCATGTGCCCCTATATAGCATCCTCTCCCTCATTTGCCCCTATATAGCATCCTCTCCCTCATGTGCCCCTATATAGTATCCTCTCCCTCATGTGCCCCTATGTAGCGTCATCTCCCTCATGTGCCCCTATATAGCATCCTCTCCCTCATGTGCCCCTATATAGCATCCTCTCCCTCATTTGCCCCTATATAGCATCATCTCCCTCATGTGCCCCTATATAGTATCCTCTCCCTCATGTGCCCCTATGTAGCGTCATCTCCCTCATGTGCCCCTATATAGCATCATCGCCCTCATGTGCCTCTATATAGCATCCTCTCCCTCATGTGCCCCATATAGCATCCTCTCCCTCATGTGCCCCTATATAGCATCCTCTCCCTCATGTGCCCCTATATAGCATCAACTCCCTCATGTGCCCCTATATAGCATCCTCTCCCTCATGTGCCCCTATATAGCATTCTCTCCCTCATGTGCCCCTATATAGCATTCTCTCCCTCATGTGCCCCTATATAGCATCATCTCCCTCATGTGCCCCTATATAGTATCCTCTCCCTCATGTGCCCATATATAGCATCTTCTCCCTCATGTGCCCCTATATAGCATCATCTCCCTCATGTGCCCCTATATAGCATCATCTCCCTCATGTGCCCCTATATAGCATCATCTCCCTCATGTGCCCCTATATAGCATCCTCTCCCTCATTTGCCCCTATATAGCATCCTCTCCCTCATGTGCCTCTATATAGTATCCTCTCCCTCATGTGCCCCTATGTAGCGTCATCTCCCTCATGTGCCCCTATATAGCATCCTCTCCCTCATGTGCCCCTATATAGCATCCTCTCCCTCATTTGCCCCTATATAGCATCATCTCCCTCATGTGCCCCTATATAGTATCCTCTCCCTCATGTGCCCCTATGTAGCGTCATCTCCCTCATGTGCCCCTATATAGCATCATCGCCCTCATGTGCCTGTATATAGCATCCTCTCCCTCATGTGCCCCATATAGCATCCTCTCCCTCATGTGCCCCTATATAGCATCCTCTCCCTCATGTGCCCCTATATAGCATTCTCTCCCTCATGTGCCCCTATATAGCATTCTCTCCCTCATGTGCCCCTATATAGCATCATCTCCCTCATGTGCCCCTATATAGTATCCTCTCCCTCATGTGCCCATATATAGCATCTTCTCCCTCATGTGCCCCTATATAGCATCATCTCCCTCATGTGCCCCTATATAGCATCATCTCCCTCATGTGCCCCTATATAGCATCATCTCCCTCATGTGCCCCTATATAGCATCCTCTCCCTCATTTGCCCCTATATAGCATCCTCTCCCTCATGTGCCCCTATATAGTATCCTCTCCCTCATGTGCCCCTATGTAGCGTCATCTCCCTCATGTGCCCCTATATAGCATCATCTCCCTCATGTGCCCCTATATAGCATCCTCTCCCTCATGTGCCCCATATAGCATCCTCTCCCTCATGTGCCCCTATATAGCATCCTCTCCCTCATGTGCCCCTATATAGCATCAACTCCCTCATGTGCCCCTATATACCATCCTCTCCCTCATGTGCCCCTATATAGCATCCTCTCCCTCATGTGCCCCTATATAGCATCATCTCCCTCATGTGCCCCTATATAGCATCCTCTCCCTCATTTGCCCCTATATAGCATCCTCTCCCTCATGTGCCCCTATATAGTATCCTCTCCCTCATGTGCCCCTATGTAGCGTCATCTCCCTCATGTGCCCCTATATAGCATCATCTCCCTCATGTGCCCCTATATAGCATCCTCTCCCTCATGTGCCCCATATAGCATCCTCTCCCTCATGTGCCCCTATATAGCATCCTCTCCCTCATGTGCCCCTATATAGCATCAACTCCCTCATGTGC
Source organism: Phyllobates terribilis (assembly GCF_046119375.1). Taxonomy (NCBI): domain Eukaryota; kingdom Metazoa; phylum Chordata; class Amphibia; order Anura; family Dendrobatidae; genus Phyllobates; species Phyllobates terribilis. Next base: position 527,911 of record NW_027363646.1, read on the forward strand.
CCCTATATACCATCCTCTCCCTCATGTGCCCCTATATAGCATCCTCTCCCTCATGTGCCCCTATATAGTATCCTCTCCCTCATGTGCCCCTATGTAGCGTCATCTCCCTCATGTGCCCCTATATAGCATCCTCTCCCTCATGTGCCCCTATATAGCATCCTCTCCCTCATTTGCCCCTATATAGCATCATCTCCCTCATGTGCCCCTATATAGTATCCTCTCCCTCATGTGCCCCTATGTAGCGTCATCTCCCTCATGTGCCCCTATATAGCATCATCGCCCTCATGTGCCTCTATATAGCATCCTCTCCCTCATGTGCCCCATATAGCATCCTCTCCCTCATGTGCCCCTATATAGCATCCTCTCCCTCATGTGCCCCTATATAGCATTCTCTCCCTCATGTGCCCCTATATAGCATTCTCTCCCTCATGTGCCCCTATATAGCATCAACTCCCTCATGTGCCCCTATATAGCATCCTCTCCCTCATGTGCCCCTATATAGCATTCTCTCCCTCATGTGCCCCTATATAGCATTCTCTCACTCATGTGCCCCTATATAGCATCATCTCCCTCATGTGCCCCTATATAGTATCCTCTCCCTCATGTGCCCATATATAGCATCTTCTCCCTCATGTGCCCCTATATAGCATCATCTCCCTCATGTGCCCCTATATAGCATCATCTCCCTCATGTGCCCCTATATAGCATCATCTCCCTCATGTGCCCCTATATAGCATCCTCTCCCTCATTTGCCCCTATATAGCATCCTCTCCCTCATGTGCCCCTATATAGTATCCTCTCCCTCATGTGCCCCTATGTAGCGTCATCTCCCTCATGTGCCCCTATATAGCATCCTCTCCCTCATGTGCCCCTATATAGCATCCTCTCCCTCATTTGCCCCTATATAGCATCATCTCCCTCATGTGCCCCTATATAGTATCCTCTCCCTCATGTGCCCCTATGTAGCGTCATCTCCCTCATGTGCCCCTATATAGCATCATCGCCCTCATGTGCCTCTATATAGCATCCTCTCCCTCATGTGCCCCATATAGCATCCTCTCCCTCATGTGCCCCTATATAGCATCATCTCCCTCATGTGCCCCTATATAGTATCCTCTCCCTCATGTGCCCATATATAGCATCTACTCCCTCATGTGCCCCTATATAGCATCATCTCCCTCATGTGCCCCTATATAGCATCATCTCCCTCATGTGCCCCTATATAGCATCATCTCCCTCATGTGCCCCTATATAGCATCCTCTCCCTCATTTGCCCCTATATAGCATCCTCTCCCTCATGTGCCCCTATATAGTATCCTCTCCCTCATGTGCCCCTATGTAGCGTCATCTCCCTCATGTGCCCCTATATAGCATCCTCTCCCTCATGTGCCCCTATATAGCATCCTCTCCCTCATTTGCCCCTATATAGCATCATCTCCCTCATGTGCCCCTATATAGTATCCTCTCCCTCATGTGCCCCTATGTAGCGTCATCTCCCTCATGTGCCCCTATATAGCATCATCGCCCTCATGTGCCTCTATATAGCATCCTCTCCCTCATGTGCCCCTATATAGCATCCTCTCCCTCATGTGCCCCTATATAGCATCAACTCCCTCATGTGCCCCTATATAGCATCCTCTCCCTCATGTGCCCCTATATAGCATTCTCTCCCTCATGTGCCCCTATATAGCATTCTCTCCCTCATGTGCCCCTATATAGCATCATCTCCCTCATGTGCCCCTATATAGTATCCTCTCCCTCATGTGCCCATATATAGCATCTTCTCCCTCATGTGCCCCTATATAGCATCATCTCCCTCATGTGCCCCTATATAGCATCATCTCCCTCATGTGCCCCTATATAGCATCATCTCCCTCATGTGCCCCTATATAGCATCCTCTCCCTCATTTGCCCCTATATAGCATCCTCTCCCTCATGTGCCTCTATATAGTATCCTCTCCCTCATGTGCCCCTATGTAGCGTCATCTCCCTCATGTGCCCCTATATAGCATCCTCTCCCTCATGTGACCCTATATAGCATCCTCTCCCTCATTTGCCCCTATATAGCATCATCTCCCTCATGTGCCCCTATATAGTATCCTCTCCCTCATGTGCCCCTATGTAGCGTCATCTCCCTCATGTGCCCCTATATAGCATCATCGCCCTCATGTGCCTCTATATAGCATCCTCTCCCTCATGTGCCCCATATAGCATCCTCTCCCTCATGTGCCCCTATATAGCATCCTCTCCCTCATGTGCCCCTATATAGCATTCTCTCCCTCATGTGCCCCTATATAGCATTCTCTCCCTCATGTGCCCCTATATAGCATCATCTCCCTCATGTGCCCCTATATAGTATCCTCTCCCTCATGTGCCCATATATAGCATCTTCTCCCTCATGTGCCCCTATATAGCATCATCTCCCTCATGTGCCCCTATATAGCATCATCTCCCTCATGTGCCCCTATATAGCATCATCTCCCTCATGTGCCCCTATATAGCATCCTCTCCCTCATTTGCCCCTATATAGCATCCTCTCCCTCATGTGCCCCTATATAGTATCCTCTCCCTCATGTGCCCCTATGTTGCGTCATCTCCCTCATGTGCCCCTATATAGCATCATCTCCCTCATGTGCCCCTATATAGCATCCTCTCCCTCATGTGCCCCATATAGCATCCTCTCCCTCATGTGCCCCTATATAGCATCCTCTCCCTCATGTGCCCCTATATAGCATCAACTCCCTCATGTGCCCCTATATACCATCCTCTCCCTCATGTGCCCCTATATAGCATCCTCTCCCTCATGTGCCCCTATATAGCATCATCTCCCTCATGTGCCCCTATATAGCATCCTCTCCCTCATTTGCCCCTATATAGCATCCTCTCCCTCATGTGCCCCTATATAGTATCCTCTCCCTCATGTGCCCCTATGTAGCGTCATCTCCCTCATGTGCCCCTATATAGCATCCTCTCCCTCATGTGCCCCTATATAGCATCCTCTCCCTCATTTGCCCCTATATAGCATCATCTCCCTCATGTGCCCCTATATAGTATCCTCTCCCTCATGTGCCCCTATGTAGCGTCATCTCCCTCATGTGCCCCTATATAGCATCATCGCCCTCATGTGCCTCTATATAGCATCCTCTCCCTCATGTGCCCCATATAGCATCCTCTCCCTCATGTGCCCCTATATAGCATCCTCTCCCTCATGTGCCCCTATATAGCATTCTCTCCCTCATGTGCCCCTATATAGCATTCTCTCCCTCATGTGCCCCTATATAGCATCATCTCCCTCATGTGCCCCTATATAGTATCCTCTCCCTCATGTGCCCATATATAGCATCTTCTCCCTCATGTGCCCCTATATAGCATCATCTCCCTCATGTGCCCCTATATAGCATCATCTCCCTCATGTGCCCCTATATAGCATCATCTCCCTCATGTGCCCCTATATAGCATCCTCTCCCTCATGTGCCCCATATAGCATCCTCTCCCTCATGTGCCCCTATATAGCATCCTCTCCCTCATGTGCCCCTATATAGCATCAACTCCCTCATGTGCCCCTATATACCATCCTCTCCCTCATGTGCCCCTATATAGCATCCTCTCCCTCATGTGCCCCTATATAGCATCATCTCCCTCATGTGCCCCTATATAGCATCCTCTCCCTCATTTGCCCCTATATAGCATCCTCTCCCTCATGTGCCCCTATATAGTATCCTCTCCCTCATGTGCCCCTATGTAGCGTCATCTCCCTCATGTGCCCCTATATAGCATCCTCTCCCTCATGTGCCCCTATATAGCATCCTCTCCCTCATTTGCCCCTATATAGCATCATCTCCCTCATGTGCCCCTATATAGTATCCTCTCCCTCATGTGCCCCTATGTAGCGTCATCTCCCTCATGTGCCCCTATATAGCATCATCGCCCTCATGTGCCTCTATATAGCATCCTCTCCCTCATGTGCCCCATATAGCATCCTCTCCCTCATGTGCCCCTATATAGCATCCTCTCCCTCATGTGCCCCTATATAGCATTCTCTCCCTCATGTGCCCCTATATAGCATTCTCTCCCTCATGTGCCCCTATATAGCATCATCTCCCTCATGTGCCCCTATATAGTATCCTCTCCCTCATGTGCCCATATATAGCATCTTCTCCCTCATGTGCCCCTATATAGCATCATCTCCCTCATGTGCCCCTATATAGCATCATCTCCCTCATGTGCCCCTATATAGCATCATCTCCCTCATGTGCCCCTATATAGCATCCTCTCCCTCATTTGCCCCTATATAGCATCCTCTTCCTCATGTGCCCCTATATAGTATCCTCTCCCTCATGTGCCCCTATGTAGCGTCATCTCCCTCATGTGCCCCTATATAGCATCATCTCCCTCATGTGCCCCTATATAGCATCCTCTCCCTCATGTGCCCCATATAGCATCCTCTCCCTCATGTGCCCCTATATAGCATCCTCTCCCTCATGTGCCCCTATATAGCATCAACTCCCTCATGTGCCCCTATATACCATCCTCTCCCTCATGTGCCCCTATATAGCATCCTCTCCCTCATGTGCCCCTATATAGCATCATCTCCCTCATGTGCCCCTATATAGTATCCTCTCCCTCATGTGCCCCTATGTAGCGTCATCTCCCTCATGTGCCCCTATATAGCATCATCTCCCTCATGTGCCCCAATATAGTATCCTCTCCCTCATGTGCCCCTATGTAGCGTCATCTCCCTCATGTGCTCCTATATAGCATCATCTCCCTCATGTGCCTCTATATAGCATCATCTCCCTCATGTGCCCCATATAGCATCCTCTCTCTCATGTGCCCCTATATAGCATCATCTCCCTCATGTGCCCCTATATAGCATCATCTCCCTCATGTGCCCCATATAGCATCCTCTCTCTCATGTGCCCCTATATAGCATCATCTCCCTCATGTGCCTCTATATAGCATCATCTCCCTCATGTGCCCCTATATAGCATCATCTCCCTCATGTGCCCCTATATAGTATCCTCTCCCTCATGTGCCCCATATAGCATCCTCTCCCTCATGTGCCCCTATATAGCATCCTCTCCCTCATGTGCCCCTATATAGCATCAACTCCCTCATGTGCCCCTATATACCATCCTCTCCCTCATGTGCCCCTATATAGCATTCTCTCCCTCATGTGCCCCTATATAGTATCCTCTCCCTCATGTGCCCCTATGTAGCGTCATCTCCCTCATGTGCCCCTATATAGCATCATCTCCCTCATGTGCCCCTATATAGCATCCTCTCCCTCATGTGCCCCATATAGCCTCCTCTCCCTCATGTGCCCCTATATAGCATCCTCTCCCTCATGTGCCCCTATATAGCATCATTTCCCTCATGTGCCCCTATATAGCATCCTCTCCCTCATGTGCCCCTATATAGCATCCTCTCCTTCATGTGCCCCTATGTAGCATCATCTCCCTCATGAGCCCTTATATAGCATCATCTCCCTCATGTGCCCCTATATAGCACCTCCCATCCCAACATGTGCCCCTATATAGCATCCTCTCCCTCATGTGCCCCTATATAGCATCCTCTCCCTCATGTGCCCCTATATAGCATCCTCTCCCTCATGTGCCCCTATATAGCATCCTCTCCTTCATGTGCCCCTATGTAGCATCATCTCCTTCATGTGCCCCTATGTAGCATCATCTCCCTCATGAGCCCTTATATAGCATCATCTCCCTCATGTGCCCCTATATAGCACCTCCCATCCCAACATGTGCCCCTATATAGCATCCTCTCCCTCATGTGCCTCTATATAGCATCCTCTCCCTCATGTGCCCCTATATAGCATCCTCTCCCTCATGTGCCCCTTTATAGCATCAACTGCCTCATGTGCCCCTATATACCATCCTCTCCCTCATGTGCCCCTATATAGCATCCTCTCCCTCATGTGCCCCTATATAGCATCATCTCCCTCATGTGCCCCTATATAGTATCCTCTCCCTCATGTGCCCCTATGTAGCGTCATCTCCCTCATGTGCCCCTATATAGCATCATCTCCCTCATGTGCCCCTATATAGTATCCTCTCCCTCATGTGCCCCTATGTAGCGTCATCTCCCTCATGTGCCCCTATATAGCATCATCTCCCTCATGTGCCTCTATATAGCATCCTCTCCCTCATGTGCCCCATATAGCATCCTCTCCCTCATGTGCCCCTATATAGCATCCTCTCCCTCATGTGCCCCTATATAGCATCAACTCCCTCATGTGCCCCTATATACCATCCTCTCCCTCATGTGCCCCTATATAGCATCCTCTCCCTCATGTGCCCCTATATAGTATCCTCTCCCTCATGTGCCCCTATGTAGCGTCATCTCCCTCATGTGCCCCTATATAGCATCCTCTCCCTCATGTGCCCCATATAGCCTCCTCTCCCTCATGTGCCCCTATATAACATCCTCTCCCTCATGTGCCCCTATATAGCATCATTTCCCTCATGTGCCCCTATATAGCATCCTCTCCCTCATGTGCCCCTATATAGCATCCTCTCCTTCATGTGCCCCTATGTAACATCATCTCCCTCATGTGCCCCTATATAGCACCTCCCACCCCAACATGTGCCCCTATATAGCATCCTCTCCCTCATGTGCCCCTATATAGCATCCTCTCCCTCATGTGCCCCTATATAGCATCATCTCCCTCATGTGCCCCTATGTAGCGTCATCTCCCTCATGTGCCCCTATATAGCATCATCTCCCTCATGTGTCTCTATATAGCATCCTCTCCCTCATGTGCCCCATATAGTATTGTCTCCCTCATGTGCCCCTATATAGCATCCACTCCCTCATGTGCCCCTTTATAGCATCATCTCCCTCATGTGCCCCTATATAGCATCATCTCCCTCATGTGCCTCTATATAGCATCCTCTCCTTCATGTGCCCCTATGTAGCATCATCTCCCTCATGTGCCCTTATATAGCATCATCTCCCTCATGTGCCCCTATATAGCACCTCCCTCCCCATCATATGCCCCTATATAGCATCGTCTCCCTCATGTGCCCCTATATAGCATCCACTCCCGCATGTGCCCCTATGTAGCATCATCTCCCTCATGTGCCCCTATATAGCATCATCTCCCTCATGTGCCCCTATATAGCATCATCTCCGTCATTTGCCCCTATATAGCATCCACTCCCTCATGTGCCCCTATATAGCATCATCTCCCTCATGTGCCCCTATATAGCATCATCTCCCTCATGTGCCCTATATAACATCCTCTCCCTCATGTGCCCCATATAGCATCCTCTCCCTCATGTGCCCCTATATAGCATCATCTCCCTCATGTGCCCCTATATAGCATCATCTCCCTCATGTGCCCCTATATAGCATCCTCTCCCTCATGTGCCCCTATATAGCATCATCTCCCTCATGTGCCCCTATATAGCACCTCCCTCCCCATCATGTGCCCCTATATAGCATCATCTCCTTCATGTGCCCCTATGTAGCATCATCTCCCTCATGTGCACTTATATAGCATCATCTCCCTCATGTGCCCCTATATAGCACCTCCCATCCCAACATGTGCCCCTATATAGCATCGTCTCCCTCATGTGCCCCTATGTAGCATCATCTCCCTCCCCATCATGTGCCCCTATGTAGCATCATCTCCCTCATGTGCCGTTATATAGCATCATCTCCCTCATGTGCCCCTATATAGTACCTCCCTCCCCATCATGTGCCCCTATATAGTACCTCCCTCCCCATCATGTGCCCCTATATATCATCGTCTCCCTCATGTGCCCCTATATAGCATCCACTCCCTCATGTGCCCCTATGTAGCATCATCTCCCTCATGTGCCCCTATATAGCATCATCTCCCTCATGTGCCCCTATATAGCATCATCTCCTTCATGTGCCCCTATGTAGCATCCAATCCCTCATGTGCCCCTATGTAGCATCCTCTCCCTCATGTGCCTCTATATAGCATCATCTCCATCATGTGCCCCTATATAGCATCCTCTCCCTCATGTGCCCCTATATAGCATCATCTCCTTCATGTGCCCCTATATAGCATCATCTCCCTCATGTGCCCCTATATAGCATCATCTCCCTCATGTGCCCCTATATAGCATCTCCCTCCCCATCATGTGCCCCTATATAGCATCTCCCTCCCCATCATGTGCCCCTATATAGCACCTCCCTTCCCATCATGTGCCCCTATATAGCATCTCCCTCCCCATCATGTGCCCTATATAGCATCTCCCTCCCCATCATGTGCCCCTATATAGCATCTCCCTCCCCATCATGTGCCCTATATAGCATCTCCCTCCCCATCATGTGCCCCTATATAGCATCTCCCTCCCCATCATGTGCCCCTATATAGCATCTCCCTCCCCATCATGTGCCCCTATATAGCATCTCCCTCCCCATCATGTGCCCCTATATAGCATCTCCCTCCCCATCATGTGCCCCTATATAGCATCTCCCTCCCCATCATGTGCCCCTATATAGCATCTCCCTCCCCATCATGTGCCCTATATAGCATCTCCCTGCCCATCATGTGCCCCTATATAGCATCTCCCTCCCCATCATGTGCCCCTATATAGCATCTCCCTCCCCATCATGTGCCCCTATATAGCACCTCCCTTCCCATCATGTGCCCCTATATAGCATCTCCCTCCCCATCATGTGCCCTATATAGCATCTCCCTCCCCATCATGTGCCCCTATATAGCATCTCCCTCCCCATCATGTGCCCTATATAGCATCTCCCTCCCCATCATGTGCCCCTATATAGCATCTCCCTCCCCATCATGTGCCCCTATATAGCATCTCCCTCCCCATCATGTGCCCCTATATAGCATCTCCCTCCCCATCATGTGCCCCTATATAGCATCTCCCTCCCCATCATGTGCCCCTATATAGCATCTCCCTCCCCATCATGTGCCCCTATATAGCATCTCCCTCCCCATCATGTGCCCTATATAGCATCTCCCTCCCCATCATGTGCCCCTATATAGCATCTCCCTCCCCATCATGTGCCCCTATATAGCATCTCCCTCCCCATCATGTGCCCCTATATAGCATCTCCCTCCCCATCATGTGCCCCTATATAGCATCTCCCTCCCCATCATGTGCCCCTATATAGCATCTCCCTCCCCATCATGTGCCCTATATAGCATCTCCCTCCCCATCATGTGCCCCTATATAGCATCTCCCTCCCCATCATGTGCCCATATATAGCATCTCCCTCCCCATCATGTGCCCCTATATAGCATCTCCCTCCCCATCATGTGCCCATATATAGCATCTCCCTCCCCATCATGTGCCCCTATATAGCATCTCCCTCCCCATCATGTGCCCCTATATAGCATCTCCCTCCCCATCATGTGCCCTATATAGCATCTCCCTCCCCATCATGTGCCCATATATAGCATCTCCCTCCCCATCATGTGCCCATATATAGCATCTCCCTCCCCATCATGTGCCCCTATATAGCATCTCCCTCCCCATCATGTGCCCCTATATAGCATCTCTCTCCCCATCATGTGCCCCTATATAGCATCTCTCTCCCCATCATGTGCCCCTACATAGAATCACCCCCCCCCCCCCATTCACTGACTACCCTGCCCATTCATTAAAATAAAAATACCTTCCTGTGCTCCCCACGTCTTCTGCAGCTTCATGTCGGTGTGGTCTTCTACAGGGCCGCCGACCGATCAGAGGCTGCTCGCTGGCTGCAGCCCGCCGGCCAGAGGCCTCTTCAGATCACTGCAATGCGCTGCGCACTGACATCAGCGCCCGGCGCGTAGCAGTGACGTTCAATGTCCGCCGGCCTATCAGTGGCCGAACGCTGACGCGTGCGGCTTTGATTGGCCGGCGGCCTTTGAACGTCACTGCTATGCACCGTATGTGCGCAGCGCATAGCAGAAGACAACAGATGTCTGTGACTTCTATCTGAGTTCAGGATAACTTCTCGTTTGAGGTCAAGGGCTAAGAATTTACATATGAATCAATGGGCATATTTGTGAGATGTAATATCTTGTATATACAGTGGGTACAGAAAGTATTCAGACCTCTTTAAATTTTTCACTCTTTGTTTCATTGCAGCCATTTGGTAAATTCTAAAAAGTTCATTTTTTTTTCTTATTAAAGTACACTCTGCACCCCATCATGTCTGAAAAAAACAGAAATGTAGAAATTTTTGCAAATTTATTAAAAAGAAAAACTGAAATATCACATGGTCATAAGTATTCAGACCCTTTGCTCCGTATTGAGTAAAAGCACCCTTTTGAGCTAGTACAGCCATGAGTCTTCTTGGGAATGATGCAACAAGTTTTTCACACCTGGATTTAGGGATCCTCTGCCATTCTTCCTTGCAGATCCTCTCCAGTTCTGTCAGGTTGGATGATGAACATTGGTGGACAGCCATTTTCAGGTCTCTCCAGAGATGCTCAATTGGGTTTAGGTCAGGGCTCTGGCTGGGCCAGTCAAGAATGGTCACAGAGTTGTTCTGAAGCCACTCCTTTGTTATTTTAGCTGTGTGCTTAGGGTCATTATCTTGTTGGACTTCGGCCAAGTCTGAGGTCCAGAGCACTCTGGAAGAGGATATCTCTGTACTTGACTGCATTCATGTTTCCTTCAATTGCAACCAGTCGTCCTGTCCCTGCAGCTGAAAAACACCCCATAGCATGATGCTGCCACCACCATGTTTCACTGTTGGGATTGTATTGGGCAGGTGATGAGCAGTGCCTGTTTTTCTCCACACATACTGCTCAGAATTATCACCAAAAAGTTCTATCTTCATCTCATCAGACCAGAGAATCTTATTTCTCATAGTCAGGGAGCCCCTCATGTGATTTTGAGCAAACTCTATGCGAGCTTTCATATGTCTTGCACTGAGGAGAGGCTTCCGTCGGACCACTGTGCCATAAAGGGCCAACTGGTGGAGGGCTGCAGTGATAGTTGACTTTTTGGAACTTTCTCCCATCTCCCTATTACATCTCTGGAGCTCAGCCCCAGTGTTCTTGGAGTTCTTCCTTACCTCTCTCACCAAGACTCTTCTCCCACGATTGCTCAGTTTGGCTGGACGGCCAGGTCTAGGAAGACTTCTGGTGGTCCCAAACGTATTCCATTTAAGGATTATGGAGGCCACTGTGCTCTTAAGAACCTTGAGTAATGCAGAAATTCTTTTGTAACCTTGGCCAGATCTGTGTCTTGCCACAATTCTGTCTCTGACTTCCTTGGGCAGTTGCTTTGAGCTCATGATTCTCATTTGGTCTGACATGCACTGTGAGCTGTGAGGTCTTATATAGACAGGTGTGTGCCTTTCCAAATAAAGTCCTAACAGTTTAATTAAACACAGCTGGACTCCAATGAAGGAGTAGAACCATCTCAAGGAGGATCACAAGGAAATGGACAGCATGTGACTTAAATATGAGTGTCTGAGCAAAGGGTCTGAATACTCATGACCACGTGATATTTCAGTTTTTCTTTCTTAATACATTTGCAAAAATTTCTACATTTCTGTTTTTTTTCAGTCAAGATGGGGTGCAGAGTGTACTTTAATGATAAAAAAATGAACTTTTTAGAATTTACCAAATGGCTGCAATGAAACAAAGAGTGAAAAATGTAAAGGGGTCTGAATACTTTCTGTACCCACTGTATATCGACATTGAAGCATATTCAATATTATATTGCTGCCTTGCTGACCTTTCTGCATATTTTGGACTCGAGATTGTCTCTTAGTCTTATATTATATATTGTTTTCATACCCTGCAGACATTGTTTCTATGTGGTTACAGTGGATGATTTATATATATATATATATATATATATATATATATATATATTTATAATCCTGTTACTATCATACTAGCCCTGTGCTATCCCTCTCTTTTGGTGTTCAGGAACTTTTAGGGATAGACGACTTGTGAGTGGAGGCTTCATTGTCGTCAGGGCGGGCTCCAAGTTTTTGTCGGCCCTGGGCGAAAGAGTCTCAGTGGGCCCCTTTAACACATGCCACGATTCATGATGCACAGATACCGCAGAGAAATATATACTGTATATATAGTACAAGGCCAAATAATTCACTTACATTACATGAGCGATATCTATAGTAAATTCCACAATAGCTCAGAAACCGGTGTATCGCTCCATACAATATTGGCCCCCATAAAATGCTCCATACAGAATACTGGCCCCAATATAACATTCCATACGGATACTGGCCCCCTTATAATGCTCCATACAGGATACTGGTCCACATATAATGCTCCATACAGAATACTGGCCCTCATATAACGCTCCATGCTGGCTGTGCCCCCACATAAAGCTCCATGCAGGTTGTTCCCCCTATATAATGCCTCATGCAGGCTGTCCCCCCCCACATAATGCCCCACGCAGGCTGTTCCCCCTTATAATGCCGCATGCATGCTGTTCCCCCCATATAATGCCCCATGCATTAAGTCACCCCCCACTTATAATGTCCCATGCATTATGTCACCCCCCCTTATAATGCCCCAAGTACACACCTCATTTCTCACCTGCTGCCGCTGCTCAGCTCTGGACTCCAGCGTTGCCGGCATCTTCCCGCTGTGACGGTTCAGGAGAAGGCACGGTGGAAAGATGTCACTGTGTGTCCACGCCCTCTGTCCTGAGACATCACAGTCAGAGTACGCGGAAGAGACTGGAGCTGCTGCGGAGGCACGGAAAGGGGTAAGTATTGTGCCGGCTGCCGGGGCCCTGAGTAAGCACTCTCCTCCGCTCACGGGTCCCATAGTGCAGCAGGGTGCCCCGAAGTCGAGTGGGCCCCCCCCCGCCTGCTCAGGGCTCGGAACTTGCCCGGGTACACAGGGTGCTGGCGCCAGGCCTGATTGTTGTACAAATTCTAAGGTGCCAACCCCTGTGGTCAGGAAGGGTCATCCTAGAGGACAATAGGAGATGACTAGTATCATTGATATGTTATGATATTTATTCAATCCCGCTGTTATCATATTACGGGTGGACGAACCTTCTGTTCCCACCCTACACTTGCTCTCCAAGGTCCATAAGAGTCTTCAAGACCCTCCGGGACGCCCCATTGTCTCCGGCAATGGGAGTCTATCTGAACCAATTTCTAGATTCTTGGATTACTATCTAAAACCTATTGCTATGGAACTTCCATCTTTCATCAAAGACAGTACAGAAGTTTAACAGAGATTGGATAATATTCATATTGATTTGGATATGTTTCTCATCACGTGATGTAGAATCATTATATACTTGAATTTCACATGAATATGGATTATCCTCTACTAGGTTTTTGCTATCAGACTGCGTTTGGATGAATCTCTTGTGGATTTTCTCATGATTCTTTTGGAATATGTTTTGTTACATAATTATTTTGTATTCAAAGGTCACTATTACCTACAGAAGAGAGAAGTGGCAATGGGCGCTTGGGCCTCATCTTCCACAGAGGTGTATCTAGGCTTTCTGGCACCCGGGGTAACAGTTCAGTTTGGCGCCCCCCTCCCCCCAAGCACATATGCGATTTGCACACTTAGTCACGTGCTGATGAGCTGTTCTGCCTAATTCTCTCAATGTTCAGTGAAAAACTGAGAGAACCAGAAAGAGAAGCGAGTTGTCACATGACTGTAAGTATGAAAATCGCATATGAGTGAGGTATCCATGTGATGGCTGCTGGCAGCTGCAAGCAGAGCTGAATCCTGACAGCGAGTATATTACACACAGTTAGGATTGGCTACAAGTCTTCATTGTATAATTAAAGGGCTTGTCCAGGTTTGAGATTAAAGTCTGCAGTCACTCTATGTGACTGCATGCTTCTGAATTCTCACAGCACATGCACTGCACACTTTTAGGATTCTGCCTTGAACAAGTATGTGATTTGTACATGTCTGGCCACATTCCGATTAGACGTGTCCGGCATCGCTTAATTCGTTGTCATTGAGTGAGGCCACGCATGTTTAGTCGGCATCTGACCGCAAGTATACAAATCGCCGGCACGAGAGAATCCTGATAATGTGCAGTGCGCACTGTGAGAAGTCAGAAGTCTGCAGTAACATAGAATGACTGCAGACTCATCACAAACTTAAATAACCCCTTTAATGCTTCTAACAAATAAAAATATGAGAATTAGTCAGTATCACAAAAAACATTTACATCCAGGTACCTGATAGATGACGTTGTCTCTGGAATCGTTCTTTCTTCTTCATCTTGACCAAACGCCATGATGAGTTTTCTCATCCACAGCTGGTCTCTGTAGACTTTCATCTTCTCCGGTCTTCTGCAGCACATCCCCACACAATGCCCTTAAAGATAGCAGATGCTCCTGAATAAAAATATCTGCCCTACGCTGAACCCCTGAATAAATAATTGCCCCTCACTATATTCCCTGCACAAAATATCACCCCCACAGTGCCCCTCTTATGCTACATGTCCTCCACATTGCCCTCCCCTTACCATACTGGGCCTCCGCTTCACACTGCCCTCTCACACGGTGTCCCCCCTATAGGACCCAGTGTCTATACTGTGCCCCCTCATCACACTCCCCCTCCTTGACTTTCTGTCCCTTCCTGGCTGTGCCCTTACACTGTCCCCCCATACTATACCCCCAACACTACTCAGTCTCTATTCTGTGTCCACTCTCACTTTTCTCCACCCATTATTTCCCCCTCCTCCTCATACTGTCTTCTCTCACATCCCACTGCTAACCATACTGTCACCTCATATATTTACCCTCACACACACCCCCAATTCCCCATACTGTGTCTGCACACATCACCCTCGCTCCCCATGATGTGTCCGTATACATTCACCTCTTTCACTCCCCATATTGCGTACGCACCCATTCTCCCCATTCTGAGTCCGCACCAATCACCCACACACAAAATCTTCCCCACCCTCCCCCCACACTAAATCCCCCCCACCCACACAATAAATCTTACCCCACACTAAATCTTCCCCAGCCATACAATAAATCTCCCCCCAGCCATACAATAAATCTCCCCACATAGTAAATCTTCCCCAGCCATATAATAAATCTCCCCCCAGTCATACTATAAATCTAGCCCCATAGTAAATCTTCCCCCAGCCATATCATAAATCACCCATCATGGTATATCGCCCCCTGCCAAACAATAAATCTCCCCCCATAAATACAATAAATCTCCCCCTATAGTAAATCACCCCCCAGCCATATCATAAATCAACCCCTGTAGTAAATCACCCCCCAGTCATACTATAAATCACCCCCCAAAGTAAATCACCCCCCAGCCATACCATAAATCACCCTCCTAGTAAATCACACACCCAGCCATATCATAAATCACCCCCTATAGTAAATCACCCCACAGCCATACCATAAATCACCTCCGTAGTAAATCAACCCCTAGTCATAACATAAATCACCCTGTATAGTAAATTACCCCCATGGTAAATCACCCCCAGCCATACCATAAATCATCTCCCATAGTAAATCACCCCAAAGACATACCATAAATCACCTCCCCATATTATATCAAACCCCATCCATACAATAAATCTTCCCAATACAAAATTATGCCCTAGCCATACCATAAATCATCCCCTATAGTAAATCACCCCCCAGACATACCATAAATCACCCCCCAGCCCTACCATAAATCACCGCCCATAGTAAATCAACCCCCAGCCATACCATAAATCACCCCCAGCCATACCATAAATCACCCCTCATAGTAAATCACCCCCCAGCCATACCATAAATCACCCTTCACCCATACCATAAATCAACCCCCATAGTAAGTCACCTCCAGACATATCATAAATCACTGCCTAGAGTAAATCCCCCCTATCAATACCAAAAATCAGTCCCCATAGTAAATCACCCCTCAGCCATACAATAAATCACCCCCAATACTAAATTAAGCCCTAGCCATACCATAAATCATACTCTATAGTAAATCACCCCAGTCATATTATAAATCACCCCTCATAGTAAATCACCCCCCAGCCAGACCATAAATCACCCCTCATAGTAAATCACCCCACAGCCATACTGTAAATCACCTCCCAGAGTAAATCACTTCCCAGCCATACCATAAATCACCCTCTATAGTAAATCACCCCTCATAGTACATCACCCCTTATAGTAAATCACCCCCCAGCCATACCATAAATCACTCCCCAGCCATAACATAAATCACTCCCCAGCCAAACCATAAATCACCCCAACCATACCATAAATCACCCCCATAGTAAATCACCCCCACCATACAATAAATCACCACCATAGTTAATCAACCCTTAATCATAGCATAAATCACCCCCTATAGTAAATCACCCTTCATAGTAAATCATCCCCCAGCCATACCATAAATCACCCCTCATAGTAAATCATCCCCCAGCCATACCATAAATCACCCCTCAGTCATACCATCTATCACCACCCATAGTAAATCACCTCCCCAGCCATAGCATAAATCACCCCCCCAGAGTAAATCACCCCTAACCATTCCATAAATAACCACCCATAGTAAGTCATCCCCAAGCCATACCATAAATCACCGCCCATAGTAAATCAACCCCCAGCCATACCATAAATCACCCCCAGCCATACCATAAATCACCCCCCAGCCATACCATAAATCACCCCCATATAGTATATCACCCCCCAACCATACCATAAATCATCCCCAGTCATACCATAAATCACTCCCCATTGTAAATCACCCCCAAGCCATACCATAAATCACCCCCCATAGTAAATCACCCCCCAGCCATACCATAAATCACCCCTCATGGTAAATCACCCCCAGCCATACCATAAATCATCTCCCATAGTAAATCACCCCAAAGACATACCATAAATCACCTCCCCATATTATATCAAACCCCATCCATACAATAAATCTTCCCAATACAAAATTATGCCCTAGCCATACCATAAATCATCCCCTATAGTAAATCACCCCCCAGACATACCATAAATCACCCCCCAGCCCTACCATAAATCACCGCCCATAGTAAATCAACCCCCAGCCATACCATAAATCACCCCCAGCCATACCATAAATCACCCCCATATAGTATATCACCCCCCAACCATACCATAAATCATCCCCAGTCATACCATAAATCACTCCTCATTGTAAATCACCCCCAAGCCATACCATAAATCACCCCCCATAGTAAATCACCCCCCAGCCATACCATAAATCACCCCTCATAATAAATCATCCCCCAGCCATACCATAAATCACCCCCCATAGTAAATCACCCCCCAGCCATACCATAAATCACCCCTCAGTCATACCATAAATCACCCCTCATAGTAAATCATCCCCCAGCCATACCATAAATCACCCCTCATAGTAAATCACCCCCCAGCCATACCATAAATCACCCTTCACCCATACCATAAATCAACCCCCATAGTAAGTCACCTCCAGACATATCATAAATCACTGCCTAGAGTAAATCCCCCCTATCAATACCAAAAATCAGTCCCCATAGTAAATCACCCCTCAGCCATACAATAAATCACCCCCAATACTAAATTAAGCCCTAGCCATACCATAAATCATACTCTATAGTAAATCACCCCAGTCATATTATAAATCACCCCTCATAGTAAATCACCCCCCAGCCAGACCATAAATCACCCCTCATAGTAAATCACCCCACAGCCATACTGTAAATCACCTCCCAGAGTAAATCACTTCCCAGCCATACCATAAATCACCCTCTATAGTAAATCACCCCTCATAGTACATCACCCCTTATAGTAAATCACCCCCCAGCCATACCATAAATCACTCCCCAGCCATAACATAAATCACTCCCCAGCCAAACCATAAATCACCCCAACCATACCATAAATCACCCCCATAGTAAATCACCCCCACCATACAATAAATCACCACCATAGTTAATCAACCCTTAATCATAGCATAAATCACCCCCTATAGTAAATCACCCTTCATAGTAAATCATCCCCCAGCCATACCATAAATCACCCCTCATAGTAAATCATCCTCCAGCCATACCATAAATCACCCCTCAGTCATACCATCTATCACCACCCATAGTAAATCACCTCCCCAGCCATAGCATAAATCACCCCCCCAGAGTAAATCACCCCTAACCATTCCATAAATAACCACCCATAGTAAGTCATCCCCAAGCCATACCATAAATCACCGCCCATAGTAAATCAACCCCCAGCCATACCATAAATCACCCCCAGCCATACCATAAATCACCCCCCAGCCATACCATAAATCACCCCCATATAGTATATCACCCCCCAACCATACCATAAATCATCCCCAGTCATACCATAAATCACTCCCCATTGTAAATCACCCCCAAGCCATACCATAAATCACCCCCCATAGTAAATCACCCCCCAGCCATACCATAAATCACCCCTCATGGTAAATCACCCCCAGCCATACCATAAATCACCCCCATAGTAAATCACCCCAGGACATACCATAAATCACCTCCCCATATTATATCAAACCCCATCCATACAATAAATCTTCCCAATACAAAATTATGCCCTAGCCATACCATAAATCATCCCCTATAGTAAATCACCCCCCAGACATACCATAAATCACCCCCCAGCCCTACCATAAATCACCGCCCATAGTAAATCAACCCCCAGCCATACCATAAATCACCCCCAGCCATACCATAAATCACCCCCATATAGTATATCACCCCCCAACCATACCATAAATCATCCCCAGTCATACCATAAATCACTCCCCATTGTAAATCACCCCCAAGCCATACCATAAATCACCCCCATAGTAAATCACCCCCCAGCCATACCATAAATCACCCCTCATAGTAAATCATCCCCCAGCCATACCATAAATCACCCCTCATAGTAAATCACCCCCCAGCCATACCATAAATCACTCCCCATTGTAAATCACCCCCAAGCCATACCATAAATCACCCCCCATAGTAAATCACCCCCCAGCCATACCATAAATCACCCCTCATAGTAAATCATCCCCCAGCCATACCATAAATCACCCCTCATAGTAAATCACCCCCCAGCCATACCATAAATCACCCTTCACCCATACCATAAATCACCCCTCATAGTAAATCACCCCCCAGCCATACCATAAATCACCCTTCACCCATACCATAAATCAACCCCCATAGTAAGTCACCTCCAGACATATCATAAATCACTGCCTAGAGTAAATCCCCCCTATCAATACCAAAAATCAGTCCCCATAGTAAATTACCCCTCAGCCATACAATAAATCACCCCCAATACTAAATTAAGCCCTAGCCATACCATAAATCATACTCTATAGTAAATCACCCCAGTCATATTATAAATCACCCCCCATAGTAAATCACCCCCCAGCCAGACCATAAATCACCCCTCATAGTAAATCACCCCCCAGCCATACTGTAAATCACCTCCCAGAGTAAATCACTTCCCAGCCATACCATAAATCACCCTCTATAGTAAATCAACCCTCATAGTACATCACCCCTTATAGTAAATCACCCCCCAGCCATACCATAAATCACTCCCCAGCCATAACATAAATCACTCCCCAGCCAAACCATAAATCACCCCAACCATACCATAAATCACCCCCATAGTAAATCACCCCCACCATACAATAAATCACCACCATAGTTAATCAACCCTTAATCATAGCATAAATCACCCCCTATAGTAAATCATCCCCCAGCCATACCATAAATCACCCCTCATAGTACATCACCCCTTATAGTAAATCACCCCCCAGCCATACCATAAATCACTCCCCAGCCATAACATAAATCACTCCCCAGCCAAACCATAAATCACCCCAACCATACCATAAATC
Organism: Phyllobates terribilis; assembly: GCF_046119375.1. Classification (NCBI taxonomy): domain Eukaryota; kingdom Metazoa; phylum Chordata; class Amphibia; order Anura; family Dendrobatidae; genus Phyllobates; species Phyllobates terribilis. Next base: position 547,748 of record NW_027363646.1, read on the forward strand.
ACCCCCATAGTAAATCACCCCCACCATACAATAAATCACCACCATAGTTAATCAACCCTTAATCATAGCATAAATCACCCCCTATAGTAAATCACCCTTCATAGTAAATCATCCCCCAGCCATACCATAAATCACCCCTCATAGTAAATCATCCCCCAGCCATACCATAAATCACCCCTCAGTCATACCATCTATCACCACCCATAGTAAATCACCTCCCCAGCCATAGCATAAATCACCCTCCCAGAGTAAATCACCCCTAACCATTCCATAAATAACCACCCATAGTAAGTCATCCCCAAGCCATACCATAAATCACCGCCCATAGTAAATCAACCCCCAGCCATACCATAAATCACCCCCAGCCATACCATAAATCACCCCCCAGCCATACCATAAATCACCCCCATATAGTATATCACCCCCCAACCATACCATAAATCATCCCCAGTCATACCATAAATCACTCCCCATTGTAAATCACCCCCAAGCCATACCATAAATCACCCCCCATAGTAAATCACCCCCCAGCCATACCATAAATCACCCCTCATAGTAAATCATCCCCCAGCCATACCATAAATCACCCCCCATAGTAAATCACCCCCCAGCCATACCATAAATCACCCCTCAGCCATACCATAAATCACCCCTCATAGTAAATCATCCCCCAGCCATACCATAAATCACCCCTCATAGTAAATCACCCCCCAGCCATACCATAAATCACCCTTCACCCATACCATAAATCAACCCCCATAGTAAGTCACCTCCAGGCATATCATAAATCACTGCCTAGAGTAAATCCCCCCTATCAATACCAAAATCAGTCCCCATAGTAAATCACCCCTCAGCCATACAATAAATCACCCCCAATACTAAATTAAGCCCTAGCCATACCATAAATCATACTCTATAGTAAATCACCCCCAGTTATATTATAAATCACCCCCAATAGTAAATCACCCCCCAGCCAGACCATAAATCACCCCTCATAGTAAATCACCCCTCAGCCATACAATAAATCACCCCCAATACTAAATTAAGCCCTAGCCATACCATAAATCATACTCTATAGTAAATCACCCCCAGTCATATTATAAATCACCTCCCAAAGTAAATCACTCCCCAGCCATACCATAAATCACCCTCTATAGTAAATCACCCCTCATAGTACATCACCCCTTATAGTAAATCACCCCCCAGCCATACCATAAATCACTCCCCAGCCATAACATAAATCACTCCCCAGCCAAACCATAAATCACCCCAACCATACCATAAATCACCCCCATAGTAAATCACCCACACCATACAATAAATCACCACCATAGTTAATCAACCCTTAATCATAGCATAAATCACCCCCTATAGTAAATCACCCTTCATAGTAAATCATCCCCCAGCCATTCCATAAATCACCCCTCATAGTAAATCATCCCCCAGCCATACCATAAATCACCCCTCAGTCATACCATCTATCACCACCCATAGTAAATCACCTCCCCAGCCATAGCATAAATCACCCCCCCATAGTAAATCACCCCTAACCATTCCATAAATAACCACCCATAGTAAGTCATCCCCAAGCCATACCATAAATCACCCCCCATTGTAAATCAACCCCCAGCCATACCTTAAATCCCCCCCATAGTAAATCACCATCTAGTCATACCATAAATGACCCTCCAGCCATACCATGAATCACGCCTCATAGTAAATCACCCCCCAGCCATACCATAAATCACCCCCCATAGTAAATTACGCCCTAGCCATACCATAAATCATCTTCTGTAGTAAATCACCCCCAGCCATATTATAAATCACCCCCCATAGTAAATTACCCCCCAGCCATACCATAGTAAATCACCCCCAGCCATATTATAAATCACCCCCCATAGTAAATTACCCCCCAGCCATACCATAAATCACCTCCCAGAGTAAATCACCCCTTAGCCATATTATAAATAACACCCCATAGTAAATCAACCCTCAGCGATTCCATAAATCATCCCCTATAGTAAATCACCCCTCATAGTACATCACCCCTTATAGTAAATCACCCCCAGCCATACCATAAATCACTTCCCAGCCATACCATAAATCACTCCCCAGCCATACCATAAATCACTCCCCAGCCATAACATGAATCAACTTCTATAATAAATTACCTCCATAGTAAATCACCACCCAGCCATACCATAAATCACTCCCCAGCCATACCATAAATCACCCTCTATAGTAAATCACCTCTCATAGTACATCACCCCTTATAGTAAATCACCCCCCAGCCATACCATAAATCACTACCCAGCCATACCATAAATCACTCCCCAGTCATAACATGAATCAACTTCTATAATAAATTACCTCCATAGTAAATCACCACCCAGCCATACCATAAATCACTCCCCAGCCATACCATAAATCACTCCCCAGCCAGACCATAAATCACCCCCCATAGTAAGTCACTCACTAGCCATGAAATAAATCACCCTCTATAGTAAATCAACCCTCATAGTAAATCATCGCCCAGCCATACAATAAATCACCCCTCATAGGAAATCACTCCCAGCCATACCATAAATCACCCCCATAGTAAATCATCCCCCCGCCTTACCATAAATCACCCTTCATAGGAAATCACCCGTAGCCATACCATAAATAACCCCCATAGTAAATCACCTCGCAGCCATAGCATAAATCACCCCCATAGTAAATCACCCCCCAGCCATACCATAAATCACCCCCCATAGTAAATCACTCACTAGCCATAAAATAAATCACCCTCTATAGTAAATCACCCCTCATAGTAAATTATCCACCAGCCATACAATAAATAACCCCTCATAGGAAATCACCCCTAGCCATACCATAAATCACCCCCAACCATACCATAAATAACCCCCATATTAAATCACCCCGCAGCCATGCCATAAATCACCCCCATAGTAAATCATCCCCCCGCCATACAATAAATCACCCCTCATAGGAAATCACCCCTAGCCATACCATAAATCACCCCCAGCCATATGATAAATAACCCCCATAGTAAATCACCCCGCAGCCATAGCATAAAACACCCCCATAGTAAATCATTCCCCTGCCATACATTAAATCATCCCCATAGTTAATCAGCCCTTAGTTATAGCATAAATCACCCCCTATAGTAAATCACCCTTCATAGTAAATCATCCCCCAGCCATACCATAAATCACCCCTCATAGTAAATCATCCCCCAGCCATACCATAAATCACCACTCATAGTAAATCATCCCCCAGCCATACCATAAATCACCCCTCAGTCATACCATCAATCACCTCCCATAGTAAATCACCCCCTAGCCATACTAGAAATCACCTCCTATAGTAAATCACCTCCCCAGCCATAGCATAAATCACCCCCCCATAGTAAGTCACCCCTAGTCATTCCATAAATCACCCCCATTGTAAATCCCCCCCACCCATACAATAAATCATCCCCCACACTAAATCTTCCCCCAGCCATACAATAAATCTCCCCCCCATAGTAAATCTTCCCCCAGCCATATCATAAATCATCCCCTAGCCATGCCATAAATCACTCATCATAGTATATCGCCCCCAACCAAACAATAAATCTCCCCCTTAAATATAATAAATCTCCCCCTATAGTAAATCACCCCAGCCATATCATGAATCACCCCCTATAGTAAATCACCCTCCATAGTAAAACACCCCCCAGCCATAGCATAAATCACCCCCCATAGTAAATCACTCGCCAGCCAAAACCATAAATCACCCCCCTAGTAAATCACCCCCCAGCCATATCATAAATCACCCTCTATAGTAAATCACCCCCCAGCCATACCATAAATCACTCCCCATAGTAAATCACCCCCCAGCCATACAATAAATCACCCCCAATACTAACTTACTCCCTAGCCATACAATAAATCATCCCCTATAGTAAATCACCCCCAGTCATATTATAAATCACCCCCATAGTAAATCAGCCCCAGCCATAGCATAAATCACCCCCCATAGTATATCACCCCCCAATCATACCATAAATCATCCCTTATAGTAAATCACAACTCAGCCATACCATAAATCACCCCCCATAGTAAATCACCCCCCAGCCCTACTATAAATCACCTCCCATAGTAAATCACCCCCCAGCCATACCATAAATCACCCCTCATAGTAAATCACATCCCAGCTATACTATAAATCACCCCCCAGCCATACCATAAATCACCCCTCATAGTAAATCACCTCCCAGCCATACTATAAATCACCCCCAGCCATAATATAAATCACCTCCCATAGTAAATGACCCCCAGTCATATTATAAATCACCCCCCATAGTAAATCACCCCCCAGCCATACCATAAATTACCCCCATAGTAAATCACCCCCTAGCAATACCAAAAATCACCCCATAGTAAATCCCCCCTGACATACCATAAATCACGCCCCAGCCATACCATAAATCACCCCCATAGTAAATCACCCCTAGACATACCATAAATCACCCCCATAGTAAATCACCCCTAGCCATACCATAAATCAACCTCTATAGTAATTCACCCCCCAGCCATACCATAAATCACCCCCATAGTAAATCACCCTCTAGACATACCATAAATGACCCCCATAGTAAATCACCCCTAGCCATACCATAAATCACCCTCTATAGTAATTCACCCCCCAGCCATACCATAAATCACCCCCATAGTAAATCACCCTCTAGACCTACCATAAATCACCCCCATAGTAAATCACCCCTAGCCATACCATAAATCACCCTCTATAGTAAATCACCCCCCAGCCCTACTATAAATCACCTCCCATAGTAAATCACCCCCCAGCCATACCATAAATCACCCCTCATAGTAAATCACATCCCAGCTATACTATAAATCACCCCCCAGCCATACCATAAATCACCCCTCATAGTAAATCACCTCCGAGCCATACTATAAATCACCCCCAGCCATAATATAAATCACCTCCCATAGTAAATGACCCCCAGTCATATTATAAATCACCCCCCATAGTAAATCACCCCCCAGCCATACCATAAATTACCCCCATAGTAAATCACCCCCTAGCAATACCAAAAATCACCCCATAGTAAATCCCCCCTGACATACCATAAATCACGCCCCAGCCATACCATAAATCACCCCCATAGTAAATCACCCCTAGACATACCATAAATCACCCCCATAGTAAATCACCCCTAGCCATACCATAAATCAACCTCTATAGTAATTCACCCCCCAGCCATACCATAAATCACCCCCATAGTAAATCACCCTCTAGACATACCATAAATGACCCCCATAGTAAGTCACCCCTAGCCATACCATAAATCACCCTCTATAGTAATTCACCCCCCAGCCATACCATAAATCACCCCCATAGTAAATCACCCTCTAGACCTACCATAAATCACCCCCATAGTAAATCACCCCTAGCCATACCATAAATCACCCTCTATAGTAATTCACCCCCCAGCCATACCATAAATCACCCCCATAGTAAATCACCCTCTAGACATACCATAAATTACCCCTCATAGTAAATCACCCCCCAGCCATACCATAAATCGCTCCCATAGTAAATCACCCCCCAGCCATACTATAAATCACCCCCTCATAGTAAATTACACCCTAGCCATACCACAAATCATCCTCTGTAGTAAATCACCCCCAGCCATATTATAAATCACCCCCTATAGTAAATTACCCCCCAGCCATACCATAAATCACTCCCATAGTAAATAACCCCCCAGCCATACTATAAATCACCCCCCATAGTAAATCACCCCGTAGCCATACCATAGATCTCCCCCCAGCCATAACATAAATCGCCCCCCTATAGTAAATCATCCCCCAGCCAGAGCATAAATAACCCCCTAGCCATACCATGAATCACCCCTATAGTAAATCGCCCCCAGCCATATTATAAATCACCCCCCATAGTAAATCACCGCTCAGCCATTCCATAAATCATCCCCTATAAGTAAATCACCCCCCAGCCATACCATAAATCAGCCCCCAGCCAAACCATAAATCACCTCCCAGAGTAAATCACCCCCCAGCCATACCATAAATCACCCTCTATAGTAAATCACCCCTCATAGTACATCACCCCTTATAGTAAATCACCCCCAGCCATACCATAAATCACTCCCCAGCCATACCATGAATCACCTTCTATAGTAAATTACCCCCATAGTAAATCACCCCCAGCCATACCATAAATCACCTCCTATACTAAATCACCCCCCAGCCAGACCATAAATCACCCCTCATAGTAAATCACCCCACAGCCATACTGTAAATCACCTCCCAGAGTAAATCACTCCCCAGCCCTACCATAAATCACCCTCTATAGTAAATCACCCCCCAGCCATACCATAAATCACTCCCCAGCCATAACATAGATCACTCCCCAGCCATACCATAAATCACCCCCAACCATACCATAAATCACCCCCATAGTAAATCAACCCCCCCGCCAAGCAATAAATCACCACCATAGTTAATCAACCCTTAATCATAGCATAAATCACCCCCTATAGTAAATCACCCTTTATAGTAAATCATCCCACAGCCATACCATAAATCAACCCTCATAGTAAATTATCCCCCAGCCATACCATAAATCACCCCTCAGTCATACCATCTATCACCACCCATAGTAAATCACCTCCCCAGCCATAGCATAAATCACCCCCCATAGTAAATCACCCCTAACCATTCCATAAATAACCACCCATAGTAAGTCATCCCCAAGCCATACCATAAATCACCCCCGATTGTAAATCAACCCCCAGCCATACCTTAAATCCCCCCATAGTAAATCACCTTCTAGTCATACCATAAATGACCCTCCAGCCATACCATGAATCACGCCTCATAGTAAATCACCCCCCAGCCATACCATAAATCACCCCCCCTAGTAAATTACGCCCTAGCCATACCATAAATCATCCTCTATAGTAAATCACCCCCAGCCATATTATAAATCACCCCCCATAGTAAATTACCCCCAGCCATACCATAAATCACTCCCATAGTAAATCACCCCTCAGCCATACTATAAATCAACCCCCATAGTAAATCACCCCCCAGCCATACTATAAAGCACCCCCCATAGTAAATTACACCCTAGCCATACCATAAATCATCCTCTATAGTAAATCACCCCCAGCCATATTATAAATCACTCCCCATAGTAAATTTCGCCCCAGCCATATCATAAATCAATCCCATAGTAAATCACCCCCAGCCATACTATAAATCAACCCCATAGTAAATCATCCCCTAGCCATACCATAGATCTCCCCCAGCCATACCATAAATTACCCCCTATAGTAAATCACCCCCAGCCATATTATAAATCACCCCCCATAGTAAATCACCCTTCAGCCATTCCATAAATCATCTCCTATGCTAAATCACCCCCCAGCCATATCATAAATCTGCCCCCAGCCATACCATAAATCACCTCCCAGAGTAAATCACACCCAGCCATATTATAAATGACCCCCCATAGTAAATCACCCCTCAGCGATTCCATAAATCATCCCCTATAGTAAATCACCCCCCAGCCTTACCATAAATTAGCACCCAGCCATACCATAAATCACCCTCTATAGTAAATCACCCCTCATAGTACATCACCCCTTATAGTAAATCACCCCCCAGCCATACAATAAATCACTCCCCAGCCATAACATAAATCACTCCCCAGCCATAACATGAATCAACTTCTATAGTAAATTACCTCCATAGTAAATCACCCCCCAGCCATACGATAAATCACTCCCCAGCCATACCATAAATCACTCCCCAGCCATACCATAAATCACCTCCTATAGTAAATCACCCCCCAGCCAGACCATAAATCACCCCCCATAGTAAGTCACTCACTAGCCATAAAATAAATCACCCTCTATAGTAAACCACCCCTCATAGTAAATCATCCCCCAGCCATACAATAAATTACCCCTCATAGGAAATCACCCCTAGCCATACCATAAATAACCCCCATAGTAAATCACCCCGCAGCCATAGCATAAATCACCCCCATAGTAAATCACCCCCCAGCCATACTATAAATCACCCCTATAGTAAATCACCCTCCAGCCATACCATAAATCACCCCCATAGTAAATCACCCCCCAGCCATACCATAAATCACTACCTCATAGTAAATTACTCCCCATAGTAAATCATCCCCCAGCCATACCATAAATCACCTCCCATAGTAAATCAACCCCCAGCCATACCATAAATCACCCCCATAGTAAATCACCCCCCAGCCAGACCATAAATCACCCCCCATAGTAAATCACCGCTAGCCATTCCATTAATCACCCCCCCATAGTAAGTCACTCACTAGCCATAAAATAAATCACCCTCTATAGTAAATCACTCCTCATAGTAAATTATCCCCCAGCCATACAATAAATAACCCCTCATAGGAAATCACCCCTAGCCATACCATAAATCACCCCCAGCCATACCATAAATAACCCCCATATTAAATCACCCCGCAGCCATGACATAAATCACCCCCATAGTAAATCATCCCCCCGCCATACAATAAATCACCGCTCATAGGAAATCACCCCTAGCCATACCATAAATCACCCCCAGCCATACGATAAATAACCCCCATAGTAAATCACCCCGCAGCCATAGCATAAAACACCCCCATAGTAAATCATCCCCCCGCCATACAATAAATCATCCCCATAGTTAATCACCCCTTAGTCATAGCATAAATCACCCCCTATAGTAAATCACCCTTCATAGTAAATCATCCCCCAGCCATACCATAAATCACCCCTCATAGTAAATCATCCCCCAGCCATACCATAAATCACCCCTCATAGTAAATCATCCCCCAGCCATACCATAAATCACCCCTCAGTCATACCATCAATCACCTCCCATAGTAAATCACCCCCTAGCCATACTAGAAATCACCTCCTATAGTAAATCACCTCCCCAGCCATAGCATAAATCACCCCCCCATAGTAAGTCACCCCTAGTCATTCCATAAATCACCCCCCATTGTAAATCCCCCCCACCCATACAATAAATCATCCCCCACACTAAATCTTCCCCCAGCCATACAATAAATCTCCCCCCATAGTAAATCTTCCCCCAGCCATATCATAAATCACCCCCCAGCCATGCCATAAATCACCCATCATAGTATATCGCCCCCAACCAAACAATAAATCTCCCTCTTAAATATAATAAATCTCCCCCTATAGTAAATCACCCCAGCCATATCATGAATCACCCCCTATAGTAAATCACCCTCCATAGTAAATCACCCCCCAGCCATAGCATAAATCACCCCCCATAGTAAATCACTCGCCAGCCAAAACCATAAATCACCCCCCTAGTAAATCACCCCCCAGCCATATCATAAATCACCCCCTATAGTAAATCACCCCCCAGCCACACCATAAATCACTCCCCATAGTAAATCACCCCCCAGCCATACAATAAATCACCCCCAATACTAAATTACTCCCTAGCCATACAATAAATCATCCCCTATAGTAAATCACCCCCAGTCATATTGTAAATCACCCCCATAGTAAATCAGCCTTAGCCATAGCATAAATCACCCCCCAAGCCATAGCATAAATCACCCCCATAGTATATCACCCCCCAATCATACCATAAATCATCCCCTATAATAAATCACAACTCAGCCATACCATAAATCACCCCCCATAGTAAATCACCCCCCAGCCCTACTATAAATCACCTCCCATAGTAAATCACCCCCCAGCCATACCATAAATCACCCCCCATAGTAAATCACATCCCAGCTATATTATAAATTACCCCCCAGCCATACCATAAATCACCCCTCATAGTAAATCACCTCCCAGCAATACTATAAATCACCCCCAGCCATAATATAAATCACCTCCCATAGTAAATGACCCCCAGTCATATTATAAATCACCCTCCCATAGTAAATCACCCCCCAGCCATACCATAAATTACCCCCATAGTAAATCACCCCCTAGCAATACCAAAAATCACCCCATAGTAAATCCCCCCTGACATACCATAAATCACGCCCCAGCCATACCATAAATCACCCCCATAGTAAATCACCCCTAGACATACCATAAATCACCCCCAGAGTAAATCACCCCCATAGTAAATCACCCCTAGCCATACCATAAATCACCCTCTATAGTAATTCAACGCCCAGCCATACCATAAATCACCCCCATAGTAAATCACCCTCTAGTCATACCATAAATGACCCCCCAGCCATACCATAAATTACCCCCATAGTAAATCACCCCCCAGCCATACCATAAATAACCCCCTATAGTAAATCACCCCCCAGCCATAGTATAAATCACCCCCATAGTAAATCACCCCAGACATACCATCAATCACACCCCAGCCATACCATAAATTACCCCCCAGCCATACCTTAAATCACCCCCTATAGTAAATCACCCCCCAGCCATATCATAAATCACCCCAATAGTAAATCACCCCCAGCCATACCATAAATAAACTCCCATAGTAAATCACCCCCCAGCCATACCATAAATTAATACTGAGCCATACCATAAATCACCCTCTATAGTAATTCACCCCCCAGTCATACCATAAATCACCCCCACAGTAAATCACCCTCTAGTCATACCATAAATGACCCCCTAGCCATACCATAAATCAGCCCCCATAGTAAATAACCCACTAGCCAAAGCATAAATAACCCTCCTGTAGTAAATCACCCCCTGTCATACCATAAATCACCCCCAATAGTATATCACCCGCTAGCTATAGCATAAATCACCCCCCATAGTAAATCACCCCCCAGCCATACAATAAATCACCTCCCATAGTAAATCACCCCCCAGCCATAACATAAGTCATCCCCCATAGTAAATCACCTCCCAGCCATACCATAAATCAGCCCCCATAGTAAATCACCCCGCCAGCCACAGCATAAGTCAACCCCCATAGAAAGTCACCCCCAAGCCATACCATAAATCATGCCCATAGTAAATCACCTCCTAGTCATACCATAAATGACCCCATCCATACCATAAAACACCCCCCTATAGTAAATCCACCCCCCCAGCAATAGCATAAATCACCCCATAGTATATCACCCCCCAGCCATACTATAAATCATCCTCCATAGTAAATCACCCCCCAGCCATACAATAAATCACCCCCCCAATAGTAAATTACGTCCTAGCCATACCAAAAACCATCCCCTATAGTAAATCACCCTCAGTCATATTATAAATAACCCCCATAGTAAATCACCCCCCAGGAATACTATAAATCACCCCCCATAGTAAATCACCCCCCCCAGCCATAGCATAAGTCAACCCCCATAGAAAGTCACCCCCAAGCCATACAATAAATCTCCCCCCCAATAGTAAATTACGTCCTAGCCATACCAAAAATCATCCCCTATAGTAAATCACCCTCAGTCATATTATACATCACCCCCATAGTAAATCACCCCCCAGGAATACTATAAATCACCCCCTATAGTAAATCACCCCCCAGCCATACCATAAATCACCCCCAGCCATACCATAAATCACCCCCATTGTAAATCACTCCCCAGCCATACCATAAATCACTCCCCCATAGTAATTCACCCCCCATAGTAAATCACCCCCCATAGTAAATCACCCCCCAGCCATACCATAAATCATCTCCTATAGTAAATCACCCCCAGCCAAACCATAAATCACCCCCATAGTAAATCACCACTCAGCCATACCATAAATCACCCCTTAGTCATACCATAAATCACCCCCCTATAGTTAATCACCCCCCCAGCCATAGCACCAATCACCCCCTATAGTAAATCACCTCCCCAGCCATAGCATAAATCATCTCCCATAGTAAATCACCCATAGCCATTCCATAAATCACCCCAATAGTAAGTCACCCCCAACCACACGATAAATCACCCATCAGTCATACCATAAGTCACCCCCCATATTAAGTCACCCCAAGCCATACTATAAATCACCCACTATAGTAAATCACCCCCCAGCCATACCATAAATCACCCCCATAGTAAATCACCCCCCAGCCATATCATAAATCACCCCCTTAGTAAATCACCCCTAGCCATTCCATAAATCACTGCCCAGCAATACTATAAATCACCCCCTAATAGTAAATTACACCCTAGCCATATCATAAATAATCCCCTATAGTAAAGCACCCCAGTCATATTATAAATCACCCCTCAGCCAAACCATAAATCACCCACCATAGTAAATCACCCCCAAGCTATACCATAAATCACCCCCCAGCCATACCATAAATCACGCCCCTATAGTAAATCACCCGCCAGCAATACCATAAATCACCCCCCAGCCATTCCATAAATCACCCCCATAGTAAATCCTCCCCTGCAGGGCCGGCGTCAGCACCCGGCGCACCCGGGCAAATGCCGGGGCCCTGAGCAGGCAGAGGGGCCCACTGGCGGTCGCGCACCCCGCTGGGCTATGGGCGGAGGAGAGCGGTGTCAGCGCCCGCCCTTCTCCGCCGCTTGCTCAGGGCCCCGGCAGCTGGATACTTACCTCTCCCCGTGCCTCCGCAGATCAGCTGTCTTCCTGCTCTGCGCTCCCTGTGACGTCTAAGGTCAGAGGACGCGGTGACGTCTTTACACCGCGCCCTCCCCTGAGCCGTCACAGGGAGTGCTGAGCGGGAAGACGCTGACAACGCTGGAGTTCGGACCCGAGCAGCGGGCAGCAGGTAGCAGGTGAGGAGAAGGGAGGTGAGTATTTGATTTTTTTTTTTTTAATGTATGGAGGCATGGGGCAGTATAAAGAGAAAGGGGGGGAGGGGGTGGCATCCTCCATGGAGCATTATAAAGAAAGGGGGGGGGCATCCTGCATGAGGCATTATAAAGAGGGGGGGTGACATCCTGCATGAGGCATTATAAAGAGGGGGGGTGACATCCTGCATGAGGCATTATAAAGAGGGGGGGTGACATCCTGCATGGGGCATTATAAAGAGGGGGGGACAGCCTGTATGGGGCATTATAAGGTGGGGAACAGCCTGCATAGTGCATTATAAGGGGGGGGGGTAACAGCCTGCATGGAGCATTATAAGGGGGGGACAGCCTGTATGGGGCATTATGTGGGGGGTAACAGCCTGCATGCAGCATTATATGGGGACCAGTATCCTGTATGGAGCGTTAAAAGGGGACCGGTATCCTGTATGGAGCGTTATAAGGGGACCGGTATCCTGTATGGAGCGTTATATGGGGGCCAGTATCCTGTATGGAGTTTTATAAGGGGATCAGTATCCTGTATGGAGCGTTATATGGGGACCGGTATCCTGTATGGAGCGTTATATGGGGGCCAGTATCCTGTATGGAGTTTTATAAGGGGACCAATATCCTGTATGGAGCGTTATATGGGGGCCAGTATTCTGTACGGAGCCTTATATGGGGGCCAGTATTCCGTATGGAGCCTTATATGGGGGCCACTATTCCGTATGGAGCCTTATATGGGGGCCAGTATTCCGCATGGAGCCTTATATGGGGGCCAGTATTCTGCATGGAGCCTTATATGGGGGCCAGTATTCCGCATGGAGCCTTATATGGGGGCCAGTATTCCGCATGGAGCCTTATATGGGGGTCAGTATTCCGCATGGAGCTTTATATGGGGGCCAGTATTCCGTATGGGGCCTTATATGGGGGCCAGTATTCCGTATGGGGCCTTATATGGGGGCCAGTATTCCTTATGGGGCCTTATATGGGGGCCAGTATTCCCTATGGGGCCTTATATGGGGGCCAGTATTCCGTATGGGGCCTTATATGGGGGCCAGTATTCCGTATGGGGCCTTATATGGGGGCCAGTATTCTGTATGGAGCGTTATATGGGGGACAGTATTCTGTGTGGAGCGATTCACCGGTTTCTGAGCTATTGTGGAATTTACAATAGATATCACTCATGTAATGTAAGAAGTGAAATCTTTGCATTGTACTATATATATATATTTCTCCGCCGTATCTCTGCATCATGAATCATGGTATGTGTTAAAGGGGCCCAGTGAGACTCTTTCGCCCGGGGCCCAGAAAAACCTGGAGCCGGCCCTGCTCCCCTGACACACCATAAATCAGCCCCAGTCATACCATAAATAACCCCCCTATAGTAAATCACCCCCCAGCCATAGCATAAATCACCCTCTATAGTAAATCACCTCCCCAGCCATACCATATATCACCCCTCATAGTAAATCACCCTCCAGCCATACCATAAATCACCCACCATAGTAAATCAACCCCCAGTCATACCATAAATGACCTTAAATAGTAAATTACCCCCATAGTAAATCACCCCCCAGCCATACCATAAATCACCCCACAGTCATACCATAAATCATCCCCCAGCCATACCATCAATCACTCCTCAGTCATACCATAAATCAATCCTCAGTCATAACATAAATCATCACCCATAGTAAATCACCGCCTAGCCATACCATAAATCACCACCCATAGTAAATCGCCCCCTAGCCATAACATAAATCACCTCCTATATTAAATCACCTCCCCCTCCATAGCATAAATCACCACCCCCATAGTAAATCACCCCCTAGTCATACCATAAATCACCCTCTATTGTAAACCACCCCCCAGCCATAGCATAATTCACCCCTATTGTAAATCACCCCCGAGCCATACATAAATCACCCTCTATTGTAAATAACCCCCCAGCCATACCATAAATCCCCCCCATAGTAAATCACCCTCCAGCCAATACCATAAATCACTTCTATAGTAAATCACCCCCCCAGCCATAGCATAAATCATCCCCTAGAGTAAATCACCCCCAGCCATATTATAAATCACCCCCATAGTAAATTACCTCCAAGCATGCCATAAATCACCCCCATAGTAAATTACCTCCAAGCATACCATAAATCACGCCCCATAGTAAATCATCCCCCAGCCATACAATAAATCATCGCCTATAGTAAATCACCCCTTAGCCATACCACAAATCACCCCCCATAATAAATCTCCCCCCCCAGCCATACCATAAATCACCCCCTATAGTAAATCACCCCCTAGCCATACCATAAATCACCCCCCATAGTAAATTACTCCCCAGCCATGCCATAAATCACCCCCCATAATAAATCACCTCCTAGCCATACCATAAATCAACCACTATAGTAAATCATCCCCCCAACCATAGCATAAATTACCTCCCATATTAAATCACCCCTAGCCATTCCATAAACCACCCCCCCTAATAAGTCACCCCCAAGACATAACATAAATCATCCCCTTAGTAAATCAACCACTAGTCATACCATAAATGACCTCCAGCCATAGCATAAATCATTCCCTATAGTAAAGCACAACTCAGCCATACCATAAATCACCCCCATAGTAAATCACCCCCCAGCCATACCATAAATCACCCATCATAGTATATTGCCCCCAGCCAAACAATAAATCTCCCCCATAAATACAATAAATCTCCCCCTATAGTAAATCACCCCCAGTCATATTATAAATCACCCCCAAGCCATACTATAAATTAGCCCCTATAGTAAATCACCCCCTGCCATACCATAAATCACCCCCCATAGTAAATCACCCCCATAGTAAATCACCCCACAGCCATACCATAAATCACCTCCCATATTAAGTCACCCCTAGCCATACCAAAAATCACCCTCTATAGTAAATCACCCCCAGTCATATTATAAATCACCCCCAAGCCATACTATAAATTACTCCCTATAGTAAATCACCCCCTGCCATACCATAAATCACTCCCCCATGGTAAATCACCCCCATAGTAAATCACCCCACAGCCATACCATAAATCACCTCCCATATTAAGTCACCCCTAGCCATACCAAAAATCACCCTCTATAGTAAATCACCCCTCATAGTAAATCACCCTTAGCCATAGCATAAATCACCCCCCAGCCATACCATAAATCACCCCCCATAGTAAATCACCCAACAGCCATAGCATAAATCACCCACATAGTAAATCACCCAACAGCCATACCATAAATCACCCCCATAGTAAATCACCCCCCAGCCATACCATAAATCACCCCCCATAGTAAATCACCCCCCAGTCATACTATAAATCACCTCCCATAGTAAATCACCCCCTAGTCATACCATAAATCACCCTCTATAGTAAATCACCCCTCTTTGTAAATCATTCCCCACCCATGCCATAAATCACCCCTCATAGTAAATCACCCCCCAGTCATACCATAAATCAACCCCCAGCCATACCATAAATCACCTCCCATAGTAAATAACCCCCCCTGCCATACCATAAATCACACTCATAGTAAATCACCCCCTATCCATACCATAAATCACCCCTAATAGTAAATCACCCCCAGCCATACCATAAATCACTGCCTATAGTAAATCATCCCCCAGCCATACCATAAATCATCCACCATAGTAAATCACCCCCTAGCCATACCACAGATCTTCCCCCAACCATACCACAAATTACCCCCTATAGCAAAATCAACCCCCCAGCAACAGCATATATCACCCCCCCATTGTAAATCACCACAAGTCATACCATAAATCACTCCTATAGTAAGTTACACACACAGCAATAGCATAAATCACCCCCATAGTAAATCACCCCCCAGCCATACTATAAATCACCCCCCATAGTAAATCACCCCCAGCCATACCATAAATCACCCCCATAATAGTAAATCACCCCTCACCCATACCATAAATCACCCCTCATAGTAAATCACTCTCAGCCATACCATAAATCACCCCTCATAGTAAATCACTCTCAGCCATACCATAAATCACTGCCTATAGTAAATCATCCCCCAGCCGTACCATAAATCATCCCCATAGTAAATCACCCCTAGCCATGCCACAGATCTTCCCCTAGCCATACCATATATTACCCCTATAGTAAATCACCCCCCATTGTAAATCACCACAAGCCATACCATAAATTATCCCCAAAGTAAATCACCCCCAATCCATACCATAAATCACCCCCTATAGTAAATCACCCCTCAGCCATACCATAAATCACCCTGTATAGTAAATTACCCCCATGGTAAATCACCCCCCATAGTAAATCACCCTACAGCCATACAATAAATCACCCCCAATAGTAAATTACACCCTAGCCATACCAAAAATCACCCCCTATAGTAAATCACCCCCCCTCATAGTAAATAATCTTCTTTTTTTAAAATCTTTTTATTTTTATATAGCACTAACATATTCCCCAGCGTTTTACATACAGTACATTATTGTCACTGTCCCCATCGGGGCTCACAATCTAAATTCCCTATCGGTATGTCTTTGGAGTGTGGGAGGAAACCAGAGAACCCGGAGGAAACCCACGCAAACAAGGGGAGAACATACAAACTCCTTGCAGATGTTGTCCTTGGTGGGATTTGAACCCAGGACCCCAGCACTGCAAGGCTGCAGTGCTAACCACTGCGCCACCGTGCCGCCCATCACCCCTAGTCATTCTATAAATCACCCTCCATAGTAAGTCACCCCCAAGCCATACCATAAATCACCCCCCATTGTAAATCCCCCCACCCATACAATAAATTTTCCCCCAGCCATACAATAAATCTCCCCCCATAGTAAATCTTGCCCCAGCCATGTCATAAATCACCCTCCAGCATACCCTTTGTCACCTCCATAGTAAATCACAGCCTAGCAACACCATAAATCAACCCCCATAGTATGTCACTCCCTAGCCATAGTATAAATCACCCCCAATAGTAAATCACCCCCTAACCATACCATAAATCACCCCCCAGCCATACCATAAATCACCCCCTATAGTAAATCACCCCCCAGCCTTAGCATAAATCACCCCTATAGTAAATCACCCCCCCAGCCTTAGCATAAATCACCCCCCACAGCAAATCAGCCGTCAGCCATACTATAAATCACCCCCCACAATGAATCTTCACTTCCATTCCATCTTCGGTGTCTTCAGCTCTGAAGCACAGAGCAGTTTTCACCAATGGCCGCCTCTGCAGCTGCCCACCGGCGAGCGACATCAGCAGCGTGATCACATAACCTGAGGTCAGAGCTTCAGCGCTGGGAGCCGGCACAATGCAGCTACTCTGAGCGCGGTCTCTGCTCAGAGAACTGCCGACTCCCAGTCCGGGGGGTGGCAGAACGCAGCCGCCGGCAAAGAAGACACATCGAACCGACTGCGCCCCACCTAGATATGCCTCTGTCTTACGTCAATCTCTTCTTGAGATTTTGGGAGCGTGAATACATCCAAAACATTGAACATAAGTCATTGGCATCAGTGATATCTTGGATGAGATTCATAGACGATGTGTTGTTTAGTTGGCAGGGCTCCTGTGAGGAACTTGAAAAATTCTTAAAACATCTCAATGACAAATGCATGGAATATTAAACTAACCCATCACATTGAGCTAAAGAAAAGTGATTTTCTGGATTTGGATATTCGTGTTGATGACCATGGACAGTTGCATACAAATATTTATTGCAAGAAAACTAGTGTCAATGCTTTCTTGCATGCCAAATCACATCTGGCACATGTAATACGGGCAATACCGACCGGCAATTTATTAGGGCACATCGTATTTGTGACCAAGACAAAGCTTTTGAAGAGCAGGCATGTGATATTACATCGTGGGAACAAAATGTAAAATATTCAACAGGCCTACTATCGGGCCAAACACACCAATAGACAATCTCTTCTCATTACTAAAAGGAAAAAGGAATCTTATGGGCATGTTCGATCAATCAAGAATTATCATTCAAGGTGGAAGGAGATGACCAATATCATCTCCAAATTTTGGCCAATTCTCCAACAGGATCAGACAATAATTCCTTTTCTATCAAATCGTCCATTTATTACGGCTAAATGTAATAAGACACTACGTGATATATTGGTTCATAATCATCATGTACATGATACGTCTTCATATATCTTTGCCTCAAAGTGCCCCAAATGGGGCACATGGAAGTGTGGCAACTGCAAAGTGGGCAGATATATTGAAAAAACAGATACCTTTCAGGATTCGATGGGTGAGCAGATTTACAAGATCCTGCATTTCATCAATTGTAGAACATCTATGGTCATCTACCAAGCCACATGTTCCTGTGGACTCTTGTATATTGATATGTTAACTCAGGAGCTGAGGGTACGTACTTTGTAACACATCAAACATATTAGAGCAGCGAGAAAATTTCTCAAGATGAGGTGGGTGCTATTTCTAAACTTAAACCTTTGGCGAGACACTTTCGGGATTGCCACCCTCATCAATGGCATCTCTTACGTGTCAAAGGGATTGACCATCTGTATCCTGGGAATAGGAGGGAAAATCTAGCCAAAAAACTGGCCCAGATTGAATGTAAATGGATCACCACTCGAAGAAGTATGACCCTCAGAGGTTTAAACGAACAGTGGGGTTTTTCGAGTTTTCTTTAAGTATATGACGCGCCCCCTGGGCCATGTTCAGGGGATACCCGGAGCCGGATCTGACAGGGGTAGTAGTCCTCGTGGCGGTGACCCGGTCCGTGCCCAGGGTGTCAAACTAAGTGTGTGGCAGTCTTTGTAGATGTTGTTAAGTGTCGACTACGCCACCCGTTGATTTGCGGTCACAAGGCCGCCGCTGCAGAACAGTCCGCTGAGGCCGGTAGTATGGGTGCAGCGATGGTGGTATAACCCCCAACGGGAGGGGTATGGCCTCAGGGCAGCTGGTGCGGATGATGGGGGTAGTGATAGTGCAGAAAGGAGAGTCAGAGACGTGAGATGCAGTTTCAGGGTTTTTACTCACTGGTGTTCCTTCAGTCACTCTGGCCTTGAGTGACCACCCGAGCCATGCTGCATTCACCAGGTGTGGGACTCGGCTAACCCCCAGGCAGTTCCGGAGTGTGGTCCTGAGCTCCCTTCTCTTTCTCTCTCTGCTGGCCGTCCCCACCAGGGATCCACCTTTGTCCGGTTCCCTTGGGCCTCCTGGTGGCAAAACCTTCTCTGGCTTTCCTGACCCTACTCTTGGTGTACCTTCCTGGTGGATGTGGTGAGGGTCGTGGCAAAGCTTGACCACGACCTCCGGTTCCTGGCTAAGGGTTACTTTTGCCTCCGCCAGCTTGGGATCCGGTGCCCTCTTCTGCCAACCCTTCACCCTTTTGGCTTAATTCTGGGATCTCAGGGTTCCCTCTGGCTCTGCGTCTCTGGGCCTTTCTTCTTCCTCCTCCACTACAAGCCTGGCCCTGGAGCTGGGCCCAGCAGGAGCCACAGCTCCCTGTCAGCCCTCCTGGCTGAGCTCCTCTGCTCGGCTTCTCCTCAGGCTGAACTGACTGACTGACTGACTGACCCTGATCTAAGATGGTTCCCACCTTATATACTCCCTCTATGTGTGAGCTCAGGTGACCAGCACCCAATGAGCTCCTAGCCTTACCCAGACTGCTCCCCCTATCTGCCCCTACACTACTGGGATGTTCCACCCCCCTCCCACTCCAGCCAGGGACAGACACTGTCGTACCTGCACATATACCTAGTGGGAGTACCATCGGTCTGTCCCTCGGAAATGGGATGTATGTAGTGTATGCAGCTAACTGAGCTCAGTTCCACACTCCATCCTTACCCGGGAGTGGAATATCACACCTCTGGCTTGAGGTGCAATACCCCTGTAGCAGCCGAATCCTCAGGGTGCTACATATACACTTGGATTTTTTGGTATATTCTCATCTTCAGTGTCTTGTCCTTATTATCAATCGAATCATATAATTTATATAGTCATAGTGGATTTGATTGAATAATATAATATATACATGTATTATTAGTTTTATTGTATATATAAATGGTAGTTTATGAGTTTGTGGAGGTATTTTTATGGGATATATGTGGATACTAATTTTTATTATCTCTTTCAGACTGGAGGACTCTTTGTATCATCATCATCGCCCAAACAGCCATACAGTTTCACATGAATTCCGTCACTAAGTATAACATTGGATATATATTTTTTGTATTATCCTCTCTATCATGATCACGTCTCTTTTTCATATATATATTCTTATTATATTTTATGCTTTTTTAATTTTCGTATATACACATATATAACTATCACTTACATACACTTATACATTGAATTAAGGATATTAAATTATCACATATAAATAGCTGCTAGTATATTCATTTACCTCTATACATACACAAGGTAATTAGATATATTCATTTGTAGATGTCATATTTTTGTGGGTTCGTACAAGAATCAACATTTTAATACATACAGTCATACTTTATTATGGTTTTTTGTCTCCATCTTTGCTCTGATTTACCCTGGCTGCGCTGGCGCTGTGTGTTATATTACGCATGTGCTGCACAGAGTATTTAAGCAAATTATTCACCTGTATCATATACATGGTGAGAGTTTATAGTGTGTTTATACACTTTGACATATACACATTATATATGGCATAATATTGTGTGTGCGCACATTAACTATATTATATAGAGATCTTTTTCTGTATTTCATACAGTTCTATTTTGCTATTCTCATTATATTTCGGCTTTGATGTTGACCCACACTTTTGGCCTTTTCTACTATGGCTGCAGGGTTGCTGTGCACCACACTGCGCATGCTCCGGTGTGCTCTCGCGCCCGATACTGGGGTCTGGTCATTGAACTGCGACCTTTGGTCGCGCTTCGGTGATGCACATCCGGTCGCAGACAGGACAGCTATCCGGACGCGAGGG
Source organism: Phyllobates terribilis (assembly GCF_046119375.1). Classification (NCBI taxonomy): domain Eukaryota; kingdom Metazoa; phylum Chordata; class Amphibia; order Anura; family Dendrobatidae; genus Phyllobates; species Phyllobates terribilis. The sequence continues at coordinate 569,525 of NW_027363646.1, forward strand.
ACAGTAATGGAGCCTGGTAACATGGCACCCTTGATTTGTAAGTAACCACAGCTGTAATCCCCCTATAAAACATCGCCCCTTCCTCCTCCACCTCACTCCCTGATGAAGCGGTAGCGAAACGTGCGTTGGAGCAGGTGGAGGGGGTGATGATGTGCCTCTGGTCAGTACCTATTCATATGCACAAATGAAACTTACTATGATCTTATTGCTCTTTGATTATTTTTTGCATTATGACATTTGATATTACATGGTGATCACTTTTACTGTTCACCATGTGGTTTGGATATGTATAGTTCCTTACATACATACATTTGTATTTTTGCGTAAATAATTTAAATATATATG